>NW_022900951.1:120204611-120229416 GCF_012274545.1 Fukomys damarensis | reverse complement strand
GCAGGCCGGGAGCTCGCGCGCACGCCGCCGGGTGATCGCAGACAGGCAGGCAGGCAGGCCCCCATGTTTTGTTCTTGAAGCTTTACTTTCAGATCTCACATTTCAGTACTTGATCCATTTTGAGTTGAGTTTTTTATATGAAAAGAGTTGGATCCAATATTTTATGTGTATGTGTGTGTGTGTGTGTGTGTGTGTGTGTGTGTGTTGAGAGCCAGCTCTCCCAGCATCATTTGTTGAAGAGTCTTTCTCCATTGTGTACTTTTGGCAACTGTTTCCCTAATTTCTTTCTCAGTGAGTCTCATTCTAAAGTTTTCTTATCTGTTTTCTGTCTATATGATCTGTCTTTTGTCAAAAGTTGAGTATTGAAACTCTCTGCTAAATTTTTTCTAGTTAACTTTAAATTTTAATTATTAATGAACATTAACTGTACAAGTTGATTGTTTTCACTGCTACATTTCCATATACACATGTATCATGCTTTGATCATGTCCACCATTCTACCATCTCTTTCCTGCTCCACTCCTCTAACCCCTTTCTGGGGTCCTCTTCCCTTTTCTTAAAAGCCCTCCTTCTACTTCTAGTCTTTAAAATGATTTCCAAATAATAATTTCATACATTTATGTGGCATAACACAATATCTTGATGTATAAGTACATTGTGAAATGATTGAATTAGTTAATTAACTTATTCATCACTTCACATTTTTCATTTATTTGTGGTGAGACCATTTAAAAGCTACTCTTGAAGCAATATTGAAGAATACAATAAATTTAATTCAATTTAGCGATAGTTACTGTGCAATAACCCATCCACTAAATAATTAACCCATCCCTCTTTTTCAGGCCTGGGGTATCCATCATTTTATTTTATTTATTTGTTAATTAATTAATTAATTAATTTTTGTACCAGGGATCTAACTCAGGAACTTATGCTTGCAAGGCAGGTGATGGCACCACAGAGCTAAATCCCTGTCCCACATCATTTTATTTTTTAATGTCTGTGAAATCAACTTTTATAGATTCCACTATGTGCTATATTTACTCACAGGGACAGCACAAGTTTGTTGGGGTCTTCAGTGGTAATGGTTAGGGTCCTTTAAATGCCTCTCTCCATATCTCTATCTTTCTCTCTTTCTCTGTGTCTCTATCTTTCTGTCTTTGTCTCTTCTCTGTCTCTCTAGCCACTGACAAATTTACAGCTGATAGTATGCTCTGGCACTGTTTGTGACTTTGTGAACTTTCAGGTATTGGCAGTGGTAGTGACACTAGTGTCTTGTGACCACACGTCTGTAACACGAGCATTCGTAGAGAAATTAAGGTGCTTGGGATCCTAGGAAATAATGACTCTAATGCCTCATCTATCAGCACCCTTTTGCTGCCATATTATTAACAGACTGCAAGGAGTACGTTGCTTGTGAAATAGCCAGAAAAACCAAGAACAAGAGCACTTATTTGGATAGTTAACTTAGCACTGGGCCTTGGGCAAAGTCTAGATCTCCTATGGAGATTAGCCAGTGTCCGAAGCACAGAAACACAAACCGAGGGTTTGGATCTAAAAGACAAAGAAATGTGAACTAGCTCAGTATGGGATGGCTCCCATTTTTGAGACATAGCTTGGGAAATGCATCCAAATCTGAGTTTGGAATGCAGGCACTTATGGAACAGTTGTGGCTCTAGGTTTGTTGCTTGCCTGGGGATGTGAGAAATACAGGCTCTTTACCCAAAGCAGCTCAATGGTGGCAATTTCTTCTGTATCAGAAAGTTGTGCAGCCACATCTCCTTCTCTAGGACTACCCAGTGAGAATGTCTATTTGTTACCTCAGGGAAAAGAGATGTCAGTGTCTTCCTTAAATAAGATCGGTGAAGACCAAGGTGGCCTATATTGGTGGCTTTCTAGCTTGCTCTTATCCATCTCCTGTTATTTGATCTAAGGTATGTCAATCTGATCAGTGATATTTTCCTATGGCTATGTTCCTTTTAAATTTGTTATTTTAATTGTTGCTCCACAACAGTCTGTTGCTGCAGATTCTTTAGTGAGCTCTGGAGCCATATTTAGACTATTTTGCTTTGTGAATAGCTATCTCTATTTTTCTTTCAGGGTGAATGAAGGCTGATAGCTCTTGCTGTACCATTTTGGTGATGTCACCTTATGTATGTAGTTTTCATTGTTTCTTTAATAATACATTTCCAACTAGACCAAAGATCACATGAGGGAAACACTTTAATATCCATTAATGCTGAGTACTTGCCATATAGTTGTAGGTTTTCATTAAATAATTTGCAAGCATATAAATCAACGAATGAATAGCTGTTATTTTCTCTTAGTTCAACTACAAATTAAATATACCCTCCTATAAAAATATCTTCCAATTTTAGCAATCTCTCACTTTATGTTTTCAGTTTGTATTAGTACATATTTGCATCATGCAATGATTACATTCCTTGTGGGGTGTTGGGTAGTACATGTATACAACGCATGTTAATTCCTTTTTCATCCCTTTCCCTCTCCTCCCTTCCCCTCTGTATATCTCTTGGTCCCCTTCCCATTTGAACAAAGTCTATCTCCCTGTTTCCTAGTATCTATCTTTTATTTTGATTTTATTTTATTTTTTGGGTTTCTCAATTTTTTTTTGCATTGGTTTCAATTCCCTTTTATTCTGCTTTGCTCATCTGATAACTTATAATAGCCTTTATAGTCCAATACTCATCTGCTCATCACTTATTGAGTCTCAAAGAATTATGCTCTTAGGTCACTATTGTTTTGTATATGTGGTGCCAAAGTGAGGACAACTATTGTTTCATTTTGTTTGCTCTCATCAAATGGTCTCTTCCAACCCAGTCCTTTCTTTGCTGATGGCAAAATCAGTGCTTAGCTAAAATCTTACCTTCATATTTCATGTAATGCAAACTGGTAGAGTATTCATTTTTAGCCATAAGAAAGAAAAACTCATATTTTCTTATAAACTTGTTTCTACTCCTCCACTTAATATCTCTATTTTTATTGGTGGATTTGTTCCCCCCCATTAGAATATCAATGATAGCACTCAGCCCATTTCAATGAAATTCTGTTTTCTTATTATAACCAGCTAACAGCTTTTAGATAGAGCCTATTTCTGTTTTTTCTTTGTGTTCACAAGACAGCACAGTATACAATCCATACTTGGTGTTTGGATGAATTTATTACAATGAATTCATATATGCTGTCTCAATAATTCTTTGCTAGATTTCTTTGGTAAAAGTTTTCCCAAGTTGTTTTTCTTAGAGCACAGTTGGTTCAATGATCCCAAACTGCTTTTCAGGGCCCTATCACACTTCTAATCAAGATATCTAATTATCCATACCGTATTTGAAAATAACTTTTCCAGTTCAATACCCTCATTTGACAGATGGCAATTCAGGCTCATATATTATAATGTATAGGCTCAAATATATACTGAAAATTATTCACATTTTTCCATGTTGCTGTATCATCTATTCAAATGTGACTTCTTTGAAGGTGAGAACCTGGCCCAAATTTTATTTCATCCCCATACCTTGTATCTTTTGCAAATTTCTGGTGTTGCATACCATTTTTGTTGAATTCACATTATCAACTACATAGAGATATTAATAAAGTTGTATTTATGGAAGTGTTCATATAGACAGACACACAGTGGATAATCACTACAATACGAGTTTTTATTGAAAGAATACTTGTTATTCATTGGTTTAGTATAGAGGTTCACTGCACAGTGAATCAAAATCAGCTATAAAGCTTGTCCATTTCCCAAGCTCTTATTCTCCTATAAAAGTTCTCCTGCACTTTCAGTACTCAGAATTCCTGGCTATGGCTGAGGCATTCTACACAGCGATTTTACTGAAGAATACTACTAAAACAGTGGAAATTGTAAATAATCTGCCACCTCCCTGAAGCAAATAAGCATTTCACTGAGCAGGTAGTGACTTGGAAAGGAAAATGCTGGGCCTTGCCATTCAGGCAGGAATTACCTTTTCTTGGAGATAGGGGGTGTAGACCATCTGCTCTAGGTTAGCAGTGGTATAGTGAGGATATACTCAATGAATGAGAAGGCCACTTTAAAGAAAAAATACAAACATTTTGAAAGATAAATTTTAAAAGATGTTTTTGGGAGGAGTACAAATTCTCTACATATAAAAATACCAGATTGTACACATAATGTTAACTTGCCTCAGAACAATTTTTACTGGTTTCTTAATCATTAAAGTATACATTGGAGTATTTTCTTCAAAGTGTAGCACTGATTTTGGTAATATTCATTTTTAACTCACGGTTTTACAATGAAAAAGAGACAACATAGTATTGGAAAGCCAGAGAAGTAGATTCTTATCTTAGCATTGCCATAAACCATTACATAATGTTGGAAAATTACTTAATTTACTCACATATATTCATCTATCCATTCAGTAGTTCATAAACATCTATAATACGTGGTTACTCATGAAAGTACTGTATGCATTTTATTGTTTACAATACACTTGGCTGTAATAAGGAGATATTTTAATTTGCTTGAGGAATAAAATGGAAATTATAAAAATTACTAGATGTCTCATGGAAACAAAAGGCAGATTTGCACACAGGGCTTAGCAGTGATCTAGAAGCTAGGGGCTGAAACTGCTGCCAGGAATTTTTCTCTCCCGACACTCTGCATGTCTGTATCATTTAATTAAAGTGAAATTGGAATCTTGTTTTCAGCTCCGAGTTAGCTATGAAATAAACAAGCACACAAATGGTGTCAGAAGCCCATTCCTGCCTGGTTTGATGAACTGTGTCCTGGAAATAAGATTAGGGAGGGAGTATTATGTTATATGAGCATGTTTTGTAGGGGTTCCACTGTTAACGACTATGTGGATACAAAATATGTGAGAATGACTGGGTGAGGGCTGATATTCAACTTCAAGCAAAGAGAGAGAAATTAAGAGGTTATACTAGCCAGGGTCATTGCCTTCCCAAAGATATGTTACAATCCCTAAAGTTTATGAATAGGCTATTTTACATGGTAAGGGGGGATTAAGGTAGCATATGAAATGAAGATTATTAACTGAGATTGAGACAGAGACATGGTCTTGGGTGATCTAGGCAGTTCCAATACTATGAATAGGATTCTTGAAAAGAGAAGCAGGATGTTAGAGTCAGAAAAATGTGAAGAGTTTTTTCTGGTGACGTTTAAGAGAAAGGAACCACATGCCAAGGATTTCAGGAAAAGGCAAAGGAATGGATATCTCCTTAGAACCTCCAGAAGATATACATGTAGCCGCCTAACACTTTGATCTTATTTCAGTGAGGCCTGTTTTGTAAATCTCCTCACTAAAACAATAATATTTTCACATTGTTTTAAGTTGTTATGGTCCAGTTAATCTTTTATACTGAAACGTAACAATATATGTTAATTCAACAAAATTTCTATATATGTAGAGATGGCAACTTTACTTAGAACAAAATTTGCAATCAGAGTCTATTCTAAATCCCTAAACATGGAATGAATTTGTTATAACAAGTAACAAAATGCCAGTCTCTTATGACTGTTGTTTCTTCATGTATTTGCTAATATAAAATAAAATAAAGCAATTATGTAGTTATTGAGCTATGATGTGCAAATCAGTACATGCGGGGTCTAAAATAGGCACCAGGGAGAGTAATAATAAATTGTAGTTCTCACCACGTACAGCCTGTCAATCAGCCCAGACATTCGAAATATACTTCATAAACATTCATATTTAATGGTAAAGCTTGTGTTTTCTCCCAAACGAATGCAAACTTTCCAAAATAGAGTTCTAATCACCTTTTATACATAGTGAAGTGTGCATCTTTTGTTACCTGTCGTAATACACTTGATCTTAGCCAAAAGGCCGAGAAGCGATTACCTGTCGTAATACAGAATTTCATTTGTTCAACATCTTCTTTAGGCCGTATTTCACCATAGTACTGAAATATTTGCATCAACTTCTCTGGTAATCACAAACAGCATGAGTGATTTAGGTCACTTAAAATTTATATGAAGTATATAATTTCTGAAATCCTCCCCTAATGTGTATGATTTCCTGTCTAAATGTGTATCCATATCCAGTTCTAGTGCTATATTACAAGAGAATCTTGAAAAATTATATAGAATGAAAATAGATTTCAGAATTATTAAAATCCCCAAATTATTAGCTGTGTTTGCACACATCAGTCAGTCGTTTGAACCTACTTCTTTCTCATAGAAAACTATTCACAACAAAAAGAAGCTATAAAAACATAAAAGTTTAGCTGTAGCTAAAAATCATCACTGGAGTAATTTTTTGCTTTTTTTCACATTGGATTTTCCTTTTTCAATGAGAAATTTGTATATTTAAATGTCTTTTGTGCAACGGATGTACAAATCATCTCTAGCCAGGCTTCTATCATGGTATCAGATTCACAACGCCATCCCCCAATTTTCTGGGGTGCTGGTGAGCTCTTAGCTGTCTCAGCTCATCTCTGCCTCAAAGCTTTCACATTGCATTATCGTTCACCTCTGTACAATGACCTGGTAACGTACCTCAGCTCCTTCATATTAACTGTCACAGTTATGCATTTACATAAACACTCGCCACATGCACCGATATATATTTGCTTGTTAGATTTTACAAAGTGAATTGGCCTGGGAGGAAATAGAGAGGTATACACTTTTTTTTTGCGAGGCAAGACAAAAAATGCCAAATTCAATGTTTAGGCAAGCCTGACTGTAGTTCCCTATTGTTGCTGCAGCAAATCATTACAAACAGCTGGAAACAGAGCAGATTTATTATTTTACAGTCCAGGAGATCACAAATATGAAAGCACTGTCAGTAAAATCAAGGAATCAGCAAGTCTGTTTCTTTCTGGAGGCTCGAGGGGGAAATCAGATTTCTTGCATTTTTTTCAGCATCTAGAAGTTGCTTGCAATTAGTAGGGTAATGCTTCCTTTCTCCATTTAGAAGAAATCAGTCAAATTTCTGTTTTTATTGTCCCATCTCACTTCCCTGGCTTTGACTCTCTCTCATCCTGCATATATTCACAGTCTGGGGGATTAAAATGTGGGCATTTTTGATAAGGGACGATTTCTCTGTCTGCCACAATGATAAGAACATTAAAAATGCCCCTTTTACGTTTCTATCATCTAGGAAGTTTTACTGCCATTCTCAACTCATGCAGTCACGCAGCCTCATATACCTTAACAGCTGCTGTTCTCTTTTTCCTACTTCAGTTTTCTTCTTCACCATATCTCTCCCAGATTTCTATAGATAATATCCAAAATGCCTAATTTTATTACATGAGGTGTAATTGAAAAAAATATGATGATGTTTAAATTAGACTTTTTTTGGTACCAGGGATCAAAATCGGGACCGTGCGCTTGTGAGGCAGGTGGTGGCGCCACTGAACTAAATCCCTTGGGCCTAGAATTTTGTTTTATTACAATAAAAGATGCATTGCCACGAATCCCCCTCAAAATACTTTCCTGTGTTTCAGACAAACTTTTCTCATCACTCTTGCCAATTTCTGGAGCAGTTCCGGAAGTCTTCTTTCATGAGTGTCGTTAGCTGTGCTGTTGTGCTGGATGCCTTGAATCGACTCAAAACATTTACTTTTAAGGATCATCTGAACTTTGGGGAAGAGCCAGAAGTCATATGGCACCAGACCCAGTGAGTAAAGTGGGTGAGGACACACCATAATGTTTCTGCAAGCCTGCTTTTCTATAAGGTGGCATCCATCAGCCGCATCCATTATAGTTTTGAACACACCTTGTAAAAACACTCATGAGAGAAGACTTCCAGAACTGCGTCAGAAAGTGTCAGGAATGATGGGATAAAAAGTGAGAATTATGTGGAGAGGGAATCATGAGAACGTATCTTTTACTGTAATAGTTGTTTTTTTTTAACTTAAACATTCACCATGAATTCTGATCATATCTTGTATATGTAGCTATTCACCTCTGTTTAGTTATTACAATATCACTTGAATTTAGCTCTAACTTTCCACATCTTAAATTATTAGTTATAAGCAGAAAAGCATAGCTTTCCATTTAATTTGAACCATTCTTTGAAGTGATGAACAGAGTGGAAAATAAAATAATGAATGGGCTATCTGCACATAAAATAAGCGTCACATTCTATCTTAAAACCTGCCACCACATGGAACTATAAAATTGAACTCCGTACTCCTATAAAACTCCCTTACTACTATAAAACTTCCCACGAGATTTAGTTTAATTGTCACTTGTCATTCACCGATAGGGTTGTGATACGAATCTTGAAGCAATTGATTTATTATGCAGTGATACTTCTGGGCTAATGTTAATCTGTATTTGCAGCTTCTCTTCGGTGCTACAATCAGCATCTCAGCTCTACCTCAGGTCATCAGATATTAGATTCTCATAAGGAGCTTGCAACCTAGATCACTGGCACATTTAATTCACAGAAGGGTTCACGCTCCTATGAGAATCTAATGGCACTGCTGATCTGCCAGGAGGTGGAGCTCAGTAGGTCATGGGAGCATGAGGTAGAGCTGGTTAATAACGATGCAGCTTTGCTCTTTCACCTGTTATTCACCAACTGCTGTGCAGCCTGGTGCCTAAGAGTTCATGGAACAGTTCCTTTGGGGATCCTTGGAGTAGAATTTTGACTCTGAGACACAAGGAACTTCTCTCTATCACAGTCAATTCAGTTGAGTTATATGTGAGTTATGAACAGGTTGCTTTTTTCTTCCTTTGTGTCAAAATCATTTCTTTGTTTCGTACCTTTGGGCTTAGTCAAAGTGCATATTTATTCCTGAATCCCAGGAGTCTCCCAATACCAAGTATGAGATTTACTTTTAATCTTTTAGAGCTTTGGGAGCTTTGAGAACTCATCTGTTACTATGAATTCTTTCCAGAGTAAGAATATGCCCTTCCTGACCCTGAACTGATTTTAACACACAGTCTGGATCAGAAGGAAGGGATGGAGAAGAGAATCCAAAAACAACTGTTGTAAAATTGTGGCCCCAAATGCATATGCATGTTGAAGTCCTAACCTGTAGTGACTCAAATGTGACCTTATTTTGAAACATAGTTTTGTATGTAAAGTCAAGCTGAGCTGTGGTCCCTATGGTGGGTCCTTAATCCAATATGCATGGTATATAAAAGGGGAAGATGGACCACATGGAGACAGATACATTAGGACAGTGCCATGTTATGGCAGAACCAGAGACTGGGGTGACTTGCAATTGCAAGTCAAGGAATGCCAAGGATTGATGGCTACCACTACCAGAAGTCAAGAGCTAAAGAATGATTCTACTGTGCAGGTAGCAGAACCTGCTCAGCTAATACCTTGCTCTTGAACTTTTAATGTCCACATCTCTAACACAACACATTTCTGTTGTGTTAAGCCAGTCACCTTGTACTATTTGTCATAGAAGCCCTAGGAAATGAGCTTTTGACTTCTTACAATTCTAAACATGGATAGGTATGTATCCAAGACTATCTATGTCATGTAATGGGTGAAATGGAGATGAGAAATTTTTAGATCTCTCGAAATGATCTGTCCCCTATTCTTCATATTTCACTATGTACTATATGTTAGCTCAGTGACCTAAGAAATCTATGACCAAATTTTGTACACAGCTGAGCTTTTAATGAGGACGTTTTCAAACTATGAGAAAAGCCCTCCTTGCCATTCTTCAGTGTTGCTCCCATGAATCTACCTCAGACCAATATAAAGGGCATTTTAGCCCTTGAGGGATTTATTGGTGACTAATATCGTTCTAAGAAGCCTCTGAAATATTACAAAAATTCCTATAAGTAAGTTTTCTCCTGAGGCCAAAATACACATTAAGCAAAGAGAATAAACTTCGGTTCCTTCTACTCAAAATTTATGCTGAGTTGGTTTATCTAATCACATTGAACACACAAGGTTATGCAATGTGCATAAGGTTATAATGTACCATAAATGTGATTAGTTTATGAAATTTAACACTCCTTTCACTTATTATCAATTCCAAAATCTGTGTTCCCTGATACATTTGCATTCCCAAATATATAGAGCATCTCCTTTTACCCACATTTTTCCCAGTTCTTATATCTAGAAAGAAGGGCTTTAATCAAGTGTCTCGCTAGAGTCCAGGTCTTGATTTAAGCCTGCATTTTCAGGAATCTTTTCATGACCTGATGTAGTGCTTTCAGTATGTGCAAAGCTGTACTACCCCAATATATCCCATTTATCCCATCTTTCAACATTTCAAAGAAAATTCAAGACTATTACAACACCAGCAAATCACACCCCTTTATGTCAGTTTCCATCTATGTCCAAGTTGAGGTCTGCTAGCCACTAGCTCTCTTTAAACACGTTCCAGTAACAAATATATTTTACTTATATGCATTGACTATACTATGCATATTTATGTGAAGCCTGATTCAAGTCACTTCCTCTTCACTCAGTTTGGCCCAGCAAGGCAAAAACATGGGTGTACCATTTCTCTGTGCAGCAAAGTTTTTTTCCAAGTCTAAAGTAATGCCCCTGAAACATCTAAGAGAAAATATCAAAGGCACAACTGAATTCATAAATTTGGAATTTAGAACAGTTTCTAAACATACAATTAGGGCCTCAGAACTAGATTCAAATAAATTAATGTTAAAAATTCAGCCCATACTAAGATCTAAATAATATCAACATGAAAGATTTCGATAGAGGAAGTGTATTAGTCGTCCTTCTGCTTGGGAAAATATCTATAATACAATTTAAAAGAGACGTTTAATTCGGTTTGTGGTTCAGAAGATTCAGTCCATGGTAAGTTGGCTCCAAGGTAGGAATGTCACAGTAGAAGACAATGGTGGAGCAAAGCTGCTTAGTTTATGGCAGCTGGGAAGCAAAACAGTGGTGAGGGACCAGGCAAAGTCTCTAAGTTCATGCCTCCATGACCCACCCAGACATAGACAAAATTTTGCTTTACTAATTCTCTATGCAGCTGCCAAAACAATCAAGTTGACAATTAAGTTTAAGGGCGATATCCTAACTCTTGTCAACTTGACACCTAAATTCATTTTAAACCATACCGAACCTCTAAACAAGCACAACAAATCAAAATTCCACTTAACATGATATAGTGTCTTCCACACAACATAAAATGCAATAAATAATCCCTTCTCCAGGTCTCAATAGGTCCAGCATTTCTCGAAAGTCTACATCCAAAATCTCTGGGATTCAAGGCAAACTGTTAGCTATTAGCCTGTATAACAATCAAGACAGCAAGTTATACTAAGCCAAGATACAATGACACAGGGTAAATATTCCCATTCCAAAAGAAAGGGATTGGAGATAGTAAAGAATTAAAATAAGACCAAAGTACCAAAGGAAGACTTACCAAAGTAAGATTGAAGC
The DNA here is from genome assembly GCF_012274545.1 of Fukomys damarensis. Classification (NCBI taxonomy): domain Eukaryota; kingdom Metazoa; phylum Chordata; class Mammalia; order Rodentia; family Bathyergidae; genus Fukomys; species Fukomys damarensis. Next base: position 120,218,050 of record NW_022900951.1, on the reverse strand, counting down.
CCCTGCAGGGCAAACATTAATTCACTTAGCTCCTTTTCCGGCAGCCAGAGCACACAGGGGTGACATGTGTGGGTTCCAGAGTGCTTGGGTCTTGCTGGTTGCAGTCCACGTGGCCTCTCCCTTGGCTTGGCTCTGCAGAAGTTCTACATCTCTGCCATCTCCAGCTTCCTGCGGTCACCACTGCACTTTTGGTTTCATTCCCACAGATTGGTGTGCTGCTCTTTCAGTGCCTCCTTTCTTGGCCTCCAAGGTCATCCTTTGAAATCCAGGTGGACGCTTTCCTGATGTTACAGCTCTTGCCACTTGCATGTTAGGAAAACCAGTGTCACAAGGATGGCGCCTAGGTCTGCTCTCACTGGGAGCAGGAGCCAAGTCTCTTGGACAGTGGCCTCGGCAGACACTGTGTGCCTGGATGGCAGAGTGAGGTGAAATGATTGTTTGGGAACCAATAATCTAAGAGGCTCTTCTTGAAAAGGGCATCCAGGAACTGTCTTCTCAAATAAAAGGTTTACATTTTTGCATCCTTGCGCCTATAGTTGGTGGTGTATTCCTGATTTCTGAGATTCCCACAAGGGACCTTTCTCTCACTTCAAAGTACTTGGTTAAAAAAATGACATTAGATTCTTTTGCAACCACATCTCATTTGGCAACAATTTTGTACATGGTTTCTTTTGAGCCAAAATTTATGTTTTTCAAAAATTTCTGCCTGCTCCCCCTCCCAATTCTCACTATAAGTCTGGCTAAATGCAGCCAGACCTACCCATACCACTACAGTCTGAATGTTGGGCTGCACTGAAATTTCCTCTACTAAATCCATTAGTCCGTGGCCTTTAATCTCAGCCTCCTATGTAATCTTAGGGCATGGAAAAAATGGAGATTTTTTTTTTTTTGTCAGAGTGTAACACATAGGGATATGACCTCTAATCCCACTGAAAATCACCTTTATTCCTAAATATAACAGCCAGGGATTTAGCTCAGTGGCTCTGCCACCTGCTTTGCAAGCACAAGGTCCCAAGTTCAATCCCTGGTACCATAAAAAAACAAAGTAAAACAAAAAACCGAAAACTGAAGTATAACATGTTCCTGAATTTTAATGTTTACATTCCTATGAGCATTCTTGCCTTCTTAATTCTGACCAGAATCAAGCTCTGCTGACTACATTCTTGGGCTGCTTTAGCAAGTATTTCCCAACTTCCAAATTCCTCCGGCAAACCAGTTCCACAGGCTCCTGAACCACAAGGTCAGCTATTGTCAAAGCAATGGCCCCACTTCTACATAGCAATTTTCCATATAAGCGAGCTTTCTTGTTGTTTGACAAAATAGTCAACACTCACAAATGAAGGAAAGGGAAGTTCATGTGGTTCCGTGTTTCAAGGAATCCAGCCTATAATTGGCTAACTCTAACGCAGAAACTTCATGGCTGAAGTCTGGGGCAGAGTAAAGCTACTCAATCATCGCAGCCAGGAAGTAGAGCAGGGAAACAGAGGCAAAGAGAAAGGGGTGAGGGACTGGTTCTGGTAGCCAAAGTCATACCCCCATGATCCACCCAGACACACCCAATAGTATGCTTGCCAATCCCCTAACAAAGCTCCCAAGACAATCGAGTGGATAATTAAGCTTAATTGTCAAGGAGGTGAAACTAGCAAAGGGAAATGATTAAGTGTAACCAATGAAACAGATGGAATTCTAAGAGCTGGGATGTCACACTGTTAGAGAATAAATTGTCTGAGAAAGAGAGGACTAGTCAACTTTGTACAAAGATGCTGACACTTAATTACACAAGGGCAGAAAAGTGTTCATTACGTTCAGCAGCATGTTGTTTGTATACTTCCCAAGTATATTTCAATGAGGGGTAGGCTGAAAATGAATGGAAAGGAAGAACTCTGGTTTCACTTCTGACATAGAATGAGCTAGGAATTTGTCACACATATTGTTTCAACAGGAAAATTCCGGTGGAACTGAAAATCAGCAACTTTTCTTCTTAAATCTATCAAAAAATTGATGTTGCATAGCAAACAAGAAATCTAGTTAGAGAAACCCAGATAGACACACATGGGGTATGTTTACTTGAAGAAGAAATTCCTGGAGAGCCGGGGTTTTGGCTCAGTGGTTCCCCAGCCTGCTTCTCAAGCACAAGGGCCTGAGCTCGATTCCAGGTACCATAAAAAAAAGAAATTCCTGGAGCCATAATATTATAAAATGTATAAATGATAATTTTTGCTATTACTGGAAGCTGAATATGGACTCATGCATGAATGAGAAACTCCAGGAAGCTGCTGTCCTAGAAGACAATTGATAGGTTTTCCCTCCTAGAAGCCCACCAGTTTTTCACAGTGAAGATCTGAAAAGGAGCCTCTTTTGTTTTTGGAAGGAGGCAGGGAAAATATTCATTTGAAAATATGTCCAGGGGTTCTTCATAACCAAGGCCTATTCTCAGAAGAGTATCAAAGCTCTTTCTAATCTGGAAGAAAGCATTTGGGCCATTCCTGCTTCCTCTAGACTTTTTTTCCCTCACAGGGAGGTAAGAAATATGTGTGAAAATCACATTCCAGAGACAGAGGCCTATCAAATGACTTTTCAGTACTGATTAGCATGGTAAATCTTTCAACCTCTTTAATATTTATCTATGTAAGTCTTTACATTTAAATTGGGTTTTGTGTAGGTGAGATTGAATTGGGGCCCTTTTTTAATGCACTCTGAAATATCTGTCCTTAATTGCTGTTTTCAGGTCATTCACTTTTAAAGTGCTTATTAATATAGTTGGTTCAAATGCAACATTTTTATAAATGGTGCATTGTCTACTCTTTCTATTAGGGGCTCTTAACATATTAATTACAATTTATTTGAATCCCTTGTCATGTAATTTTAACAATGGTGTCATATCTAAACAGGTTCTGACACTTGGTTTTTTTATTCATACTGGATTTTTCTTGCTGTTTGGCACTTGTTGTAATTTTGTGTTAAAAACCAGAGAATTTGGGGATGGATATTTAAATCAGTGGTTCCGCTGCCTGCCTCACTGAGTTCGATCCTCGGTACCAAACAACAAACAAACAAACACCAGAGAAGTATGAGCAATCGAAATTGAGGTAAATTCGACTGTAGTAAGGATTTATGTTAATCTTCCTAGCTATTAGAGCTAACCTTATATTTAGCTGTAGCTAGAGGTGGCAAAGGTTTCAAATTATACTAGTGCTTTTGTTTTCTTCTCCTCTTTTGAGTTTGATATTTCTGACTAGTTTTCCTAAAAAATCTACATCTTTCAGATCAATAAGTTGCTACCTATTTTTTTTTTAATAGTTAAGTTCTGTTGTCCTTAAGATTCATCAGTGCTGGGGTCTGCGATTTAGCTCAGTGGCACTGTGCATGCCTTGCAAGCACAAGGTCCTGAGTTCAATCCCTAGTACTGAAAAATAAAACAAAACAACCATTCATCAATATTGTAGCATATGATATTTCCTTATTTCCCTTTTAGGGCTGAATTATATTCTATTTCTGTATATCCTACATTTTCTTTGTTTTGTTTTTGTTTTTTCTTGGTCCTGGGGATTGAATTCAGGACCTTGTGCTTGTGAGGTAGGCAGCAGCACCATTTAGCTAAATCCCTGGCCCTACTGAGGTAGGCAGCGGCACCACTTAGCTAAATCCCTGGCCCTATTCTACATTTTCTTTATTAACTGATTCCTTCATGAATTTTTAAGTTGTTTTTAAGTTGTTTCCACCTCTAAACTATTGTGAATAATGTTACAATGAACAGGTCAATGCCAATACAATACCAGTTTGAGATCCTGATTTCAATTTTCTTGGATACATACGCACAAAGTAGGATTACTAGATTATATGCTGGTGCTGCTTTGATTTTTTTGAGGAATTTGTGATTTTCCATATGGCTGTGCTAATGGGTAGTCCCACTGACAGTGTATGAAGGTTCTATTTTCTCACAAATGCTTGTCCTTAATCTTTTTTATCTTTTTGATAACAGCTTATCCTAAGAGGAATGAGGTAATATTGCATTGGTTTCTTTCATTTGTTTGTTTGGTAAGGGGATCGAACTCAGGACCTTGTACTTGTGAGGCAGGCAGTGGAACTACTGAGCTAAATCCCCAACCCTATCTCACTGCAACTTTGATTTGCTTATCCCTGATGATTAGTGATGTTAAGCCTATACCCATTGGCACTTTGTGTGTCTCTGGAGAAAGTCTACTCAAGTCCATTGCTTGTAGTATGATCAGTTCAGGGGCTTTTTAAAAAAACTATCTTGTGGAAGTTTTTAAATGTATATTCTAGGTCTCAGTCATTTTTCTGTTATATTATTTGCAAATACATCTCCCATCTAGTAGGTTTGCTTTTCAATCTGTTGATTTTTTTCCTTTGCTGTGCCTAAGCTTTTTAGTTTTATATAATCCCACTTGTCAATATTAGCTTTTATTGCCTGTGCTTTTGGGTTCATATTCTAAAAACATTGCAAGATCAATGTCAAGGAGATTTTCTCTGTGTTTTTGTCTCTTAGCTTTATTATTTTCAGGTCTCGTGCTTCTCTTTAATCCATACTGAGTTGATTGTTGTGTATAAGGTAAGGCTGTAATTTAATTATTTGGTATGTGGCTATGTAGTTATTATAGCACTATTTGTTGAATAGACTCATTTCTTTATTGCGTACTTTTGGCAACCTTGTTGTAGATCATTTGCCTCCATATACATAGGCTTTGTATATCCTTCTTCTTCTTCTTTTTTTTTTTTGCAAGGCAGGTGGTGGCACCACTGAGCTAAATCCCCTGCCCAGTCTATGGCTTTCTTTACTGCAATACCATACTGTTTTAGGTTCTGCAACTTTATAGTGCATTTTCAAATCAAGAAGTGTGATGCCTCCAGCTTTGCTCTTTTTTCTCAAGATTATTTGGCCATTTACGGTCCTTTGTAATACTATATAATTTTTAAATTTTCTTTGTTTAAAATAAAAATTTCATTGAAATTTTGAGAGGACTTGGATTGCTTAAACAAAGTTGATTTTTATGTTAGTTTTTAATCCGTAATCTTGCTGAACTTGCCTATTAGTTACAATGGTTATTCTATGGGACATTTAGTGTTTTCCACATATCAGATGATGTCATCTACAAAGTGAGTGATTTATAATTTCTTTTCTGCTTTGAATAGTCTTTCTTCCTTTCTCTCTCTCTCTCTCTCTCTCTCTCTCTTTCTTTCCCTTGTCTAATTATTCTGCCTTGTAATTCCAGCACTTTATTGAATAGAAGTATTCAACATGCATATCCTTGTCTGATTTCTGTTCTTTGAGAAACTATTTTTTATTTTAAAAGTATGGTAGCACTGTGATTTTCATAGACACCCTTGATTATGTTAGGTAATTTTTCTCTATTTCTAGTTTTTTGTATACATTTAATAATAAAAGTAGGCTGAATTCTGTTAAATGCTTTTTCTGAATCTATCAGATTATGTGAACTTTATTCTTTGTTCTGTAAAGGTATTGACTGATTTTCCTATGTTGAACTATCCATAAACCTTACTTGGTCATGATCTTTTAAACATGCTGTTAAATTCATTTTGCCAGTATTGTGTTGAAGATTTTTGCATTTATACTCATCAGGAATATTGGCTTATAGTTTTAAATTGCCTTTAACTATCTTTGGCATCAGAGTAATGTTGGCTTTATAAAATGAATTTTTAAATATACTTCATTTTTTCTCTTTTGGAAGAATTTGAGAAAAGTTGGCATTAATGCTTCTTTAAGTTTTGGTAGAATTCACCAGTGAAGCCATCTTACCCTAGGCTTTTCTTTGTTGGGAAGTTTCAGATTACTACATAATCAATCAGTTCATCAGTTATGGATCTGTTCAGATTTTCTAGTTTATCATGATTAAATCTTGGTAGGTTGTATGTTTCTAGGTATTTATCCAGTTCTTCTTGTTTGTCCATTTTATTTGGCTATAGTTATTGGTAATACTTTTTGTACTTTTAACTTCATTGTACCAATTTTACTATCTTCTTCCTTTTTACATTTTATTTTTGACTCTTCTTTCTTTTCTTAGCTAATATAAAGATTTGTAAATTTGGTGATTTTCTTAAAGACCCAGTTCCTAGGGTTTGTTACACATTTTTCTTTCATTTGCAATTTTATTTCATATTTCATATTAATCACACCTGCATCAAACTGAGGATTACAGATACCCAATTTTTTTCTAGCAGCTACATTCCCCACTCTCACTGTGAGCTTGCCTTGACAGCCATTTCCAGGAGACAGAAATTGTTACCAAATGAATTATGTCTTCCCTTCAAATTCATGTGTTGAAGTTGCAAACCCTAGTACTTAGTTTGTCACTCTATTAGGAAAGAAGATCACTGAAGCTGTAACTTATTTAGATGATCTCATACTGGAGTCATTTAGTCCCATACTCCTGTTTTATTTGTGTCCTAAAATGAAGGGTAAATTTGGACACAGACACAGGGAGAAGGTCACATAAAGATGATAAAGTTAGAAATAATATGAGAAAATTAAAAAAATCAAAACAACATATTTGTAGATAGGGAGGGAGGGAAAGGTTAAAGGGAGGACAGGGGAATAAGAAAAAAATAAGAACAAAGTTGGATTATGTAAAGGGGCAAATTTCTGTGATGAATGTCATTATATTGTATACCTTAAATGTACCAATAAAATTTTTTAAAAAGTTAGAGAGGGCAGACTTCCTATCGCATGCGGAATATGTTGCATATTCATTAGTTATGTCCTCTACCTCATGTGGCCTAGCCCAAAACAATATTAATGGTCTTTTTTTCCTTGAGAGATAATTCTGTGTAGTAGAACAAAAACCTGAAGGAGTCCTGTGTCCTGGTTTTGGGTCTTAGTTCTACAAATCACTAGCGACACATTTTTTTGCCAAGCTATATACATTTTCTGACCATTCATTTCCTCATTTGTAAAATATGACTGATGATAATCTAACTCTGTGGTAAAGGGCAGAAGCAGTAAGTCACACCTGATAAAGATATGAACACATCTTGTAACTGTCAAGCTAAATTAGGATAATTGAAACAGCATGGATTTTGCAATCACATAGAACTAGGTTTGAAATTTAGCTCAGCATCTTATTGGCTTTTGACTTTGAACAAGTTAATGAGTTAATTAATATCTGAACTGCTTGTCTATATAAAATGCTTCAAAATAGCAATTTTGCATAGTTTTTAATGAATGCCAAATGAGAGTGTAAAGATTGTACTTGACAGTAAAAGGTAAATAGTTAATCATCAAATAGTAGCTATTATTAAGTCAGTATTTATTTTACTTATATATGACTTTGTCTTAGGTACTTTTCTTATTGCTGGGACAAAACACCTGACCCCCAAAAGTTAATGGAGAAAAGGGTTATTTTAGCTCACAGTCTGTACATTTTTCAGTCCATTTTCAGCTGGCTTCAAGGCAGGGTGGTGTAGCAGAGGTGTATGGCAGAGAAGAAGCAGTCTAGGGCCGGGCAGGCAGGAGGCAGTGAGAAGAAAGCCTCCATTTCTCTTTTTATTTCTAGCAAGCCACAAGCCTATTGGTTGGTGCCACTGACACCCAGGGTGGATATTCTGCCTTCATTAAATCCATTGAGCCACAATCAGAACTGTGCCAATCCAATCAGTGGGCTAATCCTGTTATTGTACATCCATAATCCAGTCATGCTTAGAGGCCCCAACTGGGAGTGCCTGAGTGTTTGGGGGACATTTCATTTTATTTTTTTAGTTTTAGTTTTTTGAGACAGGGTTTTGCTATATAGTTCAGACTGGTTTTGAACTCACTGTGTAGCCCAGGCTGGCTTCCAACTTGTGGTGATCCTCCTGCCTCAACTTCCTCAGTGCTGGGATTATAGGGATCTGCCACCACACCTGGCCTATGGGGGATATTTTAGATATAAACCATAGTAAACTTGTATGTTTCTAGTCATGGGTGTGACATGTGTGACAGAGAAAGAGGAGGGCAGGAAGAGGGGGGAAAGAAAGAGTGGAGAAGGGAAGGGAAGGGAGAGAGGAAGGGGAGGGAAGGAGAATCAAGAAAATTTTAAATTGGGAAAAATATGAAATACAATTTGAATCCTGATGTCTGGATGACCCCCAAGACCATTAAATAGTGGATTTTGCACACTTAAAAAAACACACAGGAAATAGACTGATGAGTTTGATTTGCCATTACTTAGCACATTTCAAAATGATTAAACTCCATGTCCTCCAGAACCTACTCCTAGATGCAAACTCCTAGAACCTACTCCTAGATAATTTTACATTCATGTCCAAAATGAGATTTGAACAAAGATGCTTATTTCAGAATTGTTTATAAAAGTGAAGAATTAGAAAAATTTAATAATCCATCAATTGAACAGTGAATAAAATAATTATGCTTTACTCATTAAACAATTTGTATGGCAGTGGAAATTAGTGAGTTATAGAGCTAATACAGTACATCAATATAAGTTTATTATTTTAAAAACACATTGAGTAAAGATACAAGTTGAGAAAACATTTATAATACATCACTTATATAAAGTTTAAAATGTACAAAATAATACTATGTAGTGTTTTAAAGCATAGATACGTATGTGGCAAAAAATAAGGACATGATCAGAAATGCCAGTTACTAAATTTAGGATAGAGGCTGGTTCTGGGCAAGTTGTAAGATTCGAGGGGCAGTATATAGAGAATGCAGTCAGAATTGGGGTAAGGAGTAGATTCACTTCAATTTGCAATACTCCATTTCTAATACTAGGAGGTGATTACAGATACATTTGTTACATTATTTGCTACAATTTGTATATGTCTGAATAAAAAAGGAATAATGAAGTGCAAGGAAAGTTGGAGAGTGATCTATTTCTAGCATGTTATCCAATCAGGAAGTCACAATGAGTTGTGTGTACCAATGACTCATTTCAGTGAAGAGACACAGTTATAAGGGCTGGGGATTTAGCTCAGTGGTTCCAACTCCTCCTTCACAAGCGTAAGGTCCCTAGTTTGATCCCCAGTACTTGGGGGGGCATAGTCATGGAACTGATGCTGCACCGTGCTATGAGGGAATCAGAAAGGAATGTGCACTGATCCCCAAAGCGAGGCACTGAGCTGCAGGTGGCCAACCAAAGAAGGATCTAGCAAAATTCTACAGTTGCCCTTCATCTCTGCCTGCAACCCTGAACTTTGCTCAGATCAAATCAAGATATACCTTATCTTTGACAAAGGGGCCAAACATGTCCACTGGAAGGATAGCCTCTATATGGAAAAACTGGCTTTCTACAAGCCAGAGATTAAAACTAGACCCATGTCTCTGACCATGCACTAAACCAAAATGAAATGGATTAAAGTTCTAAATATTAAAACAGAAACACTAAATCTGCTGGAAGAGAGACTAGGGAGAACTCTTGAGGGCATAGGAGTAGGCAAAGACTTCATGAAAAAAACCTAGACTGCATGGGAAATAATACAAAAAATCAACAACTGGGATCTCACTCTATTAAAAAGCTTTTGCAGTGCAAAAGAAAAAAACAAGGGAGTGAACTGAAAATCCACAGATTGATTGGGAAAAATCTAGCCAATAGGCCCTTAGACAAAGGAATGATATAATATATATAACACAACAGAGAATTGAAAAAAGTCAGAACCCCCAAATCTAAAGACCTAATCCAAAAGTAGGCTTCTGAAATGAATAAATACTTCTCAGATGAAGAAGTACAAATAGCAAATAAATATGTGAAAGTTTGTACAAGATCGAGAGATGCAAATTAAGAAAACACTGAGATATCTTTTCATTCCAGAAAGAATGGCTAATATCAACAAATCAATCAACAACAAATGCTAGTGGGAATGTGAAGAAAAAGAAACCCTGCTCCACTGCTGGTGGGAGTGCAGCCTGGTGCAATCACTGTGGAAATCATTATGGAGATACCTCAAAGAACTAGGATTAGAGGTCCCATTTGACCCAGGTATTCCTCTTCTGAGTATTTTCCCCAAAGAGTTAAAAGCATCATACCACAGTGATATATGCGCCCCTATGTTTATAGTGACACAGTTTGTAAAATCCAAATCCCGGAAATAACCCAAATGCCCATCACTCAATGAATAGATAAAGAAGATGTGGTTTTTCTAAACAGTGGAGTACTACTCAACCATAAAGAAGAATAAATTAGATATTTATAGTTAAATGGATGCTCCTTGAAGCTATAACCTTAAGTGAAATAAATAGGACACACTTGTAAATATCACATTGTCTGTCTGGTGTAAGAGACTCAAAGTGTAAAGAAGAATCAAAATTTATAATAAACAATATAAAATAAGAACAAAAGGAAGGGAGAACTAGAGAGAGGGGAGAGGGAAAGGAAGGAAGGAAAAAGAAAAAATGAGAAAAAAAGGAGAAATGGAAATGGAGTTTTTGCAAATTAGGAAATTCCTTTAAAAAATGAGAAGTTGAAGGGAGGGGAGGGGAATGGAAAAAAAAGAAATCAAAATACATCATGAAAAGATACAAGTTCCACATGATGAATATGATCATCATGTAATTATAAATTGTACCAATACAATTAAAATGAAAAAATCAAGATGTAATTTTTTATCCAAAGTGATATTAACTCCCACCCAATTGAAAAATATTAAAATTTAAGGAGATATTTGGTTCTGCCATACTCAGACCCAAGTACTTAACTGTCTATCTGGATTGGATAGCTAGATAAAGGTAGACAAGTCCATGGCGTCAGATGCACGTATTAGAAGAAGCATAGGAAGTGGGGACAAAATGGCCTTCATCCAGATTTCCCTGAGGTCATTCACCCAGGGAAATGAGCTGTAGACCTGGCAATGCCAATAATTTTCTATATTACTTTGAGCAAGTTTTAGTAGAGTAATACCTTGTTTCACACATGCCTCTGTTGGCAAATAATTTGGTTCCACAAGGGAAGTATTCGGCAAAATTTTGTTTGTGTTTGTGAACTCTACATTGGGTGACAAACACAACCATGGGCGTCTTCCCTGCACGAATATGAATGTGGCCATCTTCCCTAAAATCCTGGAATGAATTCAGTTTGGAAGCTGAGGCTCCACTGTAAACTTGGTATAAAATGAAGATTATTATATTTATATCAGTCTGTAGTATTTTATTAGTAAACTTTTTACCACGATAACAAAATACCTGACTGTTGGTTAGCTTAATGTTACTACAGGAAAATACATATGGCAAATTCCTTTATGAAGAGAACAGGTTTATGTAGCTCATGGTTCCGGAGGTTCCAATCCATTGCTTTAGAATCCTGGTGAGGGTACTAGATGGCAATGGTAGTGAGTACTTGTGGAGCAATCTTCTCAATTCAAAGCCAGCAAGCAGATGATGAGATGAAGAAGACTCAGAGTTTTACCATATCTTTAAAGAAAATGTCTTCAAAGACCTTTGGAAATCATATTAGGCCTCCCTTCATAAAGGCCCACAGCACTTCCCCCTACTGCCACACGGGGCACCAACCTTTTAACACATGGACCTTTAGGGTTATTTACTATACATATTCAAACCATAGCTCTAATATAGGTCGCTTGTGAAAAAAGAAGCTTATTTAACTCATAGTTTTGGAGATTCGAGGCCATAACATTTGCAATTGATGAGTTCTGGCAAGGACCTCATGGCATAGGTCAGGAGGCTAAGCATTTGCCAGAATAAGTGAGAGATTATATCTCAGATGAGGACTAGAAACACTGGTGTCTCACAATCCCTCTCCAACTGGCCCATTGACCTCTTAAAAGTTCTATTACCATCCAGCATCAACACCATGGAGACTAAATTACCAACTTGTAGACTTTTGGGTGGACACACACCATATTCAAACCTTAGCCAACATATAGTTCACATGTGTGAAGGAATGTACACCTGCCACATATATAGGTACTTAGATACATTTGTGTGTAGTGTATATATATGACATGTGTATATACTCATATGTGTGCAAAGGGTGCCAGTTTTCTTCTTTTTCTATCCACTAAAATACATCATACAGCCTGAAGTATCATATCACTGATTATTAAATTTCATTGCAGTCCAATTGAGGATCAGTTTGGATAATGACCAGGACCAGTTTCAAGGTAATGCGATTTTTCTCATTTTGGTAACTCTTTGTTCACTCTTACTTGTATTACTATAAATTTCCAAAAGAATAGATTAAATTTCTAAGACTGTGACATTAAAGAAACAAATTATGTTTTCATGCCATCCTCTGACAGGTGTTGCTAATATGTAGTAACACATATAGTAACAACAGGCAGTCTGTATCTTCCTTAGTAAACAAGATGCCAGTCTAGCTGCAAGTGAACTTTGGGCATACAAGCTCTCACAGGGCCTTGGTTTACCACATCATGTATTTTATCCATATCACATTTTGGTGGCTTTTAGCTGCAGTATAAACTGAGCTATTTATAGCAAATCAACTGCAGATAGATAGAGGTCAGGATTTGTGGGACTAAAGAGACAAAAATGGATTCAATTTTGATTATATTTCCTAGGAAAAGTGAAAGGTGACTACTAGTCCACATTTCCAGAACTAGGGAATTAGAGAACTCAAATAGTATTTAGCTTCTCAAAAGTTTGTGTGTCTGAGGGAATCCATGTAATATTTTTTGAGACATCAGATGGATAGGGGTGTCAAATGCAAAACATGAATAGAGTAGGGCCAACATAATTATGTCTCCCATAAACAAGTTAACTTATATTACCTCGCAATAATAGGACAGGACTTTATATCCTTCTTTAAAGGAGCAAACTTTCATGGCACAGCATGTTGAAACTTTGGAAGAAAATATAGGTGAGATGAAACACTTACTGTGGTATGGTTTTATGTAAATGCAAAAGGTCTGATAGTTTATCCTGTATTTCATGTTCATTTGTTATAATGGTACACTTTTAACTGTGGGGGCGTATTGGGTGGTAGAAACTCTCTATTTTATTGCCCTTCTCTTTCCTTCTATGACTATTACAAAATAAAGGCAGAAATTAAAAACAAACAGTTGAAATTCATAGGAAAAACAACCATTTAGAAATTTAAAACATTCTTCTAAATAACACTCGGGGCAAAGTGGATCTCTAAACTGCAATTACAGACTCTTGAGAATATGCTGACAGTGAGAGCACTGCATCTCAAATATACGGATTTCGATGACAGCCTTATATGTTTATTGCGAAGTACAAAAAGCAAAATAAGAATTCAATGGAATAAAGCACAAAAATAGAAATGACTACAAGGGAAGCAAGAAGAAGCCACTCATTTGTTCATTCATTCTGTGAGTGTTTATTGAGTGCCTCCTATGGTTCCAGGTAATACACTAGGTAATAAAGGATATCCAAGTAAAGACACCATGTCTGGGCATCCATGAAGGAGAGAGAGAGAGAGAGAGAGAGAGAGAGAGAGAGAGAGAGAGAGAGAGAGAGAGAGAGA
>NW_022900951.1:120199861-120204545 GCF_012274545.1 Fukomys damarensis | reverse complement strand
GAGAGAGAGAGAGAGAGAGAGAGAGAGAGAGAGATTGAGAAATAGGTTAAGTAAATAATGTGTCAACTGTTAAGTGTTGTAACAGTAATAAGGCAGGGTAAAAGAAGCCGTTTTTGAATGCCATTAAATATAGGCCAATGTGAACTGTATCACTTGAAGAGCTTCAAGAATCACTGCACAGGATTTGCCATGTTCTCTTTTTTCTGCCTCTGTTATCACAGCAAAGGTGTCAAGGTGGGGCCTCTACCAGCCAAGGTCCGGGAGTGTCTCGAATGAGCTGACCCCGGGCTGAAGCATGGAAAGAATGCAGCGCGAATGAGAAGTCAACACTGCTTTAAGCCATGGGCATTTTCATTCAGTGTAACACTGCCCGTCATGCCTCTGAACATCCAAGTGGAAATATCAAGTAGGCAGCTGGTCATATGAAACTTACCAATTGTCTATGATAGAATTTTTGTGACACAATAAAGACTTAAATGCGTCCACATGTACAATACACACAAACATGTATCATGCATGGAAGAAAGCAGGGTAAGACGATGTGTTAATATCGGTTAGTTGAGCAGGAAATGGGAGTAGGAAGGTAGCGAAGGTGAAGAAGATAGCAGAAAAATACAGACAAAGCAGTCTGTGAAAAAATGGCCTGCACTATAGGATGCGATTCATACAAAATTTCTCATTTGTGTATAGACAAATGATGGCAAATATATGAAAAAACAGTTTAAAAAGTGTTAAGATTCTCAGCGTGAAAACATTTCAAGTGACTTGTACATTTTACTGTGTATTTATGACTTATTTTTTTCCAAGCCGTATGTCCATTTGGATTTGCAAATACAACTACTTCACATAGGGAAATTTGGAAACTTTATAGTTCATACTCAGGCTTTGTTTGTTTGTTTGTGTAAGCTTGTGTTCCTGTGTGTGCATGTGGATGATAAATACTGAGTTCTTTTTGTCTGCCTATGTCTTTGTATCACTCTCATTAGTTCATACAATAAAGCAGAGGGTTATGTAATTCTAACTTCAAAATTACTTTCTTCAATGCTTTGAAGGTATCATGATCAATTTAGTGTTCACCCTATATTTATTGAGCACCTAGTATGTGACAGATACTGCTCTACATTTGGGAATACAGGAGTGAACAAATGAAGGTAATATCACTGTCCTCATGGAGCGTGTGTTCTAATGGGTTCATTGTCTCTAAGAACTGAAGTTGGTGACAAAAAAGCGCAGTTCCATTCGACTAACTTTCCTTTGGTGACAAGTTCTTTTTCTGCTCGGGTAGTTACTGCCTCTTATTGGTGATATTTCGAAGTTTCACGACAATGAGTCTAGATAATAATTTGTTGTTGTGATAGTTCCACTTGACACCGGTTGGGATTTTCCAGTGCATCCTTTACTCATCCAAAAGATCCTCGCTGTGTGCCTACAGACTGAGAAACACAGCGATGAACAAGACTCAGCGTGCTGTCTTTCTAGAGCTCATATTCTAATGAGGAAGATAGACCGTAAACAACTTGGATGGCATGATTTCAGATAGATGCATGTGCTATGAGAGAAAAATAGATCATGACAGAGGAGCAGAGATCAACGGCTGTGTAGTTTGCAGCTGTGTGCAGGTGTGTACACGTACTATTTTAGGTGAATTGATCAGAGAACATGCCCAGATGTTCACTTACTATATTTGAGGAACAGAAAAATGCTCCGAACATAGAAACCGAGGGTTTGTGTGGTAAGAGATGAAATGGGAAATAGGCAGAGACAAGATTTTTCTTCAGCTGTGAGAAAACCTCAGCCCTTTATTCAATATCACTTCTCCACCATTTTCTCAGTTATCATGTCATGCATTAATTAGATGTCCTTCGCATGTCCATATTTTCTACTTTATAGGTATACTTTTATATTGCATATCTTGTTGTGTTACATAAATATTTTTCAAATATGATCTTTTAGTTAACTCTCTCTTTAGTGTATTCAGTTTACAGTTCAGCCTGTAATTGATTTTTTAATTTAATTTAATAATTTCCAAAATTTTCAGTTGGTGCTTTGTAAGTCTCCTCCTGTTTTAAATTTTTTTTTATTTATTATTATTTTTTGAATAAAATAGATCATGTTATTGGGATAGAGGATGGTGCAGAAATGGGGCACAAATTACACTGTGTGTGAGGAGGGGGACTTCCCAGAGGAGGTGGTGTGAGTATTGACCCTGCCAAGAGCTGGCAGACCAGGGAGTAGAAAGGACACAACTCATGCGTAGCCCACAAGCTTCCCAACACCTCAATGCATCACAGTGCTGTCCAGTTCTAGTAACGTCAAGTGTTTCCATTCCTGTCTGCTATAAATACGGCCTGCTGTTTCTCTAACCTCAATTCTTTTGGCTGCATCTTCTTTTTTTCCATTAAGATTATTCCCTCTGCTTTTTTAAATGTCCACTTTCCTTTTAGAGCCATTTCAATGTGGAATGGATGAAAATATTTTAAATAATATGGAAATTACTGGAAGTGCAAGAAGACTTCCAAAAGATGAGACTACTTCAGATTCTCCTCTCTCAGCAGAGAGTTATAATAAATAATAGGGTTTTTTTTCAAGGACAGAGAGGTTGCCCCCACGAGTGATAGTCACTCCACTGGATATTCTCCATGTTCAGTGTAATTCCCTATCTGTGAAGTATATTCAATTGTGGTAGATTGAGTGCTACTGACGCTGAAACAGTGTTTACTCATTGTTTCTATTTGTCCTTTTCTAATACTTTTCTCCATGAAATCCTAAACCCATCTCTACTTGGATCTGCCACTGGAAATTACAGCACATCTTGAGATCTTGATGTGTATTTATTTTTGGAGAAATGACATAGAATTTTTGTCTTCCTCGTCTTCATTTTCTAAGCAGTTGAAGTAGTTGGAAATGTGTTTCAGTTGTGAAATATTTGTTAGGATAAGGCTAGACACTCTGAAAATTCTTCAAAATGTTGGAAAAGAAGAGTATATGTGAGACTTAAAGTGGGATTAAAGTCAATTGTGAAGCTTGTGAGTTCACCACACCAACTTTCTTGGAAGACGGATTAAACTACTTTTGCTGAAAAATGAACTGAGACCAACCAGGTTCCGAAGGAAATTTTCTTGTAATGGTGATAATATGATGAAGGGCTAGTGCGAAAGTTACCAGTTCACTTGGCGACCATGGAGAAGGAAATTCATATTCCATTAAAATGGAACAATGTTTAATGTCCTAAGAAATAAGTGGCAATACGAAACTATTTGCCATTGTTTTCCAACAATCTCTACCACTTTCCTAGAAATGGATGTCAGACTGCCTGATGGTTGATGCTACATACTGATGTCTGATGGATTCGATAAATCATTTTCTGATGGTGGATTATCTGGGGACCCAAGCAGAGGGGCAAGCAGCATTGTTGATGCGCCGTCTGGCCCAAGAAGACCATGGTTGTGGCTCAGTTACTTTAATACTATGACCTCTGTCTTATGTTTTGTGGGTAGATGTGGAGAAGCCAACATCAAGAGCTCTCTTACCAGATTTCTGTCACTTCCTCTTCGCTGAATATGTTATGACTCTACACCACACAAAGAAGGAGACCCTGAGGATATGACAAGTGACAGAAGCACTTGAGAATGGGTTAATAGGACAGTGTGATTTTTCACCTTTGCTACCAAGGACAGATGATAATGGGATTCTTGTCATTATGTTCCATGGAGGAGAAATGGTACTACTCAAATTGCACTGACTGCTTTATTTCCATCAACAAATGGTGGAAATAAAAGAAAGACAGCCTTAGCATTCAGCTCTTTCTTTGGCTTTGTTAACTGCCAGGGTTTGTATGTTCATATTATGGAATGATATGTTACTAGCAAAACCACAATTTGAAGAATATTGACTAAGAAAGGACAGTCTAAAGATCTTAAATCTTAAATGCTAATCTTGAATGTGAAGAATCAAACAGTTTGTCAATAGTATGACCAACCCCATGTAGAGGGACAAGCCTTTAAAAAGTTATACACAGTGATGGAGTTGCTAAGTAATGGAATAACTTTTGCTTCCCTTTTCTTACGTTTCTGTTTTCTAAAATGTCTACATTAAACTATTTTCCCCTTTACTAAAAAAAAATCAAAACCATTATGTTAAAAAGAAGAAAAAGAGAAACACTTGGAAATGTATAACTAAAAGGTACAAAAGGGAGACTATAAGGAGGAGGGTGGCAATAGTTTTCTCATTTTGATTTCCACTGCGCTGTTTTGGCAGCTCAAGTTGAATTACTCAAGGTGATAGGTTTTATTTTACCCTTGTGTAACAGAGAAGAAGGAAAAAAGTAATGAAAGGACAAAGCATAAAGTTGGCTAGAAATTCCATTATAATAAAAATTGCAGAGTTGATATGGCATCAGAACAGATAGCTAAGTTTATTTGTTCTTAGAGAAAGCTGTGGCAAGGGGATCAAGGAAACTTATCTCTTCTGAAATCATCTGGGAATGTCTTAGTAAAAAATTTAGTGCTCGTAGTTAGCCTGTACACTGTAGAAGACCAAAACAAATAAGGAAAATGTATAAATTGAGAAAATGGGTATTTCATCAGCTTATCACTACATCTGCTTATATTACACATATACTTTCTCGTTTTAAACTTCAAGTCATATATATTATATAATCATATATATTATATAATCATATATA
>NW_022900951.1:120182113-120199542 GCF_012274545.1 Fukomys damarensis | reverse complement strand
GTATGTGTGTGTGTGTGTGCGTGCGTGCATGTGTGTGTGTGTGTGTGTGTGTGTGTGTGTATACACCACACACACACACACACACACACACACACACACCTCTGTTTGTGAACTAATTTGTTGTGTGATTCTGGGGAAGAAGGCTGCATTTCTGTTGGTGTAGGGTAGATGGTCATGGTTGTGCTTGTCACCAGATGCAAAGATTGCAAACAGAAGCAAAATTTTGCTGAAGGCTTTTGTTTATGAACAGAATTGTTTGCAAATTGAAGCATTTGCTTTAATACACACACACACACACACACATAAATCTATCAAGAATTTCAGACCCTTTGTAGTAAATTCAGAATTGCTAAATGCAAGTAGTCATTTCCATGAAGTTTGCGGTTTCCCAAGCTGCAAGTGTTATGTTAAAAGCCTTCTGTTAATGTGATTCCATCCTGGCAGGCATGATGCTGAACTGCAGAAGTGATCTTCAGAGGAGACCCACAGGAAACACATGTACACAGAAACTGCGGAGGCAAACAAAGCCAGATTTGGAGAATCAACAGGAAGGAGAGATCCACTAGACTGAGCCCCATATCAAGGGGATTTAGAAATGAAAGCAAGTATGCTTCTGGATCACAACACCCCTTATACTCCAGGTCCAGTAAACTGGCCATCTTGGGAGTGGTCGCCACATCACAAGAGAAGGAGGCAGCATAGCAGTGGCAGCTGCACCCCTGCTAACTTCTGTCCCTTCCCATGGGGAGAAAAAATCCAGTGTGGGAGATATTTACTGATTACAGCACCAGAGAAACTGAAAGACAAAAACCCACTCAAAAGACAAAGACTGAGCTAGCACAGCTGGCTCTTGCACCTGGGGAAGCACTGATTAGGGACTTTGAGGTGGCCACTGGGAGAGCCATGCCTTGGGAACTGTGGACTGCAGCTGGCGACTCAGGAGGCAGAAAGGAATTTGGAGCAGCACCCGAGCAGGCAGTGCCCCATTGTTCTCCCAAACACAGGAGAGTTCTATGTTCAAGCGATATCCTGCCAACCAACTCAATTTGAAAATGTTCAGTAGTGAGACAAAGGCAAAAATCTCCAGTTAGCCAAACCCACAGGAGTGAAACTGAAACTAAGTGAATCATAGTATAGGGAAGGGAGAAAGGCTTAGAAGTCCATCCAGATTACCACGGCATTTCACTCATTGGTAGGCACTGACAGGAATCAGAGGAGGGGGCGGATCAGTCAGTTGCAGGGATGGGCTGTGGATATAAAGGGTGAGGAGAAAAGGTACCTTGTGAACACAGTGACACTCTGGAGCGCAGCGGTGCAGAAAAGAGCCAGTGCCAGTATTTTGTGCACAGCCTCCCCACAAGTCAGCCCTCGTTCATTTGTGAATGCAGGGAAAGAGCTCACTGGTTGAACTGAGTCTGTGTGATAAATAGGACTGAGAGGGATGCTTTAATTTTGTGATTTTTGATTTATTTGTCTTCCTCGTTCTTCTTTCATTTAGTATATATCTCAGTTTATGTGGAAAGGAGAATGAGAATTGGCTAGTGCTTAAATCTAAACGATATCTTTCAATGGCATGTCAGGGTAGCCCTCACCAAAACTGTGTAGAGGATTGAAACACAAGCTTACTATTAATATATTGACAGGTTCCCAACTTTTCATGGCTTCCCTCAGTCTTCAATTACATGTCCCTCTCTGTGTGTCCCCGTCCCTACTCTCACAAATATTCTCTCAAATCTCCTGTTCATCAGCCCTCCACTCTAGTTGTAACACTAGTAGAAGCAAAGCTCAGTCTCCTTTATTTTATTTGTGATATCTTTTCTCCTTTTTCTGATGTATTCTCCTTCCCTTCCTCTTTCTTTCTCCTCTATATTCCATCGTACTTGTCATTACTGAGACATCACAGTCTTTATTGGCCATTGAAAAATGAGTGAAATTACTAAAATAATTATTAATATGCAGGATGGACATACGGCTGGCTCTGAAGATGCTGAAACAACTGGTACTAGTTTTCTCTGTGCAATACGAGTACTCCATGCACACTGAGTAGGCTGAAGAGATATATAATATCAAAACATCATGAAAGAAAGGTCATATCACTGGGAAATATAAACTAACTAAAGAAATCTCCATACCAAAAACCGAGGTTTCCATACTAGTTGATCCTCAACCCTCAGCACATTCCTACAAAAGAAACGTGAGAAAACAAGACAAGATATCTGCAAAACACGTAACTTTCCAAAAGTTGATCTCATGGACACTAAAAGGGAATATATAAAAAAACAACTGGCAGGAATATGTGAAAGGAAAACAAACAAACCAAAAAGATCAATAAGATTTTCAGTGAGCTCAAGAGATGATGTAACCACATTGATAAAAGACTTAACTGATAAAATCACCAGTGAGTTTACTGAAGATACAAAATATTGGTTGAACTAACCAAGATGATAAAAGACATGAATACTCTTGTTAGTAAAGAACTACTGACCATGAAAAGATAACAAACAGAAATACTGGATATAAAAATTCTATTGAAAGTATGGCCAACAGAAGTGACTAATGTGAGGACAGTGTCAGAAGTAGAAGATAGGATTGATGCAGTTGATCATATACCCAGCTATACTATAAAAATAAGAAGAGACCATAAAACTTGGACCCCAGGACTATTAGATGACTCAAAAAAAAAACTGACCAATATTTTAGCAGTTAAAGAAAAATTCAGAAGACAGTACAAAATGTATGAATGATTATTTACTGAAATCATAGCAGAAAAATTTCCAGGTTAAGAGAAAGAATTCAACTTCCAGGTGAACAAGGCATAGAACCCCTAGTAGCCATTGTCAGAAAAGAACTTCACCATGATACATCACAGTTAAAATCCAAAAAGTCCAACACAAGGACAGAATGTTAAAATGGGTAGAGAAAAGCAACAAATGACTTATAAAGGCATACCTATAAAATTATAGCAGATTTATCAACACAAAAGTTAAAGGGAAGAAGAGATTGAAGTTTTTCAAGCCCTAAAACAACTTTAAACCCAGATTAATTTATCATGAAAACCTATCTTTCAAACCTCATTGAGAAATAATGGCTTTCCATGACAATGAGTACCTTAAAAAATTCGTTATCACCAATCTAGCACTACAAAATTCCTCAGATCAATCCTAGACACAGACAACAAGGCTATCAGCACCAAAGATACCAAAGGAATGAAAATATAAAGCAAGGCGAATAGTTAAGCTAGAGGGGAAAAATAAAGGAATCAGTAACAGAAAAAAAGTGATGATAATAATCAGTCAGTACATGCCAGCAATTACTCTCAGTTTGAATGGTCTTAATGTCCAATCAAAAGACACAAATTGGCAAATTGGATCAAAACCCAAAATTCAACTGTATGTTATATGCAAGAGACATACCTAATCTATAAAGAAATATACAGACTGAAAAGCAAAGGATGGAAAAGGATACTCCATATAACAGGTACCTGAAAGCAAGCAGGAATAACTACCCTCATTTTGTACAAGATGAACTTCAACCCAAAAATGAAACAGGAAGGTAGACTCTGTAGATGTGAGAAGGGGATCTGGGGAAAAAGGGAGAGTGGAGGATAGGAGGCAGGGTGAAT
Source organism: Fukomys damarensis (assembly GCF_012274545.1). Taxonomy (NCBI): domain Eukaryota; kingdom Metazoa; phylum Chordata; class Mammalia; order Rodentia; family Bathyergidae; genus Fukomys; species Fukomys damarensis. Next base: position 120,195,920 of record NW_022900951.1, on the reverse strand, counting down.
AAAAATGATGAAGATGTTATATATGAAAACATTCTCCCACCCTGAATGTAATCACTGGGCACTGCTAACATATACTAATAGGAAGTGTAAAGAACAATAAAGTTTATAGATGATTCTTTAGAAAAAAATTTGTGTTTCTTCTGGACTCTATAAAAATTTATGAAGGTGTTAAAATACAGTAAGTAGTTGACACCATAATGATAAAGTTCCTTCCCCGATGAATACTGAATTCCAGCTCATGTTTGTATTATACTCTTGTTTGTAAAGGTGGAAAGTTGAAAATTTCCAGACATAAGAAAAACACAGTCTTTTAGACGTATTTTATTTAGCACATAAAATATCAGCACATAAAGAGTTAAATTTCAAGTATCTTAAATTTATTTTTCAAATTATGATGAATTAAAAACGAGCTATATTTTTTTCTACTTTCATAATGCATAATATTTCTACCCCTCTCTGACCCTTGTGCTCCCTGCAGATGGATTTGATATTACTGTATGTTACCATATTTTGATTAATTGGCTATTTGTACACTCTCTTATTTACTTTACATTCAAGATCATTAGGTTTGTAGTTCTTTACTTTTGTCCCTATGCTTAATGATTCATATTCTCAGTTGTAGTGGGAAAGAAAATGAGCATATAGAGCCTGCCCTTTTGACCAACAAATAAACAAGCCCCCATATGCTCACTTGAAATTCAATTTAAGTTCAAATAACAGGCCTTTGGTTGAACAAAGACTTTCTAATAAAACTGCGAGGGATGATTTTATTCCCTAATGCTATTTTAAGCCTCTAACTGTACATGTTGAAATGGCATTAAGCAAACATATCAAACATGTGATGGCAGGCATGCTATACCGTATCAATCATAAGTCCACACCAGTCTACTCTCATTAGATAAATGAAACATAAAGTGATTGACCAGCCAGTCTTGTGTGCTTGATAGGAATTTCATTGAAGAGGTGTGTTTGCAATATGTGCTTTGATTTATTGCTCATGTGTTTACTAAATTCCTGCGATTCAAGTTGTGACTGACAAATTTGGTGAACATTTAAACAGTAAAAAATGCATTACAGTAGAAGACACATTGCCATTAATCCCCCTCAAAATCCTCCTGCTTGCCGGAAACACAATGATCCCATCATTCCCACCACCTTCTGATCCAGTTCTGGGAATTCTTGTGCGTGTGTGTGTTTCTTTAGTTGCACTGGCATGGGTGCCTGGATGTCCTGAATTGATTTAAAATGTTTCCATTTCATGGTCATTGTGACTTTGAGGAAGAGCCAGAAGTCACATGGTGCCGGATCCTGTGAAGAACGTGGATGATGACACATTGTAATAGTTTTTAGGAGCCTGCTTTTCTGTTGGATGGCACTGTGCACTAGCATTCCCTGGATTTTTTATCCCACCTTGTAAAGACACTCCAACACACTAAATGTGTTCACAACTCACACCCATCATTTATTGTTCTCTTTGTTTGCAAAACACTTGTTTCTTGCATTCATTTTCGATGAAGACAATAAGTGGATTACTACAAAGTTGAAGACTTACAGCAACATGAATTTATTTTCTTTAAGGTCTAGAGGTCAGAAAACTAAAATGAGCCTTACTGGGCTAACATGTAGGTCTCAGCAAGGCTGCATCCCTTATTTGAGGCTTTAGGAAATAATCTGCTTTATTATCTTTCCAGCTGCAGAGACCACGTTCCTTAGCTTATTGTCCCTTCTTCCATTTTTAGTAAAAAACAGTATCTTCAGATCTTGCTCAGACCCTTTCTTCAGCCTCCCTATTAATATATAGGAATCTTTATGATTACATTGAATCCACCTAGGTAATCCAGGATAATCTCTCCATCTCATGATCCGTAAATTAATTCAATCTGTAAAACCCCTTTTGCTATGTGAGACACCATATCCATACTTTCAAGAATTTGCGTGTAGGCATCTCTGGAGGCCATTACTCTGCCTACCGTATCTCTTACAATTGCACATTTTATTTCCTCACTTAATTGGAGTCTCTGTTCAAATGTCACTTAATTGTTCATGTCTCGTCTGAGCATCCCAAATAAGATATCACAATGTGTTGTAACTGGATATTCTTCTCCTCTACTTTCCATTCCTTAATAACATTTGTTATCAAGTGCTATATGATTTTGTTTTTGTTTGTTGTTCATCTGAAAATATAACTCCGTGAAGACAGGGTTTTTGTTTGCTTTGTTTATTCCTGTATCTCCTGGCCATTGCCCCATCTTGAACCATCCGTGCTCTATGGTAGTTTCTCAATAAATGTTGAACTGACTCATTATTGAACTTCTGTAGACAGTACTTTCCTACCCCAATGTACATTCATGGTAAGGACTATGATGCATATAAAATTTGCAAGTTCATGTACTCTAAGTGCTGAAGACTCGTGATTTCATTACTATGATTCATTCCTGCCCAGTAAAAAGTCATAATCTCCTACCCCACACTTCTTATTTTGATCTGTACTCCATTTTAGGGAGATTCCATTCACTTATTTTGCATGAGAGAAAACATTTTTCCTTCACTCTTCTCGTGACATGGAAGAGACAGGCAACACTTGGAATTTTCTTAAAGGCTCCACATTACAGCCTCTCTATACGGATAAGAAAAGAAAAAAACAAAACAAAACAAAAACCAGAAATGCCATAGTCCAGACAGCCTATCACATAGGGAGAAATAAATAAAAACAAATATTTTCTTAAAGATATATCTCAAAATATATCAAAGTTTTTATACAGTTTTTAAAGTTACAATACAGGCTAAAGGATTTTTCATGGCTATGCATATGTTGAATAGGACACAGAAATTTCGGTGTCTGATACATTGTTATCGAAGGAATTAGGGCAGGTCAAAGGAAGTCTGAATTACTAGTTTATTGTGTGTGATTAGAATCCAAATTTATGCATAAGCCTATATATCTTCTTTGAGTCTCATTTCATTACGTACAAATTAGTAATCAGAAAAGTAATCGTATTTACCTAATACAAACGGAAAAGGTGTAATAATTAGCGAACAACAATAATGAATGTAACTGTACTGTATGCCTAAAATGTACCAATAAACTCAATAAAAAATAATAATTAGCGAACAAGTCAGGTATGATTCTTTAAAAGAAGTTATTCTAAACCACAATTCTGTACTGTCCAGGTAAAATGCTTGAAGTAAGGTGATATGGAGGAGTTGGACAAGAGGCAGATCCAGGGCAACAAGGAGGGTTCTCTGCCCTGAAAGAACAAGTAAAGTTCTTTTTCTCTAGGGGTTAAAAACCAAAAATTCTTAACAAAACGACCTAAGAAAATATTAAACGTCAGTACACTACGAAGTAAAGAAGTGAAGAGTGTTGAAACTCCAGGAATTAAGTTTCCAGGCTGTAAAATAAAGATGGTTCTTTCAGGACAGCTGCACTAGGGCCAGGTGACTACTCAAAAGGAAATAGAGGCTCAGGTGCAGGCTCTAGTGACAGAGCTTACAGCAGGAATAAGGCAAGAAACAGGGCTGAATATGCACAGGCAGCAAGCATTCAGTAGACAGAACTTCCCGATGTCTGACGCAAAGGCAGACGGGTCAAGAGCTCCAGATGCTTTCCAAGATGCAGTGCATGGTGCTACTCCTGGGTACCCGAGCTCAATGTCTTTGGTGTGTCAGACATCAAAATATGGCAGTTCTCTCTTTCCAGGTGAATCACCTTAACACATGGTGGAGCTACCTCATTTGATACAGTGAGAAAATGTCTGGGGGTGGGTCCAGGAAAAGACTGACAAATCTAGGATAGTGTATAGTAAAGAAATGACTTATTTCTTCTATTACATACACAGTGATAAATGTGGTAATATAATTTAAGGCGTAGCACACAAAGAAGAGCTAAACAAACATGCACGTCACATTACAGTTACTGAGGTTTTGTTTTGTTTTGTTTCAAAATGCTCAAATTAATAAACAGGGGCAGTGACTAGATTCCATATCAAACAAGTGGCCTTTTGGTTTTTCCCTGGGAAATAGCTTATTGCCAATGTTTTTGCTTTAACAATGTTAAAAATACGCTTGCAATCCCTTTCAGATATGGGGAAGAAAAGCAAAGGCTAGATTATGTTTCAGCAATGATTTAAAAGAATCCAAACCAATCACTTGGAACTGTGTCTTCTAGGAGACGAGGTACTTTGATGTCTTGGCTTATTTCATAAAGCCCTCTAACATCTCTCTCTTTATTTTTTGTTTGGTGCTATAAAGCCAATTTACCATGATATTGAAGCAACTGGTGTCTTTTGTCATATCCAAGGGTGCAATGATTTATGGAACATAGTTAACAAAGGAATTTGTATGTCAGAGTGTGGCTGTCAAATTCATAACCCTTCCACAGACATCCCTAAGCCATCAAATGCCTATATTTCAGTTTTGTAAAACTTTTATTGATGAAAAAAACTTTTTCAGCTTCACCATCAAATGCCTACTTGACTAATTTTTGCCCCTATTACTAATGGCTGGCTTACTCTAAGTATAGTACAAATAAATTGAACAATTTTTCCATCTCTATGGATTAATTAACTCATTCAATAAATATTTATTGAGACTTTTCTAAATGCTGGGTCATCATCTACATCCCAGGAATATAAACATGAAGCAGACAAAGTTACTACCCTCAGGAATTTAGAATGTTGCCCCGATATGACACCAACATGGTTAAACCCAACATGGACTCCTTTGCTGAAGAGAATGGAATGAGTCATTGTTTCTTTATGTCAGCCTGTAGTCTATGCGTATATTCATGGTGCCATTTAGCCATCCAAGCTGGATTGTCCTTAAAGCATGAGTAGCCCTAGCCTGTGAGCAACTTGCAAGAAACTGGGTTACTAGATGGAATCCTTCTTCAGCTGAGACCCGGAGAGGTAACTGCAGGTATTGACTGTCTACCTCATACCTGTACATCCTGAAGGTAAGTCAGGTGTGCAAGAACCTTGCCTTATTCAAGGCTATATCTACAGCCCATAAGAGAGAGTCTGGAATACAATAGGCACCAAATAAACATCTATCAACTTAATGATCAATGAACAAATTATGAGTCTTTTTTTCCGTATTGTCAAATTCTGTATCTTCCTCATGGTGCCTCAAGCCACTGTGTTCTTGCACATTTTGCAGGGCATGTGCAAAAATTCCCAAAAGTGAAGATGCTGTTGTATTTCATGTCAGATCCTTGGCACAAATGTAATTTGTAAGAATGTATTTTATGTAGGTGCATAATTTACCCAAGTCTACTATTCTAGCCATTTCAAACTTTTACAGCTGGAACAGGGGAGAGAGCTCCAAACCTTAGCCAGGTTCATGTTCAAGCCCTTGATCCCCTTACCTTTGTTTCACTGTTGCTGACTTGTTCCTCCTTCCTCTTGGCTTCTTCTTTCTTACACTACTTCTTATTTTGGACCCCGCCTTCATTTGCTTGGATCTGCAATCGTGTCTGTGGCTTTGGAATTCTTATAGCAGTGCTGAAATCGTTCTGTAGCATGCCCAGCCTCTTCTGTCTGCCCTCACTGTCTTCATTCCTTGATAAGGCTGCCAAACACCATGACCCTCTTCGAGGTTGGCTGATGTGGCTGGCCTATACCCATATTGCTTTAAAACAGTCCTCAAGAGAAGAAATCAGTTCCAACAGATATTCAACAAATGATATTAGACCTCACTCATGGCAGTAGTAGATGTAAAATAGTGTCACTGCTTGCCTCACCATGGCCCCTCAGTGACCATGCTTTTGCTGCTCTTTGTCTTTCACAGGAATTATCCTCTGATGCCAGATACATAGTTTAATGGACTCTACTATTTTTTTTTCAAATTTCATAGCTTCATATAGTTTCTGTTCAAAAGAAGGAGAAATTGGACAAACCTTAGCAAAGTATATGCCCTAAGGTTAACCCAAATTCTCTGACCAGCAGTGACACTGAAAGATTAGGAAAATGGGTGTAGAATCTAGAACCATGCAGTTAGCTCTTCAAATAATTACTTTTCTGTAAAAAAGGACTTAACATTGTCCTTCATTCATTTTGCTGCAACTGTTTCTTGGGATGAAAAATACACACTCATGTGTTACCTTCAATTTTTCCCTTGGTAGATGAAATTTATTGATTTTTTTTCTATTTTAACTCCACTAGCATATATTGGGCACTTTGTATGAAATGAAATTGGACATTTAGTTATGGGATACATAATCATGAGGAACCACCTTTGACTTTGTCAAGAGAAATAGATGCCATTTCAAGATCTTGGACTTGGAAGTGATGCCATGTCTTGGAATGACCAACTCTGGGAATGTCTCTAGGGCAGATCTGAAGAGTATTCATGGTTGTGTGTGGGAAACTTGAACGATTTTTAGTGCTTATGATGAGAAAGGGGAGTACAGGTAAGCTTATAATTGAAAGAAGGTGTGTATATACTAGGCAGGTGAGGGGTAAGAAACATTTTTCATAAATTTGTATGGCTGTCTTGCTTCTAGTGATTCTCTTGTGAAATTTCTATCACCCTTCTCTTGATAGAAAAACCTGCTTTTCCTGAACTCTTAAAACTATCTAAGGGTCTGCCTGAGTACTTCACTGCCCTTTTGTGACCTATACTAAGCCAGCCTCGGGGATCAGATGTCAGTTTGGAGAAAGAGCACACATTCCAAGCTAGTGCAATTGGACACATTTTTTTCCCTAAAGTTTTTCAAATTCACTTGTAGGCTGGAATTCTAGTTTCACAGAGAAGCCAAATAAGCGATGGAGAAAAATAGAGACAATGAAAGAGAGAGAGACATGGAAACGGAGACTGAACAGGATCCTTGCAGTGATCAGATTCCTATTACTTCCTTTTAGAAGTTTAGTTGTTCATTCTTTCCTTCATTTTTATAAACATTTCACAGCCTTTCAAAATATATTCCATTTATCTAGGCTGCTTCAGGTTAAATGTCTCTTACCTTGTATGTAACAAGTTCGGTCTGATATACGATAAGCAGTTTACAATTCATTATTTGGTGGTGAAATCTTAAAAAGCATAAAAATAAAAATAGGACAAAATGAAGCCAAATACTTTTTTTTGGCATCGTATGAAGTAAGAACAAGTGCGGCTTGACGTTTTTGTCTCATTTCAGCTCGTGAGTGTGTGCACGTGCACGCTGGATCCTTAGAGGGTCCTGTTCTGAAGCACCTAGATCTGTGACTCAGTGGGGCATCATAAGGGTTTAGAAAATCGGTCTAGACGGTTTTGTTTTAATGAGCACCACAGGTATGTGAAAGGTTGAGTCATTAAAGAGGCTCCTCTACACTTGGTGCAAACTCTTCTCCCCAAAGTGACACTGTGTGGAATAATTTATACTTATGAATTTGGTGAGAACGGTAAACTAAGGGGCCAGGAAGAAGTCTCTTTCAATAGCTGCAGCCTCATAAGCTGCAAAAGAATTTTTATTATCCAGGCAATTGGCTTAGTGTGAAATTTCCATATTATGCAAAATCTGTGTAAGAATCAGCGGAAGTCAAAAGAATCATGGCAGTGAGGATTTGTGCAGTCATAGTAGGGTAATGTGTGTGCAGCAAGAATCGTTCAGAAAAACCAAACGAAATATAGGGATGACTTGGCTATGAATGGACACCTAAACTATTTTTTTCCCACAGTGCTGGGGCACAATCTTCCTGTTTATAGAATTCAGCTCAAATGGAAGGAATTAAGTCACTATTAGAAGCCAGTGTGACAGAGCTGCCTTATTACTGAAATGACTTGTTTCATGGGAGAAGCCATTACATTTGCTTTGTGGTTAGGAAGCTGAAACAAGGCCATCACAAATTAAGGGCAGAGTTTATGCACAAGGTGTACTGTCTTACCTGAAGAGGGAAGTGGTTCCTGACACTGAGAATTTTTTTTTTTGTATAAAAAGAGGTAAATTTATTCATGATCCTAAGATCCAAAGGAACTTTTCTTAATACTGTTATTAGTATGCATTTTCAGTACATTCATCATGGAGGATTTGTACATGGACATAGCCCATCTTCATTTTTTGTGAAAAAAATCAGACTTATGGGTCACTGGGACAGATTAGAGGACGAAGACAGAGGTACACACTTGACAGAGGGGCCAAACATCTTCACTGGAGAAAAGAGAGCCTCTTTAACAAATGTTGCTGGGAAAACTGGCTACCCACATGCTGAAGATTGAGCATTGACCCATATCTCTCACTTTATACTAAACTAAAGTCAAAATGGAGCAAAGATCTAGATATTAAAAGAGAAACACTTGGGCCGAGGATTTGGCTCAGTGGTTCTGCCTTGCAAATGCAAGGGCCTGAGTTCCATCCCCAGTACGAAAACAAAGCAAAAAACAGAAACACTTGATCTGCTGGAAGAGAGAGTAGGTAAAACACTTGAAGTTGTAGGTGTAGGCAAAGGCTTTATGAACAGAACTCTGGTTCCACAGGAAATAGTACAAAGAATCAACAAACGAGCTGTGCATGGTGGCGTACGCCTGTAATCCAGCACTCAGGAGGCTGAGGCAGGAGGATCGCTGTGAGTTTGAGACCAACCTGGGCTACAAAGTGAGTTCCAGTTCAGTCTCAACTACATAGTGAGACCCTGTCTCAAAAACCCAAAACAACAATAATAACAACAAAAGAATCAACGAATGGGATCACATCAAATTTAAAAGTTTCTGCACAGCAAGGGAAACCACTGAGAAATTTTTCTGAAGAAAAATTATGATCTTCATTATAGAAACCAAAATAGGAGGACAGGGGAATGGAGAAAAAATAAGAACCAAGACTGATTATGTAAAGGTACAAATTTCCAACAATGAATGTCATCATATTGTATACCTTAAATGTACCAATACAATTAATTAAAAAAATAGTGAAGCGGGTTAAGGATTTAGCTCAATGGTAACTGTGCCTGCCTCAAAAGTGCAAGGTCCTGAGTTCAAGAGAGAGAGAGAGAGAGAGAGAGAGAGAGAGAGAGAGAGAGAAACCAAAATAGTGAAGTGGCTTGAGGTGTGCTTGAGGGTGGTAGGGGCCAAATCTTGGTTCAGTCACTGCGATAGTGTTTTCCTGTAGTTTTCTACGATGATAGGTTCTGTCCTCCAGAAGTCACCTGCACCATTGCTAGAAAGCAAACTGTGCCTGTTGCACAAAACACAAAAACACCCGATTTGGTGAGGTCCTTTGGAAAATGCCATTGTGCTCGATTTTGGCTCAGAGGATGCTCAGAACCGAGTTTGTCTACTGGTCCACTTGAGTTTTACGAGGAAAGCAATGCATCCTTGGGCTGTAGGAGTGGCAGTTCCCAGGAGCATCAGAATAAAAGAGCTTAACGAAGAGGCATGCACAACTTTCAGCACCATTGAGATTTAATCAAACAACTCACTTTCTATTGTACTGAGATTAAGCAAACAAACCAACAATTTGTTTGAATTCTGTATTTCTAGAAACATAAATTCATCTAAAAGAGCATCTAAATAGACATATCTTCTTATTGGTGTCTAATTCAGGTGATAGTGGACCTGCTAACTGAATCTAAAGAAATTCTGTTTGTATGTTCCTTACAATAGCAGCATCATTATGTTCCCATGAATCATACAGGCACAAAACGCAAAACGTTCTTTTTCCTTTTTAAATTCTAAAAGAAAAATTTGAAAGTCTTGCATGTTATTTTACTGGTCCATCATAGAAAAACTATAAAATACAGGTAAGCAACACATTGGGAAATTACTATTGATTGTGCCACTGAAACCACAGTTATATTTTTACATATGTTTCTGGAAGGTTTTTTGTTTCCCTGTGATCTATGAAGCCCTATTTGAATACTTGCTTATACATATTCATATACAACCATGTAGCACAATGATTAGATCCTGCAGTTTTCACTATCCATGCCAATACATATTCAATAATTAGATTTGTTTTGAAATATACATATTTGCATATATTGTATTCATTTTAGGCACGAATCAGAACTAATTTAGCCACTTCCCTGTTGTGGCATAGTTTTCCTTTTCCCCAGCCAGCATAAAGAACACCCTGTAAAAAATTGTTATATGTATTTATTTGCGTATTTATGCAAGTATTTCCTTGAGGTATTATTCTGACTTCATTGTTACATGAAGAGGTTTTGAGTTAAATGACAATGCTCCCTGTCTTTCATGTGAATAACAACAATAACAGATTATTGAGCACTTGCTATACATTACTCTACCTGCTTTTGATGCATTGACTCTCTTGTACTAAGTGCAACTGTTACCCTCATCTAATAGATGGCAAAACTGGGGCAGATAAGTGTTAATTAACTCGCCTAAGATCATTTATGTTGTAAAGAGGACCTGGGACTTAATGACCAGTCTTCTGACTCTTGAATTTGCCCTTCACCAGAATCCTTGCTCTGCTCCCTCTCCCTGCGTTTTGCCAGGGGTGTGCAGGTTTCGAAATGCTTCACTATTATTTCTTATAGAAAGGGAAGCCCCTTGGGATTCTGTTGCTCTAGGCACATTGGAACATATGCCATGGACTAGAGTGTCATAAAGCTTCCAACTGACAAAAAAGTAATTCTTGGTTTTAGATAATCCCAGTCTCAGGAAGGAGAACAGAAACACCTCTAATAGGAATCAAAATGATGGCATTCATTCGGTTTCTCTCCTCTAGTCAGCAATTCCAATAGCCAGGTTTCCTTATATTCCTACAGTAATGTGTGTTTAATGGTACCTTGTGTTGAGCTTACAAAGTCACATTATTTTTTACTGGACTGCATGGAAGGAGGGGATGATCTAGACTCTTTTCTTTTTTGCTATACAGGGCCTAGCACAGTGTGCTATCATACCCAAAGTCATGTAAATGCATCATCCTATGATCCTACTTAGCCATACATTATTTTCTAGACCCAAAACCTTCCACTGATTAAAAAAAAAAGCAGTAGCGCTCTCAACATCCTATTTGACCACTTATTTATAAGAGAGATGTCAGATTCCAGCACTGAGTGCCCCTGAAAGTCTCTCAGAATACAGCTACATATGTACATATATGTATAAAAATTTTATGAGAGGCGTAAGCTGTTTTTCTCTTTTTACGTTACTATCTTATCTTCTCCCTGGTGGCTAAAAATTGGGATTCAGCTAAATTTATGCATGACTTCACTAGATCAAAGAAATTAGGGTTTTACTGCCATTGTAAATGCTTAAAGACATTTTAGCATTTGAAAGATTATGAGAGGAATTCAGAAACATGAGTAGCCATAGAGATATGAAAGGGGTATGTCTGTTTCTGGATCCTATTCCTATGCCCCTGCTCATCTTAATTAGCAATTGAACCAAATACCAAAGTATATTAGAGTACCAGTTGAGGTTGCCTTTTCATTTGGAAGTGCAGGCAAATCTGCTGAGAAATCTCGGGTGTGACAATGCAATCAAGACTTTAGAAAAGCATAGCCAAATGCAAATTATATCGGCGCTCAAAGAAAATTGATGGCGATATTATTTATATCATTTTTCTCTGCATTCATTTCTCAGTCCATGAATATAAAAATGTTACTTTCTAATTCATGAACTATAGACACCATAGATTATATGAAATTGGTCATACATTTAAGGTTTTAGAATCTTAGAGGAAAACACAAGTTCTGCATAGTGATCCATCTTAAATAAAAATACCCATATAAAGAGAATTGATGGTCTTTGTGCTTCTCTAGACAGGAATCATCCTGCTCTCACTTTTGCTACATCCGTGTGAAGTGCTGCTGCATATCCCTGCGGTGGGCAGCAGACACGGCCAGCAGTAGCTACGTAGGAGCTACACTGCTGTTGAAACCCACATTTGTATTTGAGAGCTAGCTGTGTTCACCTACAACAAACAGGAAGTGTGACCAAAGCACCCATAGAAGAGAACATTGACTTCTGCCTGGGAAAGATTCCCAAAGGCAGAAAACAGTCTTACAAGTTATTGTGGGGATTCTTTTTTTTCCCATTGAGTTTATTGGTACATTTTAGGTATACAGTACAGTTACATTCATCATTGTTACCTTTACATGAGAGGTCTCGGTTCTCATTTTCTCCTCATACTCCTTCCCTCCACCCCCTCCCCTCCCCTATTTACAAAGACTTTGTTTCCACTTTTTCCTTTTCCTTTATTGCCTTTCCCCTACTTTTCCCACTCCCCCTCTACCTTTAGCCCTTTTCTTCCCATTTCACATGATCACAAGTGAGCAGTTTTCATCCATTCACAAACTCATAAAATGCATCCACTTGATACAACATCAGATTTTTGTGATAAAAATCTCCTCTTGTATTGCGAAATGGTCATAAAATAACTGGCTACAGTGACTCAATGCAAAAGTGCTGGAGATTGAAAAGTAAACTGTGATAAGTAGGATTAAGAGCATAAGAAGTAGTCTAAGTTCCTGGCGTCAGGCAGCATTGTGTCTCCAGGAGAAAACATTCCCCCTTTCACTCTTTTTATAATAACTATATAAGTATTATTCACAAATCTTGTGGTTTGTCCATTTAAAGCGTACAGCTCACAATTTCACAAGTATACAAAAGATGCTCAGCTACATTAATCATCATAGAAATGCACAGCGACACATTATCTCATCCATACGAGAATGGCTTTTATCAAGAAGACAGAACAATAGCAAGTGTTGGTGAAGATGGAGACAAAAAATGACCCTTAAATGCTGTTGGTGGAAATGAAAGCTACTACAGCCATTACGGAGAACACCATGAACATTCTCGCCCACCAAACTACTGTATGATTGAGTAATCACCACCACTAGGTGTATATGCAAAAGAATGAAGTCAGTCGGACAAAGAGGTAACTATACTCTCATGTTTTAACGTCTCTAAACTAATGGATGGATAAAGCAAATGAGAAACATAGACACAATGGAATACTCTTTGGAGGAAAATGTAGTCATTTGTCACAGCACAGGTGAACCTAGATGACATCCTGTTAAGTGAAATAAGCCAGGCCCACAAAGAGAATACCACATGATTTTGCTTATATGAAGAATTTAATGATGCTGAACTAATAGAAGTACTGAATAGAGTAGTGTTTACCAGAGCTTGGGGTTTAAAAGTCTAGGGAAACTTTGATAAAAACATTCAAATTTTCCATTACATATGTCTTAGTCACTTCCTCATTAGTCATTTCCTCCTTGCTGGGACAAAGCACACAACACCCACAAGTTAAAGCAGGAAATGTTTATTGCAGCTCACAGTTTGTAGGGGTTTCACTTTACAGTTAGCTGCCTCCAAGGCAGAGGAGCGTGGCAGACAGGCATCACAGAGGAGAAGCCAAAATTCATGGCATGGTAGGCAGAGGCAGCCAAAGCAGGATGTAGCAAAGCAATGAGCTTCCTTTACCCTTTTATTCTGTTCAGGTTATAAACCTTTGGGTGGTGCCAACCACACTCAGACTGGGTCTTCTCAATAACCACACCCAGGACCATAGAAAATCAATTAGTGGACCAATCCAGTACCACAACCTTTAAACGCCAGTATCACACCACTAATCCACATTCACATACTCTAGATCCAGTCACCTTCAGAAAGCCCCACCTATAAGCGCAAGAGGCTTTGGAGGAACATCTAGGTACGAGCCATAACAACATAGTAGGAATAAATTCAAGATATGGTGAGGATAATTAAGGAGAATGTATTGTCTTCTTTAAAATTGAACCAGAAATGGTGGTAATTACTTGAAATCCCAGCACTCTGGAAGGCTGAAGCAAGTGGATCACAAATTTAAACTCAGCCTGGGCAATTTGGGAACTTAGTGAAATCCTATGAAAGAGAGAGA
>NW_022900951.1:120178480-120182067 GCF_012274545.1 Fukomys damarensis | reverse complement strand
AGGAGAGGAGAGGAGAGGAGAGGAGAGGAGAGGAGAAGGAAGGAAGGAAGGAAGGAAGGAAGGAAGGAAGGAAGGAAGGAAGGAAGGAAAAGAGAAAACAGAAAAGAAAAGAAAAGAAAAGGTCTGGGGTGTATTCAGTGAAAATGTAAAGCTCTAGGCTTCAATCACTGGTACCAAAATAAAAATTACTAACAAGGCAGATTTTTAAGAGTCCTCATCACAAAATAAAATTGAGGTAGTATAAATATTAATTAGCCCTGTTTAGACATTTGTCATGGCTGTATTTTCAAACAGCATGTGTATCTGACAAATCTGTATAATTTTTATCAACCTAAACTGATTAAAATAAACAAAAAATAAGCCATGCAATTCAATGGTGATTAGTATATTCACAGCCATGTATATCCATGACCACTGTTAATCTTATAACATTTTTATTAACTTACAACATTTAATTTCAACTGTACAACATTTAATCATCACTCTGAAATCTCACATTGCCCCCTTTGGCCCCTGGCAGTCACTGGTCTCCTTTCTGTACACATAGACTTGCCTACTATGGACATTTCTTATAAATGAAATCCTACAATATGTGATCCTGTGTGATTGACTTTTTTCACCTAGCTAAATGTTTTTGTGGCTCATCCATGTTTAGTATGAATCTGTACTTCATCTTTTAATTGTCAGATAACATTCCATTGTATGGATGTATCACATGTTATGTATTCATTAATGAATCGATGGATATTGGGGTTGTTTCTATTTTTAATCTGAATAATGCTGCTATTAATATTTGTGCACAAAATTTTTATCATAATTATTAACATATATGAATTGCACATATTGATGGGATTCACTGTGATATTTCCATACATGCATATATTGTGCATGGATCATGTCCGTCCACTTTTCTCTACCCTCCCTTTCCTCCCCCATGTGTCCCTTCCCGCAAACCTCTTCTCAGTCCTTGTACTTTTAGGCCATTATTTTTTCTACACATGAAGAAAAACATACATTTCTTTAGTCTGGCTTATTTTGCTTAGTTTTTGAGTCTGGCATATTTTTGCTTAACATGATGGTCCAGTTCCATCTATTTATTGCAAATGATGGGCCTTTTTCTTCTTTATGGCTAAACAATATTCCATGGAATATTGGAATAGTGGAAGTGTTGGGTCATAGGGTAACTCTACATTTAACCCTTTGAGGAACTCTCAGATTGTGTTGCAAAGCTCCTGAGTCATTAGCAATGTATAGGGGGTTCTACTTCCTCCATATTCTCACCAGCATTTGTTATTATGCATATTTTTATTATATGGTAGGTATCAGATGGCATCTCATTACACTTTCAGTTTGGATTTTCCTGATAACAGAGGTCACTCTTGTTAATGAATAATTAAAAGGAAAGAAAGAAAGGCTTACTGGCTAGCTGTAGTGAGTGAGACCTTGCAAAGAAAGGTGTAGAAGGGGTTCTAGGATCTGATATTTAGAGTAGAGAGAGAAAAATGATTGATCCAAACATGGAAGAGCTACTATTGCAAAGATAGAGGTTGCAAGTTTTGTTTTTACATCACATCAGCAACGATAGTAATATAGATTATAGGTGAATTTTAAAAGCACACAGTTCCAAAATAAATTCATAGAGAATAACATGGTCACAATGGCAAATGAGGAGATGGATTATTGAAATGATTAATTGATGACAAATGAGGATTTCCCATCAGTAATAAGGCAACGTGGAATAATAACGCAGGAGTGTTCATATCGCTGCTTCAGGGGTTGGAGGAAAAAGTAATGATAAGGACAACACAAGCTCAAGGATCAATTCTAGATCCAACAATTTGGAAATAAAGCTTTTTAAGCATAAAATCTGTACCTTCTACCTTTATGAATTAGATTGGAAAAAATATCTCCTTTTTTTGCTTAGAGTTGACCATTTATTTTCATGTCTGCATACTTCATATATCATATATAAATATTATAAAATTATTTTCTTAGGGAAAAAGGGACAGGCATTGGAGAGATTTAAAGAAGTCATGAATGGCAGCAGATGTGAATTCCACAAAGTTTTCTTGTGGTTTCCATCAACACCGAACTAGGCCTAAGATGAAACTTGTCAGCCACGAAAGTGGTAACGTTGTTTGAGCTTAACTGTGTAGCTTCATGTGTTACATCTGTTTCAGTATCCTTTTGACTAAATAGAACATTGCTATCACTAAATTGGTATGCGCGTCAGGACCCTGGTGTTGTTTTTATTGTGGCAATCAACTAAGAGCTGGAAAAAATTTTCACAATTTAATTCATTTATTTTCATACATTCTAATTTGTTTCTTTTGTATGAGTACATGAGTAATGAAAGTTTCTTTACTTTTAAAAACTACAGTATCTCTCCATATACAGCATATGAAAACCCAATCCTCTATTATATTTTAGTTTGCGCATTTCCTTAGGAGAGTTATGCAGTACTTTGTCTGCTTCTGGCACCTGATTTGCACTTGCATTTTATGCTTTTCTTTCATTAAACTTTTTTCCAAGAGAGAAAAAGATCCATTCTTTCAGAAATACAAAAGTCCAGTGGAAGAGAGTAATGTGAAAAAAGCTTAGTGTACCTTACATAACTGGAATGTAAAAAAAAAAAATCATTTAAAAAGTAATAATAATAAGTAGTACCTTTTCTTGATTACTATCTATGTATCAAGTACTGTGGTAGAGCTTCACATGCGTTTCACTCATAAAACAATCATATAAGGGAGATATTCTCATTACCCCTGTTTTAAAAATGAGAAAATTGAGGCATCTAGGAGTTAATTTGCTCTGGATATGCTATTTGAAAATTATTTTTAAATTTGTAAATAACACATCTGAAATTTGAATCCAGATTTTCTCTTCATCTGAAATCTGACTGAACTGCCATGCCAATGTGCAATGGGATAAGAAATACATAGTAGAAGTATAACGGGTTTGAGACCAGCTCTGATAGGGCATTACAGAAAGAGCAAGGAGAATTTGGAACTGGTCTTAAAGGCTAATCTCAGTTCCTGGGCAGAAAACAAGGATGGATCTGCACTTTCTGCAGGCCATCACTGATGACTGGCTGGCAGCCCGCACTTGAAGTGGCTGTTAGAGGCAGCCAAGGACACTTCTGTAAAGCCACAGGGTCTGCATGGTTTAAAGGCCAGGGCTGGGAGTTACCATGGTGGATCAGAGAGTTGCAAGCAGTCTCAGGTAAAGGGGGAAGACCCTGGAAAAATAAGGTAGGCTAACTAGTCTCCTGAAATGTTGCCATTTTAGTGTTGAGAACAGGTTAAATGACAGGAGGCATGAGAGGCATGAGGCTTGGCTAGCTAAGGCAGGGACTCAGCGCCTGGGGGATGAGAGAAGAGAAAATGAATTGGACACTGGTTATTGGTTGAGAGCTTTAGAATGTGGGGCTGAAGAGAACTTGCAGTTCAGATGATGTCCCTCGGCAATGCACCATTGTTAGACTCCTGCCAGACTTCTTGGAACTGTGTCCGGTGATGGAGCTTTAAGTGCCCAGATCCTCTTATTGGCATGAATATTTCAACATATCAATCTTTTTTTTTTTTTTT
>NW_022900951.1:120147826-120178270 GCF_012274545.1 Fukomys damarensis | reverse complement strand
TTTTTTTTTTTTTTTGGTACCTGGGATCAAACTTGTGACCTTGCGCTTTTGAGGTAGGTGGCAGCACCACTGAGCTAAATCTCTGGCCTTCAACATATTAACCTTGATTTGCCACTTAGTAGTTGCCTAATGTCAGGCACCGTATTAATTTTCCAGGATTACCATACCATGGGCCTGGGGCTTAAACAACACAGATGTACTGTCTTGTACTTATGGAGATGAGAGCTCAAAATTGTGTTTGACAAGGTGGATTTCCACTGAGGTCTGTGAGGGAATGACATGTTCTAGGCTTCTCTCTTTGGGTTGTTGATGGTTGCAATCTTCCGTGTCTTTATGCCTGTGTTCCAGTTCATCCTTTTGCATGTTAGATTAGCTTCTACTCTAGTGATTTCATTTTATTTTTTTGTTTTGTTTTGTTTTTTGTTTTTTTGAGCCAAGGTGTCACTATGTAGTTGAGACTGACCTGGAACTCACTATGTAGCCCAGGCTGGTCTCAAACTCACAGCGATCCTCCTGCCTCAGCCTCCAGAGTGCTAGGATTACAGGTGTGCACCACCACACCCTGCCTAGTGATTTCATTTTAACTTCACCACCTTTGTGAAAATTGTGCCTTCAAATATGGTCACATGCTGAGGTACCAGAAGTGAGACTTCAATATAGAAATTTTAGATGGTGAGTGGGAAACAGTTCAACCTAAAGACAAGTTTCCTAAAGTAGATTCTAGTAATATCCGAGCCAGTTCCTCTCAACTGGCTGGTAAATCCATCCGAGAGCTGTGTTGTGTACTGAGATTAATGATCTCTATTTTTTTAGCTTCTTGTGAAAATTAATGTTGGGTGATGATGGCTGTCTGGCTACCTGGGAGTTTAACCTGGGTGTTACTTGATTTTGCATTACGACATTGAAATAGCTGAGCTGGGCTATTGTGCAAGGAAAAATGGTGTATTTAGCTCACAGTTTTGGAAGCTGAGTGTTCAGTCAGCAGAACACAGGCTGCAGTGAGGGACCCATACTGAGTGGTAGAGCACGTACTTGAGGCAGCTCTCACACTGATAGGCAGGAAGTAAGAGAGGGATTCGGGGCTTGGGCTTAGGCTTTTATGATCATTCACTCTCACAAGAACCCGCTCTGGGAGACCAGCATTCCCTTCTGAGGGCAGAAACCCCTATGACCTAAGGAGTCCCCACTATGCCCGATCTCTTACAGGTTGCATGACTTCCTAATATCGCCACTCTGGGCACCAACCCCACCATACATGAAACTTTAGATGACACACTCAGGCCACATCCAAAACATAATAATGCTCCACCTCCAGGGGTAGCATTCAGCAACTCTTATGGTGATGGGACTACGAAAGGCCTTTGTCCCTTATGCCATAGCGCAGGATAACACCGTAGCGTGACTTGTATTCTAGAGCCTATATCACCCTCTGGCCCCGCACAGACACAAATAATGTATGAAACCAAGCTAAACGATTCTGGATACCACAGGTCCAGCCCATTCCCTGTGCAACGTCTATACATCTCATATAGGTTTTGCCACCCGAAACTATGGCTTAGGCACTACTTCTGGTTACTAGTTAACCTTTCTGTGCTGTATTTTACTTCTTTGAAGCACAGTAAAAAGACAGTTACTACTAGTTATCATTTAAATCATTAATATGACATTTAATTTTCTGTGTCCTTAATTTACAGCAGATGCTTATTCTTGGAATATTGATTGCCATGCAGCACACCAAAGAGAAATTATTCCTTTATTGTAGTTCGCTGGTATAGAGATTTGGCCTGGTGGGATTGGAGTGAGTTATAGAGATCTCAGATTCGGAAAGAACCCTAAAATTTCTATCTAAAAGTATTCCTCCTACAGAAAGATATTTGAATATCTATTTGTAATAGAACATTGAGGTTTTAAGGAGCAAAGCCAGGTCTTCAGCTACAAGTTTTAAGCAGACAAAATGCTAGAGCACTTGTTTTAAAAGTGCAACATTTGGACATTCAGAATTAAAAGGATGAGACATTGCAGTGAGCTGGGTGAAAATCAACAAAATACGGGTGATAACAGATACTCTTTCAAATATCATCAAATGTGATCTTAGGGAAACACCAGTTATATAAACAAGTGTGATTCATAAATGCATGCAACAAGTCATTCATCACAACTGAGTAGCATTTTGCCCTGAAATGCAAGGTTCATGCGATAGTTTTGCCATGTGTCCTTCTATTTAATCTCCGGTTACTAAAAAAGAGTGGGTGAAGATGATTCGGAAAGAAGGGGGAAAAAGACAAAATTTCAGTTGGAGGAAAAGTTTCAATATATCGAAGGTACACCATGATACTGTGTTCTTGAAATTGATCAAGAGAGTAGATTTTACATTTGCTCATCACAATAAAGCTTGTGAGGTGGGCCTGATGGTCCATCCCTATAATTGTAACCCTCTGGGAGGATGAGGCAGCAGGATTGAAATTTTGACCCAGTCTGTACAATTTAATGCCTTAGTGAGAATTTGTCTCAGCATAAATAAAGAAATCGGCATGTAGCTCAGGGCAAAGACTCTGGGTTCAATCTCCAGTATGGAGACAAATGTGTGTGGTACTAACTCTGCTAGATTTAGTTATTTTACCTTTCAAAATGGCTAATTTAGATGCCTTGAGCTCTTGGCTACGTAGTAGACAATTCTCATCCAGTGGGGTTCTAACAATCTAAATTTGCTGTTAAAGAGATCTTACCCAGAACACAGAGTATGGATATTCCACGTTCACAGTGAAAAATGATACGATTCAATATTGCTATCAAAACATCTTTCCATAAAGTCATGTATACACACACATAAGACACATACACATATTAAATTGTTAAGATAAATTTTAAAACACAAAAATGCAAGGAACGTCATGTACAGGTAAAAAATCCCCTGTGATGCATGCTATCATTATGTATACCTAAAATGTATCAATAAAATATTTTGCATCAAAAAAACACACAGAGAAACACTGAAAAATAATGATTGAGAGATATAATATTTTTCTGAGCACCAAATATGTTTTAACACTGTAATTTATCTGATCCCTTGTTAGAATATATTTTCATAGACTGAAAATGGAAAAATACAAGATAAGATTCTAATGGGGTTATAAACTTCCTGAAAATTCAAAGTCGAAAGCTGTCATTAATATATTCTGTTTGTCTTTGTACTCAAGAACACATGTTCTGTCTGAATCATGCCATTTCGCGATGTTCCTAGGACTTGGGAAAAAAGATACTAGCTCTCCCCATATCATCCTTTTACAGAGAAAAGCACTGAAGTTCTTCAAAGACTACTGTGATATTCATTGGTGCCATCTATGGTTCTTTATTTAGATAATCCAATAAGCTTACTTGACTCACAGTAGAGGAAAAAGAAAATCAATGTTTCTGTGAACGGGTCAGGTCCTTACTGAATTGTTTCATCCAAAAGCTGTTGCCAAGCTTACAAAGCAGAGTCCGTACATCGTGATGCAAAACATATTTATAAATATCAAAACAGAACAAAGAATGTGTTTCTGTGAGTGAATTTAATTAATGTTTCAGGATGAATTTTGAAATAAAAAATAATCATCCCTATACTGTCACAGCCCTTTACCCTCCAAAATATAAAGGAATTTGAGGACTATTATGTTAAGAACAAAAGGCAAACAGAGTTGTTCTAAGTAGCTCAAATTATGCTTACGTCAGTCAGCAAGTAGCTTATCTTTTGCAATATTGTTCTCTGAAAGAATCTAATTGTCAAACGATTCTTTTGGCAAGCCCTGCCATAAATACAGCTGGGGACCAGATACCTGCTTCACGGGTATGGGAAGATATGAGAGCATTTGATGTTATAAAAAGATGACTTTCAAGGTAGGAATCATATTTTCATATGTAAAGTTTTTTATGATATTTTATCCATAGTTTTGATTCCCTATCACAGTCATTTCCCCTTAGAAGGTCAGTTTTGTCATGAGGATTTGAGAAACGCTACTTTGACAGCACCATCTCACTCAAGGATTTTCCAAAATTTTCTTTACTTCTTCAGTCATATATTTTCCTAGCTATCAACTTCAAGACTGCCTCTCCGTGCTTACTGTAGTACCTATGAAATTGAAAGTGTTAAAGCCACTCACCTTCATTTAATTTCATTTTGCTTACTTTTCTTCATCTATTATTTAAATCCTGCCTATCGTCAGAAAAGGTTTGCATGAACCTGAAATATAGAGTCACTGAAATACAGTTTAAAAAGAAACCTGAAATCATTGTGAGAAAGAGGTCTATATCAGCTACTTGGGATAAAGCCAATATTCTAGTTTGACATGAAATTAACTTGGGGCTTCCTGATAATCAAGGAACAGAGGTAAACAGGCTGACTATCCTAACCCAAAATACCTCACACTGGCTTTCTCAACTGTGGATATTGTCCACTGTTTGGTCCTCATCAATAGACTGTTGTCCTCTTTTGCTTAATTTCATTAACCTTAACCTTTTCAAAGTCGTCACTGTGATATCTATCTTCACATTCATTTTTCAGACTAATAGGACTACACCACAACTTTTGATCTAAAAAGAAAACACCCAAATAGATCAAATTTTCTAACACTCACACTTGTTTGAAGTCTCAACATTTTGCCATTTCTGAATAATCAGGAATTTTGTCCTATTCTTTTCTTTGACATCCCCATCCGATAAATCAGCAAATCTTGTTTATTCTTCCACCTCAACCTTCTGTTTTCTTTGAATGTCCTACGATTCCTTTCAAAATCTCCATACTGGTAGCCGGGCCTGGTGGCTCACGCCTGTAATCCCAGCACTCGGGAGGCTGAGGCAGGAGGATCACTGTGAGTTCGAGACCAGCCTGGGCTACACAGTGAGTTCCAGGTCAGTCTCAACTACATAGTGAGACCCTGTCTCAAAAAAACAAACAAACAAAAAACCAAACAAAATCTCCATACTGGTAAACTGAGTGCTTCCCTTTTCTTCTTACAATCAGAAACCTATGAATTTGATTCAAATCATTTTTTCCTAAATTTTCACTGTATCTAAAGTCTTCAGTGTCTCCCAGTTACAAGAACAAACTTCCATTCCTTCTTGTGACACTCCAAGTCTTTCATGTGCTTACCCTTATGACCTATTTCTGGTCATAGATGCCATATATCTCCTATAGAAAAGCCCAGATCTAGCTAAACTCTTACATTGACTACCTACCGATATATGTATTTCCATCTATCTCCATACTTGGAGATTCAATCTCCTCCTTTTTTCTAGCCACATAGTTCTTTTAAGAGCAGATGCCAGTTTGCCCTCTGTGTTGGAAATCAGTATCTCTTTGCAGCTGACATTGTGATTTCACCATTTGTTACCTAAGATTTTATGCATCCACCTTTCCCTTATGTCTCTAACCAAATCATTAATTCCCTAAGGACAATGGCTTATGGCTATCCATCATATTCTCAACAGTGCCTAGTCTAGTAGATATTTTGCAAAGATTTTTAAAATTCGAGGTAGAGCTATTTATATAATTATTTCTCTTTTCCATTATATCTCTGTGGAACTATTCACACATTAAGGCAATTAAAAACTGAAAAAAAACTAAGATAAAATATTTTTATATTGCCAGATGTAAAAAACATCACACTGCTCCCTAACCATTGTATCAAAATAGATATTCCTGGTTTTCAGCTGTGCTAAAATCCACAGTAGCACATGTTCCAACCAGCAGTTGGAATCTATCAAGAAGACAAGAGCTACCACAAAATGCTGTTCCACAAGTTCAAAGTGGCATCTCTGCCATTGTTCTAATACCAGGGAAGGTCAAATTGCAGAATTAAAATGAGCCTGTCTTTCCACGTGGATCCTCTGTGTGAGCAGCCATGGGCCAGAAGAGCGGTGAGGGTCATAAAGACTTGCATACCATGTGTAATTGTTTGCTTACGATGAGCTGTCTCCTGGCTGAAACAGTAATAACGATGACCATGTATTGAACTCATACTGTGTAGCAGGCACTGAACTAAGCACTTTACATAAATTATATCATTTAATTCTTATTCTTATTACCACTTTATAAGATAGAGACCATTTTCTTTCCTTAGGAGGAAATTGAGGCATTATGAAGTAACTTGTCTGAAGTCCGGCTAAGGAAAGACTGAGTTTGGATTTGAATTGAGGAAGGCTAGCCCTTGACTTTACACTATTTACTAACCCCAACTAGTTCTTTTCTTTTTGACTCATGTTACTAACATGGCTCAATAATTTTGATGAGGTAGGGATGGAAAAAGCCAAAAATTATTGTAAATTACTCAAACATTTCAAAGTTTTGGGAATTCAACTTTGGCTCAAGCTTCGAAAAGAAGAAAAAGCTTATATGTATAGATGCAAACTAAAATGTCTCCTAGTTGTAAGAACGCTCTAAATTGGAAAATCTCAGAGACATGAGCTGAATTCAATCTGTCAGCCTTGGCATATGCTTTTCCAGTGGTTTTTCAACATGTACCTCTTTATGTTCATCTCATTACCACCCTATTTTTCTCTGCTAGAAACTATGTATATACCAACTATGAAATATTAGATCATATACCTCGGAGAGTTAATGTATATATTTTAAAACATTGCTGCAAGCCACTAATTCTGTTTCCTAGATAACAAAGTCCATACACCAGTGCTGTCTCATGTCGTTGGGATTTAAACACAGCTTCTTGGAATGTATGTCATGTCAGAAAGCGATTTCCTATACTGCAGTAAATATATGTGATGACATGCATTCTATGCTGTGGAAACTGGGTAAGATGTAATTAACAGAATAAACACATGTGAATAAAAGAACCATGGGAATTGATATCAGGTAATAATATGTCATATTTTGATTCATAGTCTCCTTGAGCCCTGAGCCATGTGTAATTCATCTTTGTATCCTGCACAGAACTTGATACACAGTAAGTTTAAATGATTGTTGAGCTAATGTAGTTGCCCCCTAGGAATTGTTCGGTATCCTTAGGGTAGATGTGTGGAATGTAATGAGACAGACAACACGCCTTGAATGAATGTGGCCAGAATTGGATCCTCTGAATACTCATCCAGCATCCTAGTGCTGCAATAGGTTCCTAGTAAGTTATGCAGAAAGGGCACTCCAAACAAATGTCCTTAATTGCAGTGTACAACCCATTCCATGTTGCCTGCCATGTTAAACTGAACTGAACTGAGCACAGAAACACAGCTCAGTATTGCAAGACCAATATTCCAGTCAGGGAATTTTTCTGCTTTTGTTGTCTGTCTTCAAGATCCCACATGCTTTTACAGAGTACAATTTAGTATTATGTTCTTGGCTTTTACTAAAAGCGGGCATAAAAAATGGCCACATGTAGAACTAACAGTTTACTTTTGCAAAACCAATAGTGAAATATTACATATTATGTAGCTTTAAAAAGATCCCAATGATGAATGTAACTGTACTGAATACCTAAAAAGTACAAGTAAACTCAATAAGATAAAAATAAATAGATTCACCATTAAGATCTACTAATAAAAAAAATACATAAAGATCCTCACGAGAAATTTGTGTTGGGGTTCAGAGCAAAAATGAATCAAGGCTTGACTGTTCCTTTTCTTTAAATTCCTTATGTTCTCTTACTATGGCTTAAATATGTTTAATCTACTTGGACCACGTCTCCCACAAACCATCCAGTGGAATTTTCAAGTATAATGCATTTAATGCTCATGTTATATCATTAAAATTTATTTGAAGCAGCATGCCATGAAATTACTAAAAGCAGGCTGAGAGTAGCCACTGAGGCAAACTTAAGTGCTCTAGAGGAATGAATATAACTATATTACTGGCATGCTCTAGTTTTCCTAGTTATTCATAGCTGGCTCTAACCTTGTGTACTAGAAGCTGTAGGTGATGTCTTGCTGCAGAACAATCATTTTAATGGAGCCCCTTTCACGTTGACTCAATTCTTGGAATAGTGTGCTTCCCTCAGTTTTCCTACTTAACACCTCTTTCTTTCTACAGAAATCAAGAAGTATTGTGATATTTGTCCTATCTATCTGAGTCCAAACTCTATGTATCCGGCGTGTTCAAACTGCAGTCCATGGGCTGCTTCCTCTTTTAAACAGTGTTATATCTAAAAGAGAAATTTTAGCATTTTTACACATTAACTATATTATGTATTTTATATGCAGACCAGTAATTTCTCTTTACTCAGTGTGGCCCAGGAAAGCCAAATGTTTGGACACTCATGCTCTAACAATAAAAATGGGAGTTACGATAATAAATCAATTGTTACTTTTCATGTATCATGTTACATACTTTGCAAATATTGTTGACATAAACATCTTTAAAATAATTTTTCCTGTATGTCTGCTTCTTAATGTCAATAATTATCTTCCATGCAATGTCTCATCTAGAGTGTTTCGATCCAGTTCCTTTTCATCTCAGACACTGTAATTTTTACCTATAGAAGCTCGGTTTATCTTTTTTTGCATCTACTTAGTGTTTGGAACATACAAAATAGATTCAGAACTCTTTTAATGCTTTTGTTTTCTAACAC
Source organism: Fukomys damarensis (assembly GCF_012274545.1). Lineage (NCBI taxonomy): Eukaryota > Metazoa > Chordata > Mammalia > Rodentia > Bathyergidae > Fukomys > Fukomys damarensis. Next base: position 120,169,718 of record NW_022900951.1, on the reverse strand, counting down.
CGGTGCCAGTTCTGTGTTAGTTTTGAATGATCGATTATTCTCCTAATAAGAGATCGCATTCTCTGCCTCTTTGTGCTTCGTGACCAATGCCAATTTAAGATGCTAAGATGTGAACTTCATTTGCTTGAGAGCTGCGTGTTTTATTTTTATGACTGTTCTTGAGATTTGTTCTGAGATGAAATTTTGTTTCTCGGAATCAGGTTGATCCATTTGAGTCTTGATGTAATCTTTTGTTAGGCACGCCCTGAGCAGCATTTTGTGTGGGGCTAGTTCTTCCTCGTTACAGAGGCAAATATTTTTGAGTACCAATTTTTTCCCAGATTGACTGGTGGGAATCGAGCTATGTCTGACAAGAGGACTGAGTAATCTTGCCGGTGATCCTTTCAACGGTTCTTCTTTCTGCCCTTGGGTAGTTCCTGAACACGTGTATGGTTCTCAGTGCTCTGGTGAATACTCTACAGGTATTTTTCTTTCTTTCTCTTCCCTCTCTGTCGCTCCGTCCTGTGGACTGTGGCTGTCTTATCCTACTTCCTTCTACTTGGTTCTAGCTCGATGAGGGTTCCACCGGGTTCTGCTTATGTTCCTTGTGCTTGAGTGTGATCTAGAAACTCCTAGCAACATGCTGGTGAACTGTTGAGGCTCATTCCATTTATTTCCTTTCTCTTAGGGATCACTGCTTTTGTTGGTTCATATTCACTGCCTGGTAAGTCATTGTGGCATATAGTTTTTTTTTTTTAATTCTTCATTATTTACGGTTTTAGGTAGCAAGGTAAGCCAGCCTATGTTATTCTATCTTGGATGAAGTTACCATCATAATTTTTTTCATAGATACAGTGATATTTACATTTTTTATTTCTTCCTTATTCACTTTTGGTAAATTGTATTCCCAAAGGAAAATTGATCTGAAGTTAAGTTGTTGAATGTAATGGCATGAGATTATTTATAGTAATTCTTTAATTTTCTTTTAACACCTCTGTGGTCTGCAATAATTTTCTTTCTTTCACTCTTTATTTGTTTAGTTTTTAGTTAATTTTACTCACACATTTTAGATATACATAATGTTCACATTCATCATAGCAAATTTGTAACTGTACATGATATATCTTGATTCTCCTTTTTTCTCCCATCTCCTCCCCCACCCTTTGACTCCTCTTCCCCTATTTATTTACAAAAGTTTTGATTCCATTTTCCCTTATATTCTCTTTTATCTTCTTTTCTCTCCAATCCTTTACCCCTCCCCTCTCCCTTCTCCCTTGTTTCCCAATCCACTTAGGCATTTTCTTTCCCATTTCTGAATATATATTAAACATTTTGGTCCTTATTTACACTCTTTGTTTTTCGTTAAGTTTATTGGTACTTTTTAGGTATACAGTACAGTTACATTCATCACTGGGATCTTGTACCTTTACATGGTATGTCTTGGTTCTTAATATTAGGGTTTTGTTTTGTTTTCACCTGTTATCTTAGATCAATCTTACTACCTGTTGTTCATTTTTTCAGGAAGTATCTTGTGGTGTTACAAAGACTGGTTCTAGACTCCTAGGCTCAAGCAGTCATCAAGCCTCAGCCTCTGAAATTCTGGGAATACTGGCCCAGTCCACCACACAGTGTCCATCAAGGTTTAAATTACCTTTCTCAAAGAACCAAATTTTGACTTTACAAAGAGTTAATTACTTTGAAATTTCGATCCTTCTACTTCTTTTGGGATTAATTTTCTTTTCGTTTTTTTTTCTTTTTATTGAGTTTATTGGAACATTCTACGTATACAGTACAGGTACATTCATTACTGGGACCTTGTACCTTTACATGACAGGTCTTGGTTCTCATTTTTTCCCCTTGTCCCTGCCCTCTCTTCACCCCCTCATCCCCTCCCCATTTACAAACCCTTTATTTCCATTTTTTCATTTTCACCTATTTTTTGCTTTTCCCTTATTCCAGTTACCCTACCCTTCCCACTTTCCCTACAACGTTAGCCCTTTTCTTCCCATTTCATGTTGTTAATTATTCCATTAGGATCTTGGGTACTATTATAGTTTTCCAAACCAGAGAAACTATTCAGTATTTACACATATGTGACTTATTTATTGCACTTAGGAGTATATCCACAATGTGTATCCATTTTCCTATGAATGACTCTAATTTCTCATTCTTTATGGCTCAGTAGTATTCCATTTTACAGAAAAACCACATCTTCTTTATCCAGTCTCCAACTGATGGGCAAATGGGCTGTTTCCATGCTTTAGCTATTACAGACTGTGCTACTATACACATAGGTGCGCATATGTAACTGTGATATGATTCTTTTAATTCTTTTGGAAAGATACCCAGCAGAAGGATGGCTGGGTCAAATGGAACTTCTATTCCCAGCTCTTTGAGGTATCTCCATATTGATTTCCATAGTGGTTGCTCCAGTCTGCACTCCCACCAACAAAGGAGAAGGGTTCCTTTCTCCCCACAACCTCACCAACATTTATTATTGTGTGATTTCTTGATAGCAGCCATTCTTTGTGGGGTGATGTGGAATCTCAGTGTTGTTTGCATCTGCATCTCTCGAATGACAAGTGATATAGAATTTTTCTTTCATTTATTTACTTGCTGCTTTTACTTCCTTGTCTGAGAAATGTCTGTTCATTTCAGATGCCCATTTTTGAATTGGGTCTTTATATTTGGGGGGCTGATTGTTTTGAATTCTTTATATATTCTAGATAGTAGTTCTTTGTCTGAGGAGCAGCTGGTGAAAAATTTTTCTGATGGAAAAGGTTGTCTCTTAGTTCTGTTGGTGGTTCCTTTTGCAGTGCAGAAGATTTTTAATAAGAGGAGATCCCAGCTGTTGATTCTTTCTGCTAGTTCCCGTGCTGCTGAGGATTTGTTCATAAACACTTTTCCTATGACAATGTCTTCCAGAGTTCTGCCTAACTTATCTTCCAGCAAGTTTAGTGTTTCTGTTTTAATATTTAGAACTTTAATCCACTTGAATTTTAATTTAGTGCATGGTGAGAGATAAGGGTCTAGTTTTAATCTTTGGCAGGTTGAGATCCAATTTTTCCAACACCATTTATTAAAGAGGCTATCTTCACCTCAGTGGGATGGGCAGCTCCTTTATCAAAGATGACATAGCTGAGTACATCTGGAGTTGTTTTTGTGTCTTCCGGTCTGTTCCACTGATCCTCTGGTCTGTTTCTTTTCCAATACCATGCTGTTTTTATCACAGTGGTTTGCAGTATAGTTTCAAATTGGGAATTGTCATACCCACTGCTATGTCTCTGTTGCCTAGGATGGCTTTTGCTATTCTAGGTCTCTTATGGTTCCAAATGAATTTTTGGACTTTTTTTTCTAGTTCTGTGAAATAGAGTGTTGGAATTTCAATGGGCCTTGCATTGAATGTGTATAGCAGTTTTGTTAGTATGGCCATTTTCACTATGTTGATTCTTCCTCCCCAGGAGCAGGTGATATCTTGCCATTTCCTTATATCCTCTTCGATCTCTTTTTTTCAGAGTGCTGTCATTTTTATTGTAGAGGTCTTTTGCTTCTTTTGTTAGGTTTATTCCTGATGCTTCATTCATTTGGATGCTATTGTGAAAGGAATTGTTTCCCTAATTTCTCTCTCAGTGAGTCTGTTGTTTGTGTACAAGAAGGCTATTGATTTTTTGGTGTTGACCCTGTATCCAGCTACTCTGCTAAAAGTGTCAATTAAGTGTAGAAATCTTTTGGTGGAGTTTTTTGGATCTTCAATGTAGAGTATCAAATAGTCAGCAAATAATGACAGTTTAACTTCTTCCTTTCCTATCTTTATTGTTTTAATTTCTTTCTCTTATATAATTGCTACAGCAAATGTTTCCAGAACTATATCAAAGAGGTGTGGTGATACTGGGCATCCTTGTCTTGTTCCTGATTTTAACGTGAAGGTTTTCAGTTTTGGGCCGTTTAATATGATGTTGGCTGTTGGATTTTCATAGATAGCCTTTATTAAATTGAGATATAGACCATCTATTCCAATTTTTTTTGCAGGGTTTTTTTTTATCATGAATGGGTGTTGAATTTCGTCAAATGCTTTTTCTGAGTCTATTGAGTGGATTATGTGATTTTTGTCCTTGACTTTGTTAATATAGTGTATTACATTTATTGACTTATATATGTTGAACCATCCTTGCATCCCTGGAATAAATCCAACTTGGTCAGAGTTTATGATCTTCTTGATGATCCTCTGTATTCTGTTTTGCTAGTATCTTATTAAGGATTTTTGCATCACTATCCATAAGCAGAATGGCCTGTAGTTATCTTTTTTAGTTGGGTCTTTCCCTGGTTTGAGAATCAAAGTGATACTTGCTTCCAGGAATGAATTTGGAAGTATTGCTTCCCTTTCAATTTCATTGAAAGGTTTGAAGTGTAATATCAGTAGTTCTTCTCTATATGTCTGTCTATTCTAGGTCTCTTATGGTTCCAAATGAATTTTTGGACTTTTTTTTCTAGTTCTGTGAAATAGAGTGTTGGAATTTCAATGGGCCTTGCATTGAATGTGTATAGCAGTTTTGTTAGTATGGCCATTTTCACTATGTTGATTCTTCCTCCCCAGGAGCAGGTGATATCTTGCCATTTCCTTATATCCTCTTCGATCTCTTTTTTTCAGAGTGCTGTCATTTTTATTGTAGAGGTCTTTTGCTTCTTTTGTTAGGTTTATTCCTGATGCTTCATTCATCACTGATTGTAATTGGGGTGTTTAAAATGTTTTTATCTTCATTAAACTTTGGTAATTCATAAGTATCTAGAAATCTGTCCATTTTTTCTGTGTTTTCCATTTTATTAGAGTGTAGGTTCTCAAAGTAGGTATTGACTATCCGCTGGATTTCTGTTAGATCTGTTGTGCCTTTGTCTTTTTCATTCCTGATTGCATGGATCTGAGCCTTTTCTTTCCTTTTTTTCATTAGGTTTGCTAAGGGTTTATCAATTTTATTTATTCTTTCAAAAAACCAACTCTTCAATTCATTTCCTTTTTGGTATCATTTTCGTAGTTTCCATTGTATTGATTTCTGCTCTAATCTTTATAATTTCCTGTCTTGTTTGAGCTTTGGGTTTTTCTTGCTCTTGTTTTTCTAGGAGTCTAAGAGTTATCTTTAGGTTATTTGAGCTTGCTCTGTTTTCCTAGTTTTATATCAAAGAGGTGTGGTGATACTGGGCATCCTTGTCTTGTTCCTGATTTTAACGTGAAGGTTTTCAGTTTTGGGCCGTTTAATATGATGTTGGCTGTTGGATTTTCATAGATAGCCTTTATTAAATTGAGATATAGACCATCTATTCCAATTTTTTTTGCAGGGTTTTTTTTTATCATGAATGGGTGTTGAATTTCGTCAAATGCTTTTTCTGAGTCTATTGAGTGGATTATGTGATTTTTGTCCTTGACTTTGTTAATATAGTGTATTACATTTATTGACTTATATATGTTGAACCATCCTTGCATCCCTGGAATAAATCCAACTTGGTCAGAGTTTATGATCTTCTTGATGATCCTCTGTATTCTGTTTTGCTAGTATCTTATTAAGGATTTTTGCATCACTATCCATAAGCAGAATGGCCTGTAGTTATCTTTTTTAGTTGGGTCTTTCCCTGGTTTGAGAATCAAAGTGATACTTGCTTCCAGGAATGAATTTGGAAGTATTGCTTCCCTTTCAATTTCATTGAAAGGTTTGAAGTGTAATATCAGTAGTTCTTCTCTATATGTCTGGTACAATTCAGCAGTGAATCCATCAGGACCTGGGCTTTTCTTTGTTGGTAAGTTTTTAATTACATTTTCAATTTCACTGATTGTAATTGGGGTGTTTAAAATGTTTTTATCTTCATTAAACTTTGGTAATTCATAAGTATCTAGAAATCTGTCCATTTTTTCTGTGTTTTCCATTTTATTAGAGTGTAGGTTCTCAAAGTAGGTATTGACTATCCGCTGGATTTCTGTTAGATCTGTTGTGCCTTTGTCTTTTTCATTCCTGATTGCATGGATCTGAGTTTTTTCTTTCCTTTTTTTCATTAGGTTTGCTAAGGGTTTATCAATTTTATTTATTCTTTCAAAAAACCAACTCTTCAATTCATTTCCTTTTTGGTATCATTTTCGTAGTTTCCATTGTATTGATTTCTGCTCTAATCTTTATAATTTCCTGTCTTGTTTGAGCTTTGGGTTTTTCTTGCTCTTGTTTTTCTAGGAGTCTAAGAGTTATCTTTAGGTTATTTGAGGTTTGCTAAGGGTTTATCAATTTTATTTATTCTTTCAAAAAACCAACTCTTCAATTCATTTCCTTTTTGGTATCATTTTCGTAGTTTCCATTGTATTGATTTCTGCTCTAATCTTTATAATTTCCTGTCTTGTTTGAGCTTTGGGTTTTTCTTGCTCTTGTTTTTCTAGGAGTCTAAGAGTTATCTTTAGGTTATTTGAGCTTGCTCTGTTTTCCTAGTTTGGGCATTCAGTGATATGAATTTTCCACATAGAACTGCTTTCATTGTGTCCCATAGATTCCTGTATGTTGTTTATTTGTAAAAACTCTCTGATTTCTTCTTTAATTTCCTTAGTGATCCATTGATTGTTCAGGAGAGTGTTGTTTAATTTCCATGTGTTTGTGAAGTTCCTAGGGTTTCTTATGCTATTGATCTCCAGTGTTATTGCACTGTGATCTGATACTATATAGGGAGAAACTAAGATTCTTTTACATTTATTCAAACCTGTTCTTTGAGATAGTATGTGATCTATCTTGGAGATTGACCCATGTACACCTGAAAAGAATGTATATTCTGATTTTGTGGGGTGGAACACTCTATAGACATCTAATAAGTCCATGCATTCAAAAGCTTGGTTCAGTTTTAGTATTTCATTGTTGATTTTTTGCCTACATGATCTGTCTATTTGTGATAATGGGGTATTTAGATCCCCCCCTACAATTGTATTAGTGCTTATTTGTTTTTTTATGTTACTTAATATTTGTTTTATATAGTTGGGGGCATTTATATTTGGTGCATATATGTTTATGATTGTCATCTCTTCCTCTTGAATTGTTCTCTTTACAAGGATGTAGTGGTCTTCTTTGTCTCTTTTAATCAGTTTTAGTTTGAAATTTACTTTGTCTTTGAATAAGATTGCTACCCCTGCTTTTTTCTGGCCTCCTGTCATGTGGAGAATTTTTTCCACCCTTTCACTTTCCATCTCTGGGCTTCTTTTTGCACTAGGTGTGTTTCTTGTATACAACATATCATTGAATTTTGCTTCTTAATCCATTCTACCAGTCTATTTCTCTTGATTGGTGAATTGAGGCCATTGACATTGATGGTTATAACTGATATGTATAGACTTCTTATTGTCATGTTATTGTCCTTTTGTTGACTCTTTTTAAGTTTTTGCCCTCCCCTTTTAGTTTCTTGCCTTGCCTATTTGATTTGCTCTGTTGGGCCTCATGGTGTTTTGATCTTTATTGTCTTTTTTGTAGGATATTGTTTAGAATTCCTTGTAGTGTTGGTTTGGTATTCATGAAGTTTCTCAGGTGTTCTTTGTCATGGAAGTATCTTAATTCCCCACTCATTTTGAAAGAGAGTTTTGCAGGATACATCAGTCTAGGTTGGAGTTTGTTTTCTTTTAGGACTTGAAATACCTCACTCCAGGCTCTCCTTGACCTGAGGGTTTGTGTTGAATAGTCTGCTGTGATTCTGATGGGCTTTCCTTTGTATGTGATTTGTTTCTTTTCTTACTGCTTGTAGTAGTTTGTTCTTCTGTTGGGTTCCAGGGATCTTGATTATTATACTTCTAGGTGTAGATTTTTTTTTTATCTTGACTAGTTGGGGTCCTAAATGCCTCACTTATCTGTATGTCAAATTCTTCCCCTCTGTTTGGGAAGTTTTCTGTTATTAATTCTGTGAACAGCTTTTTAAAGTCATTTGCATTTTCTCCTGCTACTTCATGGATTCATATCGGTCTTATGTTATTCTTCTTTGCATCATCTAGGAGTTGTTGGATCGATTTCTCATGATTCCTTACTGTTTTTAAGAGACCTCTCTTTTCATGGCACTGTCCGAGATCTTATTTTCTATATCTGAGATTCTATCTTCTCTTTCTTTTATTCTGTTGCATATACTTTCAGTAGAGTTTTTAATCTCCTGGATATCTGTTTGAATCTGTTTAATGGATTCTATTTCTTTCCTATGTTGGGCATTCATTGTTTCCATTTCTTTCTTATGCTGGGCCTTTATGACTTCTATTATGGTCCTGAGCTCATCTATTTTTTTGTCAGTTTCTGTTCTAGAGTATCAAATCATGACTTTCATTTTGCTCACCATCTCTGTGGTTATCTGGGAAATTATTTCTGTTTTGAATTTTTCTAGAGCCTGATTGATCAGTTTTTTTACTTCCTGTGCTGTGAGTTCTGAGTGTCCTGGAGGTTCACTATCAGACTTTTCATCCTCCTTTGCCCTACTGTTTGCCATTGGTGAAGTGGAAGTCTGTCTCTGTGTCTTCCTTAAGTGTTTTCTCATTTTTATTTTTACTGTTGGGTTGCCCTTGATTCAATCTCTGGGTTATTAAATCTTCCTGATATCGTTGCATTTTAGCTTTTGATTCTCTAATGACTAATGGACATTTTCTTTTTCACATTATCAGAGAAAACCACTCTTCAAATCAATCCCTATCCTTTATCCCAGTTGATAAAATCAGCAACATAATGGGATCAATCACTACTTGCAAATTGACCACTTGTGGCAGTCATTAATCTGTCACCTTTAAACCATGTGAATTAAATTAAAATCAAGAAGCAGCCCAAAATATGTTTTCAGTGAACAAACTCCTCAACATAGCATATTTACCATTTAGGAGGGGGGCTTAGACAGAGTTAGGAGGAGAGGAGTAAATAAGTAAAAGAACTGGAGAAGGTTCCAAGTGAATCCAGAGAACACACAATCATCACACAATCTTTAGGAAACTGTTAAACTTAAAAGGAAAAGACAGAGTGCAAGTATAATGACAGGAATATCCCCTTAACAGCAATAGGGGCTCACTTTCCCTTGAAATTACTGACCCTTGAGTGAGGCACAATGTTAGAAAAAAAGAACATTAAGAAAAAATGATAAAAGAAGAAATATGAGTAGGGGCAGGAGCAGGAACAGAAAGGGAGATAAGGGATAATATGGTGGAGCAAGAAACTGAGTTGGTGAAAGAGGACAGAAAAATGAATTTGCAGAGTGGAATGAGGAAAAGAAAGAAAAGGACAAAATATGACTTTGAAGGGCCTCTCTCAGACTATATCTCTGCTGCCATAATAAACATTGTGTTTAGACATGTGCAGAACCATATCCCCCTATCTCAGCTAGCCGATGGCAGACCCCTGCGACGCTTATTGACCTCAGGCCGCAAAGCCCAAATTGAGCTCCCTGACCACCTGCAGTGTTGAACTCCAGACTGTTCTGCTAGCGGTTTCCCCCACCCTTTCTTTAAAGATTTTCAAATTTGGGAGCTCAGTAAGTTCCCCGCTATAACCAGCTACGCCTCTGCTGAGTGGGTCCAAGGACTGGCACAATCAGGAGGTCTGAGAGCAGGCCTTCCGGGCACTGGAGCAGCAATGGTGGTGCCCGCAAGGGAGGGCTCGGCCATCAGGACAGCTGGCTGGGCCCAGGACAGCGAGAGTGAGATCTGATGTCAGAGCCAAACCTCTTTCCAGAATCTCACCTTCCTGGCACTGGAGCAGCAATCTTCTTTTCTTTTTATATCTCTCCAAGGGAGAAACTCACTAGGGAGAAATCACTAAAACTGAAGCATGTGTCTGTCTCTGTCTATTTATCTATCGATCTATCTATCTATGAAAGAGATATACATATCTATCTATATCTAGAGGGAGAGAGAGAGAGAGAGAGAGGATACTAATAATGTATACCCACTTCCAGAAAAGAAAAATTGTATAAATATTTTAACACTAATTTTATTTAGACATCATGAGATTAATACAAGTTACCTTTGTCTCTACAAGCACAGGAAGTACTCAGAGTGGTGGCCATCTGTTGAAAAACCATCATATTATTTTTATTTTCCCAAATTGTGTGTGTATATATATATATATATGTATATGTGTGTGTGTGTGTGTGTGTGTGTGTGTGTGTGTGTGTGTATTTAAGGCTATATTTTCCCTTCTAATAACTACCTTTGCTACATTCTATAAATTTGGGTATGTTGCATTTTAATTACCATTCATGTTTGTATTGCTCAGATTTCCATTGCTAGAACAAAAAGTATCTGACATCTGCAACTTAAAGGAGGAGAGGTTTAATTTGACTCATAGTTTCAGTCCATGGCTTTCTGGGTTCAGGCAAAAACACCATGGAAGAAAGGCATGGCAGAAGGGGACTACTGGACTCATTGCTTTCAGGAAGCAAGGAGCAGGGAAAGAGTGCCCAGGAGGAAAAGGCCAGAGTCTACCAGATACAGTCCCTAAGGTCATGCTCATGACACACCTGGACACATCCAAAAAATATTATTTAAAAATAATTCCCCTTGTGATTTCTTCTTTGATCTATGGGCTATTCAGCATGAGAAGGAGATAAAAGCATATTGTGAACTCAGCCTATCTCCCTAGAAATACAATCAAGAATGTTCTTGCTGTCTAATTCAATAATAAGGTGACAACTGATGGACAAAGGAGCTGTACACTATTACATTTATTAATGCTCTTAACTATCTTATTACTAATGTTTTTCAATTTAATTCCATTGTTATATTTTGGGTGGTCTCAATCCTTTTAAATATACTAAAACTTTTTTATGATGTGACTGTGTATTAAAGCTTTGGGTGTGGTGTTTAATACATTATCAGTTAGGTCATATTTTTTTTCAGCTTTAATTGAGTTTATTGGTACATTTTACGGATACAGTACAGTTACATTCATTGTTGGGATCTTGTACCTCTACATGACAAGTCTTGATATTGATTGTTTAAATGTTCTATACAATTACTTCTATATATTGCAAGGTTTTTGCCAACATGTTTGATGTTACTAAGAAAAGAACATTTTATTAACTGGTCGTATAGCTTTGCCTTCTCCTTTCATCATATAATTTTCACTTCCAGATATGCTAATACCCAACCCCCTCCCAGGGAGGCCACCTATGTCTTTGCATCCTTCTCTCAAGAGTAAGGGTTCATGAGTCCGAGGTGTCTTTTCTTCACTGAGGTAGCTTACTGTAGGCTTTGTCTCATTCAAGATACAATTTGCGAATTCAGTGAACTTCCAAAGTTAAATTTCATCTTTTAGAGCAAGTAGTTTTGTGCTAATTTTAAAAAGAAACAACTGACAGCTCTTTATTCATGTTTAACTTGGCTCATGGTTTCGTAACAGATGAGGTTGCTTTCGACCTCCTTTTTATGGTTGCATAGTTGATGAGGATACTTTTCACATCCCTTGTACCGATTCTGACCAATACGCTGATTACAATTGTTTTCTGGTGGTTTCAGGTATGGTCAAAGAAGGGACTCTTCTAAATAGCTTCGTCTGCAATGTGTTCAAATCTCTCAACTTACTAGGTCTAGAGAACATCAGGATCCCATTTTCACTTATACATACATCTTCCTGTAGGGTAATATTTTTAGGAGCTTCTGCTTCAGAATGGGACTCTAGGTTAGTACCCTGAACATGAATACAAGAAAAGCAAACCTTCCATTTAGCATATCCAGGCTTCTGCAGTACATATGAGTAAACCTCTCAAAGAGATAACTTTTTGCTAAACAGCAGTTGCAAACACTTCTGTGAGTTGAGAAAGAGGCCTTAGCAAATGTCCATGGATATCAGATGGCATTTATATATCTCATTAGAAGGTTCATCTTAATAGTCACCTTTCCAATTCCTTACATAAAATTAATGGATAAGTAGACTTTTTGTCACATTGAAGAATAATGGCCTTTAACAATGGCTTTTTGATTTGTACTGAGCCTTAAGAAAAGTTAGATTTCTCTTCTGAAGCCAATCTTTTTCTGAAGTATACAATTGTCAAGGGCATTGTCATAATTGTATTGTCCTTGAGCACTCAATGGTGAATTTCAAAATTCTAGAAATCTTACTTTGCATGAAATCAAGCTGGCCAAAAATATTCAGGCAATAGGTAGGGAAATGGAGACTAAGATCTTCTGCAAATATTATATTATTTCTTCACTACTACTTTATAATAGAATGCAACATTTTACTTTGTAATCTTTGCAAGGAACAACATGTATGATCTCTTGTTAGTAATTCAGTCTATTGTTCTGTGTTTACTCCTGAGTTATACTATAGTTATTGACAGGCAAAATGAACTACCAAAGTTAGAGGATGTATTATTAAAGCAGTTCATTTTCTCATCAATACTTCATGTCTCACTTTGGGTAATTAACAAGGTCTTGGAGGGAATTAGTGCAGTATTTGGGAATGTGTGTACCAAGAGATTACACATACATTTAGATGGAAAAGAAATGTACGCATTTAGGAGGGGACTGAGTAATGTGAATGGAATGCACATAGAAATTGAACACTGAGATCATTCACATGGCTTTCCCACTATACCACTACAAATGGACCGTTTATTTCTCTTTGTTTATAAGGTTGACCTAGGGTCATTATGTTTCTAATGTTATACCATTTCCTATATTAGAAGTTATTCTCTTGTTCACCCAACATTACGCTGCATAAATGAAAGAAAAAGACTCTATTACCCTCAACAGCCTGAGGATACACCAACCAGAGGGAAGTTGATCAAAATTAACTCATTCTGTATCATGACCAAAATATGTACAGGAGGAACTAAGAATTCAGGAATTGAACCAAATCGAACTTAGGTAGTTCAGTATCCCCTACCCCAGTATGTGCTGTGCAAGGCAATGTTTCTACCTAATTCCATCTCCAAAGTGGAAAAATTTGCTTTAAACTGCTTCATGGTAATGCAAGCTTTCATTTTTTATATGGACATTTGCTATTCTATGGATAAGGCCTTTGCTGGTCTCAGTCTTTTAAGTACCTGTCTTTCTAGTGATTGAAATGAAATAAAACTTTAACCACTAGACTTCTTAGGAATGGAGAGTAGGATTAAGGAAACCAACAGTGGATGTTGAGGTGTTCAGAGACTACCAATAGCAGGAAGCCACAGTCATCCTCATGGCTTAGAGAGCAGCGAAGTAAGGCTGTTTTCAGAGATCACTGAAAGCTGGATCCATGGAGAGGTGCTCAAACTGCAGGAGTTGTAATTGTAGAGGGATGCAGCCACCTCAGAGAAAGAGCACAGAAGCAAGGAAGGATTTGAGAAAATATGCTCCCCTTAACGCTCTGTCCTTCACCCTCCAGTGTTTTGGTGAAGATGGAATTAGACAGAAATGTAGCTTTCTCCAGCATACACTAGGGACAGAGTACCGGACTGCCTAAGTTCTATAAAACTGTCTAAATACTGGGACTAAAATCTGCCCAGAAGATGGCCATCAGGGGAGCTCACTCCATCTTCAGGACATGAGATAGCAGAAAAAATGTGCAAAGTGACTTAGGTTAGGGTGAGTAGTGAGGAACAGAAAACAAATCAGCACACATCGGGAGGTTGCTGCTTTTGCATAGAAGGATTAGGTGGGAAGTTAGAGGAGTTAACATTATTCCAGGTCACATTTACAACCATTCTATCCTAGCCAGCTCTTCACGTCCGTGCTCGTCTCCATCCAATGGGACCACTACTGCAGCCAGGACCTTCAGTTCAAAATAAATTCCATTGTCACACCTTCCATTCCATTCCCTCTCTTCTTGTTATGTAACCTTTACATGGATTCCCATTGCTTTTAAGAAAGATCCCTATTGTTTTTGATATCCTTATCAGGACGTGCAGTGTCTTAAGAGATTCTGATCTATCCTAATTCTTTAAACACAACATTTTCATTTGCCTCCTTTGTTGAACTCACTCCAGTATTACTTGTTTTCTTTGCTTCCTGCCTGATTGAAAACCTTTGAAATGTTGTTCCTTCTTCCTGGAATCTTCCTGCTTTCTCGTCCCTCTTAATGTTTCTTCATCCTTCACGTCGTATGTCAAAACTCGCTCAGAGAAGCATCTCAATATATCCTACATCAGCTCAGCTCCTAGTGTCTGCACGTGTGGCTTATACCGTGTACATTTTTTTCTTTGCACATTTTCAGTTTATTAACTTACATTTTTAAGATAATTAGCTAGGTTTCCAATTCCTCTACTAGATAATAGGCATTGCAAAGCCAGGAGTCTGTCTAGTTTTATTCATCATTATAGCGGCAGGCCCTAAACCAGCACCTGCAAATCGTAGGCTCTCAACAGATGCATAAATAATATTGCAAGATGCATCATGTACTGCAGTTGTATTTGGGGTGTTAATATGACATACGATATGTGTGTTAGTATGACTGGATATTTGATCAGTTATTAAGGCATTATTCAGCTCTCTATGCAGAATACTGTATAATTACATATCCAGGGTGTATATTGACTCTTTGTGTATTTTATAGGTAAAGTGATCTTTTTCTTAATTTTAGATTTACATTTTCAGGTTATGTCCTTAAAATGACTAAGCTTAAAATCTTTGGTACCTTTATTTATACATCAGAGAATCTGTGTTTCTGTCTAAGAAATGAGAAATACAGTTCTCAGAAAACTACATTTAAAAAAAAACTTTTTACCATCTTGCATTTTTCTTCCCTATAAGCCTCACGTTTTCCTAGGCATGAAAAAGAATGCAATTGCCAGTAGAAATGTATGAGTGTGAATGCATAATAGTTAAAACTATTCAAAGTAAATGTTCTTTTAGGGAGGAAAATTGTTATATCAGGAGAAAGGCTATCTGCTTCTTCTGAGACCATTCTAAACAACATCATACACAACATTTGTGATGTGGTCCATGAAGTTCTGGGTGGCAGAATATCTTTTTGTAATTGGCCTAGCAATGTTCAGGGAGACATAAGTTCAGCCCTGTTGCCTCATCCCTTATTAAGGCTGTTTCTTCATGGGCAAAAAGGAATATGTGCAAAGGAAATGTGTCAGAATTTTGCTGCATTAATTTAGTCAGTGACACAGTTATTTTCAGCATTTCAAGAAACTAAAGAAAAGGCATAAGTTCTATCATATACCTATCGGAGGGGGTGTGAGGTGGAGTATGTACATGGCATGCTGAGAATAAACACTACATAAAATCACATGGCCCACACCTTTATAAATATTAGTTCCCTTCTAGCTCCATTTATGGAGATATTCCAAGTTGTCAGGGAAGCAATGATTACAGAAATACAATTATAAAATTGGAAGGGATCTCATAGGTAATTGTAGTGTATTCTTTATATTTGTCTTCCTTCTCACCTAGGCACAGAGATAAGACAAAAAGATTGAAGGCTCAAAATTAGGGAGCTCAGCTGGGTATTAGAAAAAGCATGTGAAAAAAAGAGGAAGGTGAGGACTGAAAAGGTTAACAGGGATATTATGCATATGTATTGGCTGGTAGGAAAAAGTCAGAATCTAGCAGATTGTTACTTTTTAAAAGCGGTAACAAAATTTAGATATTATGAGTTGTGAACTTTATTTTCCATCAGAATCTTACTGGGGATTCTAATATATTAAAGAGCGAGGAGAGAATCTTACAGCTAGTCTTAGTAAGAGGAGTAGGATCAAGTATCTACCTTTTTCTTTGCATTCAGTACAACCTCACCTTGAAACTATTGTAGTTCTACAAAATACAACTTGAAACACAGTACACAGCCCTGTAATAACATAGCCCCAGGTATAACTACAACACAATGACCAGTAGAAGTTTATAGCTAAGCTCTAAGGAACATTGAATTGTTAGAAAGATAGTCTCCAACTGAAGTTAAGGATGAGAATGTACTTAATTTGTATTTAGAATGGCTGTGATTTAAAATTGTATCTTTAATTAGTTAGTTGTCATCTGCATAGATTGAATTGTAAATTTCTTAGCAGCAATTGATGCCTAGGCAATTTGGGCATACTTTGTTAAATATTTCACTTTTAAAAAACTTGTTATATGATTTATTTTATTCAAAAAAATGAATAGGTCCTGAAATTGCAGTTTTGATATAACTTTTGAAATTTAGTTTTTTCAAATAGGAAGAGATGGTATGAAACTCTAAATTTCACTTTTGAGACAGATGGCTTTATATTAATTTTGCTAAAAATTACTAAAAAATACAAGAAGAGTTTTAGGAAGTGGTGCATGGTGCTCATTGTTTATTTTGCTCAATTTCCACTTGGATTTACAACAATGTTTTTAAGTAATTTTAATTTAATTGCTAGCTGATACTATCTAATGTAAGCTGTAAAATACAGTATTATCATCAAATCCTGCCATTTCTTTCCCAAGTGGGCACCTGTCTTGCTGATTCAAGGCTAAGTTGGGAACCTGAAGTACATATAATCCTAGAGTTAGGAAACAAAAGTGGGAATAAAATAATTGGAAAATATTTTGTTTCCTCACCACCAAGTTTTCCAGTCTTTTATATGTATGCCTGTATATTTCCTTTCTATTTTGTACTAAAATGTATAATTTGATTCTGAGGATAATTAGGAATATGTGATGAGTTCTCCCCATTAGAAAATGATAATAGACCAAGACCATTAAGGGTCAGTTTATTCTCCAGTCTGTTTCCAAACTGCTATGTCTGCAAGTGAGTGACAGATTGCTCTGAGGAAAGTCACAGAGCATTAAAGTTTGTTAGAACAGTATAGTCTTTACCATTATATCCCATCCCAGCTAAGATAGATAGATAACCAGTAGATGATACAGATAGGTAGATGATAGATATAGATAGATGATATAGAGATAGAAATAGAGATAGATAGATAGATAGATAGATAGATAGATAGATAGATAGATAATCTTTGACTTATGCATTTAAGGGGTTTGCCAGACAAGTCAGAAACACATGTGGCAGTTACTCTAGAAACATTGAGCAAGAACTGAAGCTATCATCCACAGGTAGAATTTCTTCTTTAGGAAAACCTCAGTTTTGCCTTTTATGCTTTTTAACTGACTGTATGAGGTCCACACAGATTATCGTTAAGGATGAGCTCTGTGACAGTCAACTAATTGCGAATGGGAACTTCAGCTACACGGTACCTCCATAGCAGTGCCTCGTACAAATCTTGACATAGTATCATATTATCAGGTCGAGCTATTCTTGATGTTCTAGCACATTTTAAAATTCTTCGCATAGAAAAAAGTATTTTCATCCCTGAACAGAATGTACATGGTTTGCTTTTGTCAGGCACAGGTCTGACTAGGTAATGGCTATTAGTCTCGTCTCTGAATGAAAGGGAGAGGGAATCGATGAAATTTAATTCCACTGAGGTATTTTAGAAAGCATAGGATTTTCTTGACTGTTGCGATGTCTATTTTGAAATGATCTTAGATTTCACTTAAGCCAATAATTTTACTGTACAGATGGATAGACTGAGCCCAGAGTGGATAAATACCTTGCTCATATTTACATGGTGGGTTCAGACTCAACCTGAAAAGAGAACCCAGTCCAGTTCTTTTCCTGCACTGCCTCTCAGACGTTTTTGAAGGGGCACGGTAGGCTGTTTCGAGAAGAGATAAACTACTTGGTTATGCGGTTCCAGTCATTTTACTGTGGGGAACACCTGTGTATCGGGGAATCTTTCTATGCCCTTCTGCCAGAACTCAGAGCTCAGCAGTCGGAAATTGGGTGGCCGTGCTATTCTCGAGGCAGGATACTGAGGTGTGGGGGCGATGAGGGCAACTCTCCCAGGAGAATGCTTTTCCTGCATTGGACTGCTCAGGATTTTCTTTAAAATTGGCCTGAACCCTTCATCTGCAACTCATTTACAAACTCAGTTTTCAGTCACCCTAAGTATAGAAGGTTGGTCTACCTCTGTGTTTCAATGACACTGTATGTTTTTGATATCTTAGGTGACATGTCCATGTAAATACATTAAGGCAGAAACAGCAAAGGTCATAACTCTTCTTATTACTGAAGATAAAATTTAATGAGCTAGATCACAGGCTGCTTTAAGAATGGCCTTGCCAGGTTAATGGGGCTCTGACACAGAAGCCAATTACACTGGGTGCAATTACAGCCTATTCTAATAGCTGTAAGCCAGGACTCCACAAAGCTTCTGTCTCTAGGTAATTACTAACTAGAAGTCAGGTGAGGGAAAACTAATCAAATTATCACCGATCATACAAGAGAATACAGAGAGCACAAGGCTTGTAGCTATTCCCAGTGCATGTGTGTCATCAGTTGCTAAGAAGGAGTTGGCTACACAATCAGAAAGCCCCCTTCTAGCATTGACCAGAAGGATAAGTGATTTCAAAGACGCTTTAGAAATGTGGCTGAAAAGAGAATAGTAGGAGAGGGGGAGGAATCATTCAGGAACCCCTCATCTATTGAGACAATTTCCCTGATGATTTTGTCAGATTTAGTTGGCTGACATTATTGACGCTTTTTCCTCTCCTAATTACAGGGGAGTGCTACTAAAACTCAAAATGATATGGCAAAATCTGAACAAGAAAGCCTCAAAGATGGACTTAATAAAAGACCTCCTGGGGCTGGGGATTTACCTCAGTAGTTCCACTGCCTGCCTCACAAGCGCGAAGACCAGAATTCAATCGTTAGTACCAAAAAACCCCCAAGAACAAACAAACAAACACACACAAAAAACAAAAAAATGACCTCCTTATATGCTCTGTTATCCTTACCCTCATGGCTATTTTACGGGCCCTTTACTATACATGGGTAAAGGGGGCCATTGAAGACCTTTCTGACAAATGAAGATCCTTCAGAAATATACATGAAAACACTTTGAAATTTCAAAGTAACAGAATTTCCCTATGATATCATGGATCAATTTGCACACTATTGATTTTTTAATATCCTTTGAGAAGCTAACACATATACTTCTCCAAGTAGAGCATATAGATCATTGAGTAAATATTAAAAATTCAGTGAGGGATGGGATTACATTTTAATGAAAACATTGTTATTTATTAGAACTATGGGAAAGTCATGCAGACAAGGGCAGCTGTATTTCTGAGTGATGCCTTTTGATTAGTATTATGGTTATAAGAGAATAAGCATTAAATAAATTGTACAAACAATGTCAGTTTATTGGAATGTTATCTGTATCTGAGAATGACTCAAAATTTTTTCAAGATCCTTTCAAAATAATGAAGTTATTTATGGTATATTAGAAGCAAAGAAACAAGATGGAACTTGTGGTATAGTGTGAAGGTAGATCATGTCCTTTTGTTACTGCTTGTCTTGAGATGAAATTTTGGTGATATTTTCATTTTTTTGATTACAGGAAGAAACAGAAGGCACTTTTTCCAATTATATATTCATTCAGTACACTTTCTCTCATTGAACAAAACTTTCTGCAATCTTATTTTTTTAACATAACTCTCCAAATACAGTGGGACCTTGACTTACAAACTTGATGGGTTCCTGAGGGCTGGCTGTAACTCAAGCTGGTTGTAACATCTGGATATCTGGCTGAGATCTGGATGTTTACCTGGGTGCACACTATAGAAAAGAAGAGGCTGATGAATCTTCCATTAACCCAATTAAGCCAAGTCGATTGTGTGTCAGCCTGGTCATAACTTGAGGGTCCACTGTACAATTTTTTTTTTACGCCATCCTTTGAGGTGTAACTTCAGAAGATGTTCTAAAATAACTAAATTGTTTAACTGTGTTTAATAATTTCAAAAAGACTTCAATTGTTCTTGGAGCTTGCCTTTGGTAATGAGCACCCCAGAGAACATACTGCTCAGCCCTGTCATTTCCGTAAGAGCTGATGCTAGACAGTATGAGGGAGACCATAAAAGAACACATGTTTTGATTCAGTAACTACTAGAAAGAAAATGAAGAAGTTGCATCTGTTGAGGAGCAATACCTCCTACACTATAACAGATCACTTATACCCACCTGGAGTACAATGCAAGAATGATAAATGACCAAGTTTCAGACCCAGTTTTTGAAAAGTCAGGTCTGATGGAAATTCACTCTACTACAGAGGTGTCCACACGAAAGACAAAAGAGGGTCATGAACAAGTTTTACTGTCACTGGAAGAATTACACTTTCTTTTTTATCATTATTAAATTTATTTGTACATTTTAGGTACACAATACAGTTACATTCATCATTGGGATCTTGTACCTTTACATGATGTATCTTGGTTCTTATTTTAAGCCCATTCCCCTGCCCTCCCTTCACTCCATCCACCCTTCCCTGCTTACAAAGATATTGTTTCAATGTTTTTTCCTTTTCTCTATATTTTCTTTTCCCCTTTTTCCTTTCCCCAACCCCTCTCAATTCCTCTACTCTATTAGAACTTTTCTTCCTATTACACAATATCAATTATGCATTTTGATCCTTATTTACACTTTTAGTTTTTCACACCAGAGAAATCATTCAGTATTTACACAAGTGTGACTTATTAATTCCATTTAAGAGTATGGCTTCAGGCCAGGGATTTAGCCCAGTGGTGATGCTACCTCCCTCACAAGCACAAGGACCCAAGTTCAATCCCTGGTACCAAAATAATAATAATAGTAATAATAAAATAAAATAAAAAGAAACACATTTAACTAAAAATGAAATTCACAAGTTAAAATATAATAAATTAAAAAATATTTAAAAATAAAGAGTATGGCTTCAATATGCACCCACTTAGCTATAAATACCTCTAGCTTCTCATTCTTTATGGATGAGTAGTACTCCATTTTATTAAAAAAAGCACTTTTTTCTTTGGTCTCAGGGATCGAACTCCAGACCTTCTGCCTTGGAGGTAAGCAGCAAAATCACTGAGCTAAATCCCTGGCTCATCCACATCTTCTGTATCCAGTCAGCAGTTGATGGGCAATTGGGCTATTTCCAAATTTTAGCTTTTATAAACTGTACCACCATAAACATGGGTGAGCATATATCACTGTGGTATGATTCTTTTAATTCTTTTGGGAAGATAATCCAGCAGAGGAATAGCTTGGTCAAATGGGACTTCAGATCTTAGTTCTTTGAGGTAACTCCATAGTGCACTCCCACAAACAAATGAAGAAAGTTTCCTGTTTCCCCACAAGCCCACCAATATCTGTTATTGGTTGATTTCTTGATAGCAGCCATTCTTTGTGGGGTGTGGTGGAATCTCAGTGTTGTTTCCATCTGCATCTCTTGAATGACCAGTGATGTTGAACAATTTTTCATACACTTGTACGCCTGTTCAAATCAGATGCCCAGTTTTGAATCGGGTCTTTATATTTGGGAGATCTGATTTTTTAAGTTCTTTATATATACACATTCAAATTTAAATAAAAGTTTCAGAAGAAATGCTTCATTCATGCACTTATCTTGCTTGACAAGCTCTTTATTTTTATTTAAGTAACCAACTAAATAACATTTATTATGGTGTTAATGGGTTGCTAAGTTGTCCATGCTGGGCTTGAACTTGTGGTCCTCTGGCCTCAGCTACCCAGTGATGTCACAGTGATATATGTGCACCCATGGTTACAGCAGCACAGTTTGTAATAGCTAAAACTTGGAAACAGCCCATTTGCCCATCAGCTGGAAACTGGATAAAGAAGATGTGGTTTTTCTATAAAATGGAATATTACTCAGCCATAAAGAATGAGAAATTAGATTCATTTGTAGGAAAATGGATACATACTGAGAATGTACTCCTAAGTGAAATAAATGTCACATGTGTAAATACTGAATAGTTTCTCTGGTGTGAATAAACTGTAATAGTACATAAGATCTTAATGAGATAACTGACAGTGTGAAATGGGAAGAAAAGGGCTAAAGGTGTAGGGAAAGTGGGATGGGTAGGGGAAGGGTAATAAGGGAAAAGAAAAAATGTGAGAAAATGAAAAGATGGAAATAAAGTGTTTGTGAA
>NW_022900951.1:120134634-120147787 GCF_012274545.1 Fukomys damarensis | reverse complement strand
AAAAAAAAAAAAAAAAGATTTAAATATGTCTATTTTAGCTCAGAGTGACTTAGGGTAAGACACACAAAATGCTAGGTAATGGTGAAGGCCGGTAGAAAGCAGCATGAATCAGGGAGTGGGAGTGAGCATGTGGTGTAGTCCTACTAGTCTGAAAAATGAATGTAAAGACAGATATCACAGTGACACACTTGTCCCCCTACAATCCTGTCACAGAGGGTTTAGGAAATGTCTATTTTAGCTCAGAGTGACTTAGGGTAAGACACACAAAATGCTAGGTAATGGTGAAGGCCGGTAGAAAGCAGCATGAATCAGGGAGTGGGAGTGAGCATGTGGTGTAGTCCTACTAGTCTGAAAAATGAATGTAAAGACAGATATCACAGTGACACACTTGTCCCCCTACAATCCTGTCACAGAGGGTTTAGGAAGGATATTTTGTAATGCCATAGTTGTATCATGTCCTCCTCTGTCCTTTGACACAGAGTTATCAGGAGTTTTCCTTTGTGATGTCTAAGCTTCCCCAAGCTACCACTGGCAGGGTGAACACCTTGCTAAGGAAATTACAAGATGTTCCTAACCAATCAATAGCTTTCTTACTGTCGTGGGAAGGTATATAGAGTAGGTGAGTGCTTCTGTAGTACACTAGGCTGACCTGGAAAATCTGGGACCTCAAAGTACTGTGGAACAAAGATTCCCAAGGGCCAAAAGGAGGAAGAAGAGAAAGACCCTTTTTCTACACAGGTGGAGAGGAATTTTCAAGGTGAGATGATTCTAACCAATGTTTCCCATTGACTCTGATCCCCAGACCTCTACCTTGTCCTTTTCTGATGCATAATCACGATCAGCACCCCCATCCCATTTCACAGAGCCTCCCTCTCATCTAGTCTTCATCCTTTTTCTCTGTTGCCTGTCTAAATACAACAGAGAACAGTCATGGGAAAAAGACCTCTTCAAGGAAGTTCAAGGAAAAAATCCCAAACATATACCACTCATTCAAAAAAGTGCAAAAACACCAAGATCAACAATCTGTGTTTGTTGTCTTGTGCTAAATAAGAAATGGAGTCAAAGAAAGAAAAAGAATCAAAATAAGAGACATAATCAATGCTAGAGAAGAAATCAAAATAAGAAACAGAATAAAAGTAAGAGACAGGGTTAGCCAGCCCCAGAAGTGGGGAAAACCCCTGCAGAAATTCAGCATTTCAAGTAGCAAGTCATACAACCAATAACAAAAGGAAAAAGACCAAAGACCTTGAAAATACTCATCATGTCTCCAGGGACCGGGCCTCTGAAAAATGTCTAACTAAAAAAGACTGAATGCATACTGATGATAGTGATAAAAATAAAATAGAAGAACATAAAGGTGATGTGTGTGTTTCTGTGAATTCTGTGATGGTGAGGATGGAAAGAGAGAAAGAAATGGGTGTGGGAGAAGAGCAGAGGGGAGGGTCTCAGATGGTCGAGGAGCTCAGAATACAGGCAGGCAACACAGGGGAATATTGTCTGCAAATTGTTTTAATGTAAGAAGGAAACCAAGCAACACTTTTTACCCAGTAAAATCTTTTATTAACCTAAATTCTGAAGGTTTGCTGTAAGAAGTTTCAAAATTATCTGCAAGATTTATTCTACACCTAAACAAAACTTTAAAAAAATACACAACTAAACTAAAATATGGATAAGGGACCTCTTTTTCCAGAAGAAGATATTAAAATGGTTGTGCAAATAAATCTTGCTCAACATCATTAGTAATTAGTGAAATGAAATTTGAAATCCTAGTGAGGTATCACACCCATTTGTATGGTTATTTCAAGAAAAATGTATAAATAACAAATGTAGGAAGGATGTGGAGGAACTGAAGCCCTCATGTATTGCTAAGGGGAAGGTACATGGTGCAGTGGCTGTGGAAAATAGTTTAGTGGCTCCTCACATTACTAATCATAGACTTATAGTATAATCCAGTGATTGCACTCTTAGCTTTATACCCAAAAGAATTTCCAGTGAGAACAAAAATAGATATTTTACAGTGGTATCCACAGAAGTATTATTAATGAGTCAAAAGGCCAAAACAACCCAGATGTTCACCAACCACTAATGGGTGAAGAAAATGTGGTATGATCACATAATGGAATATTGGTTAGCTATAAAAGTGAAATTCTCATATAAGCTTTAACACAAATGAACCATAAAATTATGCCACACACAGCAGTGAAGTGAGCCAGACACGGAAAAACACATATCATATGACTCCACTTCCATGAATTTCCTAGAATGGACAATTTTATAGTCAGGGAAAATGCAGGATCCCAGAGGCTTAGGAGGGAGTAACCCAGGGTTATTGTTTAGTGGGCATAGAGTTTCTGTTTGAAATGATGACAAAAATTTTTGGAGATGGGTAGTGGTGACATTGACTCAATTCTGTGAATGTACTTAATGCCACTGAATTGGAAACTTAAAAATGGTTAAAGAATTTTCGTCTATATTTTAACCACAACAAAAAGCAGAAAAAGCACATGTAAGGTTCCAAACACATTTCAGTAACTGTCCTTTAAAATCACTGGATCCCATAAAAGGTGTTAACTTCGGGAACTCACTTTTCCAGTTGGCGCCAACCCTAACTAACACAGCTATCGCGGTTCCTTCAGTAAGCTCTTCAGGCTTGGAACTGGCGAGGTCACTTCCAGAACTTTGCTCCTCTGTCAAGTGCCCGGGCAATGCACAAAACAGAGGTACCCTGTGCTTAAAGAAACAGCGAATTCTGTGGAAGCAATGACAGAACGAAGATTGTAGAGGTAGGCACTACTGTGGGAACTTGTTTTGATTTTGGTCTAACTTAATGAAATAGTGTGAACTACATCAAAATTTTATATGAGTAGTCCCACATTTTCCTGTGTTCAAATGTAACATTTTATTTACCTTGAATGACATCTTTAAAAGGGAAAGATATTACTCGACAATTTCAAATTTGATTGTTTTAAAACTACACACAAATCATGAAATTAAAATGTTACATTATCTGTATGATTGAGCAGTTGCCTAAATTTTACCTTTTGAACTTCTCCATTGTCTTAAAATTCTCTTTTTAAAATTTTTTTAAATTTTTTTATTTTTTGGTACCTGGGATTGAACGTGGGCCCTTGCACTTTCAAGGCAGGCCACCGAATCGCTGAGCTAAATCCCTGGCCCAAAATTCTCTTATTTTTTTACAGTCATCATTAGATTGCATATGAAAATATCAAGGTTGACATGGTAGCACACCCCTGTAATCCTTGCACTCTGGGAGGTTGAGACAGGAAGTCTGCAAATTTGAGCCCTTCCTGGGGACTTTAGTGATTTAGTGACACCCTATATCAAAATAAAAAACAGAAAAGGGCTAGAGATGTAGCTCAGTGTGAAGTATCTGTCCCTGTCCCTGATACAGAGAAAGAATAAATCAATGAAAGAAGACTTATGCTGTGTTTGTGCTCTGGAAGTTGTGATTGAATTTCTAAATGTTACTGAAAATGTGTTCTAGTAGAAAGCACTTCTTCAAAAATGTTTTGGCTGAGTAGGGAATAGGCTGCGTTATGGTTGGGAGAATTTTTTTTTGCCAAAACCCTTTTAAAATTCAGCCCACTATCTCGAATTTATGTTTGGCTTTGGTTTCTTTGTTTATATAGCTTTGGCGAGGTATAATTGACATACAATAAGCTTCATGTGTTTAATTTGTACTTTTTCTTTCTTTTGTTTTTGTTTTTGTGTTATTGTGTTTCTTGGTACATTTTAGGTATACAGTACAGTTACATTCATTATTAAGATCTTGTACCTTTACATAAAACAGATTCAAACAGATATCCAGGAGGTTAAAAACTCTATTGAAAGTGTACCCAACAGAATAAAATAATTCTAAGTGAAATAATTTGTACATTTTCTTTAGGTTTGAACTCTTAAATTCCGGTCACTTCATCATCACGATTGACATATAGAAAGTAGGGAGATAGATCTTTCTCCCCTTGGGAGGGGACCAAGAAATTGGGAGGGGGAGGAAGAGGAGAGAGAGAAGGCAAAAGTGGTGAAAAGGAGTTGAAATGTGTTATGTACATGTACCATAGCCGCGCAAGGAATGGGATCATTATGTACTGCAAATATGTACCAATAAAAATTAAAAATTGTATCTATCCCCTCACGAAGTCTCTGTAAGGTCAGAGTTTCCTTCCCGCAGTGCAATCCATGTCACACATACGTGGCACCTGGCACTCTCAGAGCGCACCCGTGGGCCTGTGGGAACGGTGCTTTGGCAACGGGCACCAGAGAACCTGAATGTTCTTGCTTCTGCTAATGCTGTGAGCAATAAAGTCCAAGGTCTCTGATCTGGAAGTTGTGTGACTTCTGCCAGCGCCTGTGAAACAGCAGCAGGTGTTTTCAAATCTCAGAGCTATCATGTTGGACATTTTTTCCATACACCTTCCTATAGGTTGTAAATCTTACAACAAATTGTGAGTATTCTTGCTTTGCATGATCAATATGCATTTATTAAGAATAAAAGGGCTTCATATTTATCTACATAATCAGCCACTCGACATTTCTTGGCATAGAACCAAATTTCTATGTTGTATCTATTTTTGAAAGGGGCTGCTACAACTCCTTTATTCTTTCTTATAGTAGTAGTCTGCTAGTAATGACCCTTTCAACTCTTTTTTTTTCCTGAGACAGGCTCTTGTTAGGTAGTTCAGGCTGGCCTTGAACTCATTAGATAGCCCAGGCTGGCATCACACTCATGGTGATCCTCCTTACCTCAGCCTCCTGAATGCTGGGATGATGGACATGGGTCGCTATGTCTAACTCTGACTTTTTCAACTTCCTATGGAGAAAACACATTTTTATTTTAGAAAGATATTGTGCTAACTACAGCACTCTTCTTTTGGTATTTTAAATGTATTCCTTTCTCTCTTGGAGTGTGGGAGGAGAAGTCTTCAGAGATTCTTATTTGCTGTTCCATTCTGCATAATGTGCTTCATTTGTGCCCAAGATTTTTCTGTAGTGCCACTGTGGAGTGGATCGCTTATATTGTTCTTGGTGTAATTTTTCATGCTTCTTGTATTTGGGACTGATAGAACTTTTAATTTCTTGGTTTCTAATGCTCATCAAAAGTTTGGGCCATTATTTCTTCAACTCATTTTTCTTTTACCTCCCTTCCTCCCTCCTTTGAAGAAGACACAGGTTATATAAAATTGCCTTACAGTTAACTGATGCTTGGTTTAGCTTTTCCCATTTTTTGGCTCTTTATGTTTCATTCTTTATATTTTTTGGTGTTTTTAGATGTGTTAATGTTTTCATAATTAATTTTTAACCATATCCAATATAGTTTCATCTGAGATGCAACTTTCACGTCTATTAGCTCATTTTGGGTATTTTTTTACATCTTTCATGTTTCTACTTACTATATCCAAATTTTTAAGGTTTTGCATATGTGGAGAGCATTTATAACACTTTTTCAAAAACATTGTATGTTAACTATGTCATATGGGTTTTATTTCAGTTAGAATTATTTTATTTTTTTTCTTCATTATGGGTCAAACTTTCTTCTATGTATTCTTGGGCACGTTTTGTTGGATGCTAGACATTATGAGTTTAAACTTGTTTTGCACTGGAGACTAGCTCTGTGTGTGTGTGTGTGTGTGTGTGTGTGTGTGTAAAACTTCTGTAAAACCCCTTATGCTTTGTTCTGGAGCTCAAGGAGGTTGTTAGAAAGTAGTTCAAAACTTGTTAAATCTTGCTTTTAAGCTTTACTCAATTTTGGTCTGTGAGAACAGAGTCATACTCATTCCCGGGATAGTTCACCTCCATTCCTAATGTGAAACTGCTGCACATAATACTTGAATACCTTATAAGACATTGTACAATATCCTCAGCCCTGTTTGAGCCTTTAGGGTTGCTCTACTTTATCTTCTTGACAAGTTCTTGCCCTCTCCAGTGGGTGATTCCCAAGAATCTCAAGTCTCCTTACTATAGAATGTCTCGTAGAAGTCATTATTGGTGGATTACTGGATGGACAAGGCCTTTAAGACTGATGTTCAATATTCTATCTATTGTTTTAGTCTCTGTAGGCCGTAATTATAAACATAGTTCTTGTTACTGCATTGTTATTGGAAGTGGAAGTCTTTTCCTTTACTGTTGTTTTGCTCCTAATTTATTGTATTAAATTCCAATCACACTTAAAAAAAAAGAGAATTGTTTCTGTTTTACTAATTAAACACTGACTACAGAAATGAGTAGAGCTTTAAATGAAGTAGGAAACAAAAAAACTGAAGGTAACATTTATTGTGTATTTAACTCTGCTGCACAGTCTGTGCACTTCAAAATCACACAATGAACATCAGCCAACTCTATCACTCATTGAATTTGACTTAGTATTTTAGTGGCTCTAAAAATCTACATGTATTCATCATTGCATTGCACTTATTGGAAATATACTATATGATTATACAAGGACAGGTTATAGAGAGCAGTAACATTTTTTCTTGAATGAGGAGCCAGACAAGTTAAAATTTAGACGCTGGGTCTTTGAAATCCAGTGGCCAAAAAACTGAGCATTATTTCAGCAAGTAGTTACAGAGACTGAGTTCCTACTCTCCTTGGCTTGCTTTATGTTTGCAAAATCTTCAAAAGTAAGAACCATAGATCTACAGAATCTATCGTACAAGTGTAATTTTATTTTAAATTAAATTCAAATTATAAACATAACATGAAATTTTGTAAAATCCTTTGAAAATACGGAGAAACAGAAAAAAGAAAGTTCAAATAATTAATAATCCATTTAGGTCACAAAATTTATATCTAGCCAGTACTTATCTAAAGTATTTGTGTGAGTATGTGTGTATACATATGTGCATGAGTGTAGCTATGTTTTTTATAAAATTGTGTTGATACTGTATTGTGTAATGTGCTATTATGAATCATAGTTTTATAGTGCCTGCACTGTTTAGAAAAACAGGTTTTTTGTTTTGTTTTGTTTTTTGATATAGGGTCTCACTATATAGTTGAGGCTGACCTGGAACTCACTATGTAGCCCAGGTTTGTCTTGAAATCACAGCAATCCTCCTGCCTCAGGCTCCCGAGTGCTGGGATTACAGGCGTGCACCACCACACCCGGCTTTAGAATAACAGTTTTTGAGAAGTTCTTATATTTACATATTGCTTAGACTTTCATACAAAAGTATTTTTTACTTTTTCATGAGATTATTAATTTGTTCTAGCCAAAGATGGTATGCCTGTATTTGTTTAGAAGTTGCTTATGAAAAAAATCACTTTCCTTTAAGTAATGATACAGCCAGTGGTATCCTTGAATCTTTTCAGTCTACCTTACAAAGGGTCATTCCTTACTAATTCTGTATGCAGTAATATCACATTTGTTACTTGAATTCAGTATGACAGTATTGACAATGTAGAAATAGGAAATTATATTACTTAGGAACTTTTTTTTCTGGAGAATCAGTTATTAAACATCTACTAGCCACTCTCCAGCACAGTTATGCTATAGAACACGATGTTTTTAAAAGAAGATGTGAGTAAAGAGAAAGTTAAAGTACAGAAAATGCATATTACATCCTTATTTCTGTTAATAAGAAATCTATATAGTGCTTACCTTCATATGAAAGAGAATTGTTTTAAGGGCTAGGGTTTCCTCGGAGAAATCTGATTCGGAATTGATGTGAAGAATTGCCAAAAAGTTTGGCATATATCTGCATCCTTCTAGACCTTTACAATGGTTAGACTTCATTTTTGTAATTAACACAATTATTTAAATTAATCTCTATGTTTCTATTGTATAGATACCATCTTAAAGAAATTAAGATAATAACAGCTACAGTGGAAATCATTTATTTATCATTTCCAAAGGATCAGGTGTGCATTGTGCTAAGTTGTTTTTAGCCAAAAAATCCCCACAAATGTTCTTTGGCTTGGGTTTTATTGTTTTTGTTTTGCGGAGGATCAACTGAGGCGGACAGAAGTTATATCTTACCCATGATCAAACAGCTAATGTGTCTGTGACTGTTTGATTTTTAAAGCCAACTCTTCCCCTTTTCACTGGACAGAAAGCTCCACTTCCTTACTTTGGAACAGCTGATTCACAGTTTCCATCCAAGAGTCTATGATAAGATAATGAAAGATTAGGAGAATCACAATTGGTCCATGGCTACATGGAGGCAGGGTGGAGTTTGGAGTAATATTATCATTAATTAATACTAAGGATAAGAGATACTGGAAAAGTACGAGTAAATGGGATGAGATTGAGGAGTCTATTGAAAAGAGATAAGTCTATAGCTCTTGATTTAGAAAAAATAAAATTGGAAAAGAGCTAGATGCAAAATTACATGGCAACAAAAATACAAGTGACTTGACAGATTGATGAAATCAAGACAGCAGGGGCCTGCGTAGGTGATAACAGAGGCTGTTATGATCAGCCAGACTCAGTATCCTGTGCCAATATGTGAGGAGAATTTATGTAACAATTTATTAGCAATGAGGCAAACAGTTTTATTACCGTGTTTCCCATATTTAGAGGCTATAAAAAGTGAGAAGAGTGAGGCAAAACAATTATTCTCATGTACTTATACCCAACCAGATTTTGTTAATTAGCCAGAGGTAAAGAATAAAGCTCTAGCTTTACTTTGCACTAGCTCACAAACCCAAAGGAATGAAGAACTGCTTGGCATTTAGCCCAAGAAAAATTGGAGCAGTATTCTATGGCCAGCAATTTCCCAAAGAAGGGACCTGGTAGAAGAGGTGCCCAAACTCTACATTCAATGAGCAAAATAATCCTATTATCTCACTTTAAACATTTAGCTACATGACTTGAGGCAAATAGCTTCAACTTGCCATGCCTCAGCTTTCGTTTGTACAATTCAGGGCATCTAAAATACTGCAATAACATGACATGAAACCTAAATCAAGGTGCACTTAAATTGGCAAAAACAGAAAGTTGGGTAACGTCAACTCCAGGCTGATATGTTGGGACACTGAACTTCGCTAGGAATAATAGACTGATCCAGCCATTCTTGAGAGTGATTTGGCACTAATTACTCAAACATGTGCAGACTCTCCAACCCAACAATTCTGGTTCTAGGGATTTTTCCCAAAGAAATGTGCAAATAAGTGCATACATTTCATATAATATACATATTATGGATGAAAAATAAAACAGCAAGAAATAAGTATTGCTGGTTTGCACCTGAAATCATTTCTAGGTAATGCTGGAAACCTTCTAGTTACACATTCTGACTGCTTAACATAACAAGATACTTTCTGCTCTCACGAAACTGAAAAGATGACATATTTATATCCTTTAAAAAGCAGAAGTTTTGGAAATCATACTTGAGTGTGAAATGTTTGATTTTGTGTTGACTTTCATTTTGAAATGCCTTACAAAGGTCAGAGAAAAATTCAGTGAAATAAACAGAAAAGTTTTCGGGAGAAAAGGCTTGGAGCCAGGTCTTTTGCTTGACTTTACTGATCAGGAGATACATAAGGCACAGTACCGGACCTCAAGGAGTTCAAATGGCCTCAGAAAATATTTTAGAAACAAAACACAACTTTTGTTTCTACCCATCAACATCAAAAGAGAAGTTCAGTTCAGATTTTAAGTCAGTGATATGGTATCTTTTATCTGGACTGTGGCTCTCTAATTAAATCTTTCTGCACTTTAACTCCAAGGAAACCCACTTGATGATTCAAAGTCAGTCACTGAATGTGATTTAAAATCAATCACAGTGAAAGGTGCCCTGGGTGTGCTGTCCTTTCAAAGGAAGTGGGAGCACTTTCATGCCTTGTTTGCAGAAAATCGATTATCTAAAGCAGCTACCAGGATGAGGTGGACAGAGAGAGCTTATGTCTGGGGATAGAGCAGGGCTGTTTTTTTTTACTGCTATGCATACATTGTAACTATTTGCAGCAACTGCACTTTTTTGATTTTTTTTTTTGCAGGATCTACTATAATCCTTGCCGTTTCAGGAAAATATAAAAGATTTCTCTACCTGAGACATGAAATTGTTCCTCCCCAAAGCCCAGGAATATATTTAATGATGCAAGATGTATTGTCATATTCTGTGAAGACTTAGCAATAGTTAGATTTTGAAAAGGGCCCAAGAATACCTAGGATTTAAAAACAAGAAAAATCATAAATAAGAGAAGAAGCTATGAACTGAGAAAATATGTATCTGCAAAGAACAACAGAAAATAAGATTACAATCAGATGGGTGTGGTCCCCTCTAAACTGTATATCAAGTTATGCCTTAGGAACAGTGCTTCCTATTGCAGAAGTTGTCATTTATGCTTCAGCACTCACAAAATGGAATGTAAGCATTTTAAATTTATGCTGAAGGTCCCCCATAAACAATCCCCAACTCACCTTTCTAGCCACATCCATGCCAAGTTGTATTCAATCAACATGTACTTCAGAAAAACTGGCTGCTTCAGTGATTTCATCTAAGGTTTCTGCTTTCACTGGTCTGGTATCTCTGCCATTCTCTGTGGTTCAGAATCTAGTGTACTTCAGAGTTCAGCCTGGCGACCACCTCCTAAAGATTTTCTCTCAATTAACCCATCACATATTGATTTGCCTATTCTCACTACAAATTTGTTCTACTATGTAGTGCATGCTACCTTTACAATAGTTATTTCAATGTGTGGCTTATCAGAAACAGATGCTAGAGTGGTAACTTCATTGGAAATCAAGAGCATAATGTCAAATAAGTGTATATTATCAATAGTAAACTTATATAGGATTACAAGATGAGAGAACCATTGTATTCTGCAAACTATGCTGAAGAATCTGTTTGAAAAAATAAAATATAGACAAATGGAAGAGCAAGAGGTAGGAGGAATTTAACCAGGCAGGAGCTTCTATCATGAGATGTCAAGAGAAACTCTTGTATTAAGAGGACTTGCAGAATGTCACAGATCGGGAGAGTGCCCACAGATTTGGAAGAAGATCAACATACTCTTGGCCTCGTGGGTCTTCTTCAGCACAGGTTAAGAGTGAGTGGGTTCAGAGCCCTTCCCTCCAGTGCCCTCACTACAGGATTGTCATTCCTCTTCACTTTGAGGTTTAGTAATTTCCTCCTACCTTCTCTTTAATGCTGATGTTGAGGAAAACTCGATAATCATATTCAAATGAATGAAGTTGGGCCCTTACTTCCATATGCAGAAATCAACTCAAAAAATGTATTAAAGATTTAAATGTAAGACCAGAACCTACAAAACAAGAAGACGATATAGGGGCAACATTACAAAACAGTGGGTTTGACAATGATTTCTTGGATATAAGCCCCAAAGCACAGGCAACAAAAGCAAAAGTATATAAGCAAGATTACATCAAACTAAAAAGCTTCTGCACAGCAAAGGGAATGATTACCACAAAGAAAAAACAACCTGTGGAGAAAGGGGAAATGTGTGAAAGCATATATCTAACAAGGCACTGCTTTTCAAAGTATGTAATGATTTCCCACAACAACAACAACAAAAAGACCCTATTGAAAAACAGATAAAATAAGCAGGGCATTGCGGCTGTCAGTACTCTGGGAGGCTAAGGTGGGAAGATCACTAGTTTGAGCCTAGTCTGGGCACCTTAGTGTCTCAGTGAAATCTTGTCTCAAAAAACGATAAACAAATAAATAACTAGGAGCTGGGGTTGTAGCTCAGAGTGAAGGGGCAGTTTCGCTCCCCAGTAAAACACACATGCCACATACACACTTGTGTGTGTGTACACACACACACACACACACACACACACACACACACATGACTTCAATTGACATTCCTCCAAAGAAGATGGACAAAGGACTGATAGGTATAAGATGTCCCCAGTCATCAATGATCAGGGAACTCTGCAAATCAAAGTCACAATGAAGTGTCATTTCTCATACGTTACGATGGCCACCATCAGACACTGAAAAACAAAGGTCAGTGAAGATTTAGAGAAAATGGAACACCTATGTGCTGTTGGTGAGAATGTAGAATGGTGCAGTTACCATAAGAGACATGAATTCTAGGTATTTATGCCATTAATTGAAATTAGGATCTTGAGAATAGTTTTGAAATCCTTTGACCTTTGCAATGTTGGTCACAATACCAAATACCCAAGAAATGGAATCACCCTAACTGTCTATCAGCAGGTGATTGCATAAAGAAAATGTGGAGAATTCATGTAGTTGAGCAAAGTGAGTCTTAAAAGGAGAAATCCTGTCATATGCCACAACATGGATGA
Source organism: Fukomys damarensis (assembly GCF_012274545.1). Taxonomy (NCBI): domain Eukaryota; kingdom Metazoa; phylum Chordata; class Mammalia; order Rodentia; family Bathyergidae; genus Fukomys; species Fukomys damarensis. The sequence continues at coordinate 120,135,552 of NW_022900951.1, read as the reverse complement.
ATGCCAGAGACAGTACACTAACTAAATAAGTCAGTTATAGGAGAACAAATGCTGTACAATGTCACCTATGTGAGATATTGAAAATAGTCAACCACATAGAAGCAGACTGCAATGTTGTGATTACCAGAAGTGTGGATTAAGGTAAAAGGGGAACTGCTGTTCAATGGGCGTGGAGTTTCAGACATGCAAGTTGAAAAATTTCTGGAGATCTGGTAATTCAGTTAAAAATAGTGTATAGTTGGTACATTCTAGGTAGACAGTACAGTACCAATAAATTCAATTTAAAATTAAAAAAAGAAAAGGAAAAAAGGAAACAAAGTCTTTATAAGTAGGGAGGGGTGGAGGGGTTAAAGGGATGGCAGGGGAATGGTGGAACACAATAAGCAAGATATATCAGGTAAAGGAACAAATTCCCAATGATGAATGTCTTCATACTGTATGCCTAAAATGTACCAATAAATTTAATTTTAAAATACCTCATAAAAAATAGTGTATAGTTAAAAGTTGGTCAAAAGGGAAGATTTAATGGTGTATTTTTTATTAAAACAAAAAGAAAAAAAGCATCTGCTTTTAAAAATCACTGATGCTAGCAACCCTAAGAAGCCAGAAGTCTTGGGTCATCTCTTTCACATTTCCCTGACTTTAAAACCTATGTTGGGGCCGGGGATTTAGCTCAGTGGTTCCGCCGCCTGCCTTGCAAGTGCAAAGGCCTGAGTTCGATCCCTGGTACCAAAAATAAACAAACAAACAAAAAATAAAACCTATATTGGAAACTCTTGTCTTGACATTGCTTCGACCCCTCTCCCATTCACAGACCCTTTGGAAATCACCATCAACAAGAACCTTGTTGAGTGTTAAATAATTCCTCTTTTCACAGTATAGTCCCCGTTATCCCTCTCCCTGGTTACTAATTTGCAG
>NW_022900951.1:120129314-120133779 GCF_012274545.1 Fukomys damarensis | reverse complement strand
TTTTTTTTGGTAACGGGGATCGAACTCGGGCCCTTGTAATTGCCAGGCATGTGGCAGAACCACTGAGCCAAATCCCTGGCCCCGCTACTACTATTTTCATTCTGGGTAATTTCAATATACACAAGGATGGGCCTCTCAGCCTTCTTCCTTCTGATTTTCTTTTCTTCTCCCATGAACTTGTTTTCCATCCCCTGGGCCAGTTATTCCCATAACCCTGCTCTAGATTTTGTCATTTCCAATAACCACAGCTCCTTCATAATTCCACTCCTTCACCACTACCTCCTAACTAACCAACTCCTGTTAATACTCCATCAGAAACATCCTTTGATCTCTAGAATCTACAGTTAGTCGAATCTATAGTCTGTTTCTGTATCTGTCACTTCACTTACACCCTCTTTATGCGGATTATGTTCAGTAGTCATTGTCAGAACCCACCAATCTGCACATATGAAACTGTGCCTGTATGGCCACACTATTGCCTTTTTTGGCTAAATCACAGGTACAATTTGTGGTTCAATCCACCTCCTTGCCTATTCCATCTCAGCTTCATGAATCTCAAAGTGGCTAGGAAAGAAAGTCCACATCTATGCAGACTTAGTCTCATTTAAAATGCAATATCAATAATCTCAAGTGAGATGGGTAACCATTACAGTTACCTAATCTCTATTCTCCTATCCTTCTAGGTGAACATGCCATCCTCCTTTATCCTCAAACATCCAATAGCCCGTTTGCCACCTTCATGATCAATTTGAGGACCCTTGATTCCTAATTCATGGAGAAAACAGAAGCAATCCAAAGAGAATACTTTCCTTCACTGCATATTTTCCTATTTAGACTCCCTTGGCTCATTATCATAAAAGAGTTGTTAGTTCTCCTAGCTAAGACCAATCACACTACACACCGGGCAGATGTCATATCCTTCCATCCCTTCAAAGAAATTGCTCCAATAACTTCTGTGTCATCATTTTTTACTCACTAGTGTGTCATGCCCATCAATATATAAGCATGCTGTCATTTCCTGTAAAAACGAAATATATGTCAGGAATTCTCCTCCCCACCAGCTATAGCTTTTTCTACTTCCTTTTTAAAAAATTTTTCCCTCTTTTTATTGAGTTTATTGGTACATTTTAGGTATACAGTACAGTTACTTTCATCGTTGGGATCTTGTACCTTTACATGACAGGTCTTGGTTCTCATTTTTTCCCCTTATCCCTGCCCTCCCTTCACCCCCTCCTCCCCTCCCCATTTACAAACACTTTATTTCCATTTTCTCATTTTCTCTTATTTTTTCTTTTCCCTTATTTCCTTTCCCTACCCTTTCCACTTTCCCTACACCTTTAGCCCTTTTCTTCTTACTTTCATTTAAAATTTAAAATGTAAAAATCTTCAGAAGAGTCATTTATATTGACCTCTCTAATTTATCTCTCCATTTTCTTTTGATCCCAAACTCATTTTCATTTCTCCATTGAAACTGCTAGTTTGAAAATATTTCTATTAATTCTTTGACATTCCTCCCATAGAGAAATACATGAGGTTTAACTTCCTTTTGTTTAAATGAGGCCGTTTGTACCAACTCGCTTCTGATGAGGAAAATACGGTGGAAATCATGTGTGACTCCCAAGGCTGGTAATAACAGATACTACAGATTTCAATGATCTTTCTTTTAGGGATGCTTGTTCTTGGAACCAACTACCCTACCACACAGTTAGGAAGACCAGACATCATTGAGGGTTCAGCTGTGGGTGTCCAAATTGACAGATTCCTCAGGCATCCAGCATCATTTCCCCAGCTATACTGAGGGAAACTCTGAGATACCCCATCTCTGCGATCATCTCACCACAGTTACATGATTCTATGCGACAATTACAGACAGAGCCCAGAGAAACTGGAGAAGCACGAGAGCTAATAATCAAATGAGTGTAGCATTTTAAGCCACTCAATTTTGGGCCAAATTTTTTGTGTATTTCTTTTTGGTACTGGGGATCAAACTCAGGCCCTTGTGCTTGCAAGGCAGGCGGCGGAACCAATGAGCCAAACCCCCGGCCCACGGGACCAATTTGTAACGTAGCAATAGATAACTGCAACATTGCTTTTATCATGGTCACCAAATTTCCTGGTCAGTTCCACATATAACTTGTTATAAGTAACATTTGACACACTTGCTCACCCTTTCCTTAAGATACTTTTTTAAAAATTTGGTTTTTATTTCAGTTCGTTTTCTTGAGTAACCTCCAAGGTGTCTGGCTGCTCCTTCTTGGCTTCCTTGGCTATTCCCTCTCATTCTATGGATTCCATCACATTGCTGTGTGTTCTCACACACATACATAGCATATTGTGATAATTAATTAAATGCATAATCCTTGGACCTCTTCTTGTCTTTTTATATACTCACTTCTTTAGTGATCTCATCTAGGTGCAAACTCTATCTGTCACTGATGATTCTCCAGTTTCTATCTCCTGCCCAGTCATTTCCTTTGAGCTCCTTATTTGTTAAAAGAACAAGTTAATAACAATTTAGATGAAAAATAAGCAGCCCCCTCCCACTCAACATAAATTAAAACTGAGCTCATGACACTCTTCCCCAAACTACTCTCTTTATTTTACCCATATCACAAAGTGGCAGCACCAGTCTACTGACTCTTAAATTCAAATCGTTTGAGTCCTCATTGACTCCTTTCTTTTCCTTACATGCCTTTTTCAATACTAGGGTAGATATTATTTCATTTATCTTTAACATGAATCACTATCCTTCAATTTTTCACTACCTCCAGCACTACCTTCTTAATTCATGTCTTCATTTTTCATTGTGTGGATTATTACCTCAGACTTCTCAGAGGTCTCCTTCCTCTCTTACATTCTGTTAACACTTTGCCAGGGTATGATTCTTGTAAAATGCAAGTCTGATTATGTTTCTTCTCAAGTCAGAGGCATCTTACCTAGAGAAGAATCAATAAACCTTACAAAGACATCTGATGGGACTTAATAACTATCTTTCAATTACTAACCTGAAGGGCCATTGTAATAAACAGGAAATAGATAAAGAAAATGCAGCCCCCAAAGAGAAGAATTAGGACCATGCATGGAAACCCCAGACACAAAATAGTAGAGGAAATACATAAGGAATAGTACCTCTATCTTTTGTGGCACACTGTTATGATAGTAACTTCTCTAACTTGGATTTTTTCCATGTCAGCTTTCAGATTAAAATCTGTCAGGACTCCCTATGAGTTAGAATAAATTCCAAACTTCTTTACACACCAGAAGTACGTGCAACAGAAGTAAGCTGTGATCAAATGGAAAGTCTTGAATGCTATGCTAAGAGGTTTGAATATAGGGTGAAAAGGAAACACAAGAATGCCCTTAGCAGAAGAGTAGTTCCATCAGATTTATTTTCTAGATGGTTATTGCTTGACAGTAGGAAGTATGGATGTACATGGGGGGGAGAGAGGAGTAATAAGTGAATACTGAGAGTATGACGTTCAGTGAAACAAGCTATACATGGAATCAAAGAGAAAATGAAAAACAAAAGATGACATGAAAGTAGAAAGTAGAGAAGTAGGAAGGAGATGGAGGAGGAAGGAGAAGAGAGTAAAGGAGGGGTAGTCAGAAGGCAGAACTGTTCAAAGTATGTTTTATGCATGTATGAATATGCCAAAATGAAACTCATTCTGTACAATATGCACTAATAAAAAATTGATCAGGAGTTCAATAGTGTATGAGCTAAAAGCATTGTGGATGCATTAGAAGGGGTATGTTTGACTTATACAAATGGAATTGAAGCCACACATTCGCAATGAGTTATTAGAGAGGGTAAAGACCCCAGGGTCACACATACACATGCATAGCATATTTTCAGCGTTAATTAACTGTGTCAACTTGAGTATGAAATGCCCAAATACATTGGATCAGCATAGTTCTGGGTGTTGCTTAAGGGATTTGCTGGACAGAAGACCCACACTGGATGCGCGTGGCACCAACCGATAGGCTTGTCACCTGAATGGAATGAAAGGGAAATGCCGAAGAAGAAAGGCTCCCTCCTTTTTCTTCAGAGGAGCTCCAGTCTTCACCTTCAACTTGGACTTCACCTCCTGGTTTCCAGCCCAGACTCTTCAACCTTCCAATGCAGACCTTTCAGCCTTGCATCACAAACCCTGCAGCCTCCCTATTCAGACTCACATGGGACGCTAGAGTGAACTCCAGGCCTTTGGCCTTCGACTGGATCCTTCAGATCTCCAGTGCACAAACAAGCCTTTTGAATTCTTCCACACCGGACTCTATAGGCAGCTATTGTAAGCCTACCTTGAAGAACTGTGTGTGTGTGTGTGTGTGTGTGTGTGTAATATTAAATCTGTTTTGCTAGGTGAATTACTGATACACACATGTAACTTATGATATAGAGTAGGTGAAGACCTAAACTGGCTACTTTCATGAAAAGGAGAATATTTACCTATATGAAAGTAAATGT
>NW_022900951.1:120088783-120128264 GCF_012274545.1 Fukomys damarensis | reverse complement strand
ATATATATATATGAAAAATAATTTTATTTTACTTTCGATGGGCTTTAGTTGCCTTTCTGTCACCTAGTAAAGATGTCCAACTAGCACCTGAAAATATGGTCCCAGAGTTCAGATGAAAATTTAGAATATGAGTTACTAAAGTATCATAAGTTAAATCCATTTAAGTGTCAAAACATCACTGAAGGAAATCATGCAAAGCAAAACAAAACAAAAGAAAAAGAAACAGAACCAAGAATAGAATAACATTTGCTATGAAATATTTGACTTATTTTAGTTTTATTAATTTATGGATGTCCTTCATTGTAATCAACATATTAATATATAATTCCCATGAAGAAGAGAGACTTATGAAAAGAAATACATTTTCCTCTTCAATAACAAGTTATATGATTATTTTAAATGCTTGCTTGCTGCATAGTTCCATAGGCATGAATTATTTGAAAATTTGTTCTGATTGGAATATGACCTATCATGCTAAGAAAATGAATTGCTTTATTTCATTTCCACGTGTTTTGGTCCTAAGGACATTTTCCCGATGATTTAAGATCCACCGTAAACACTCATATTTTTATGTTAAGATGTCTTTATACAGAGTCATTTCCCAAATACTGAGTATAAGTCTCTGATGTATTCTGATTCTCATACAAACTCTAGCATTTGCCTGAAGATGGTATGTCTACTCTAAGTAATGAAACAAAAGGAGGCATCAGAAATCAATGAATGGCCATTAAATCCTAAACCATTAAATAGACAAGATGGGACTAAGTAGCTATGCTTGGTCATTTTCCAATTTGCTTTCAGAAAGATTCCTCACTCAAATAGAGCATCATCATTCCTGTAACAAGAACAATGCCATTTCCTGAAGTTATCCTGAAAGTCAAAGACAAAATTGGGTTACAATCTTGGCCTGGATTTTTGTCAACCATGTGATGTTAACAAAGTCACTCGACCTCCCTAAGACTCAGTTTCTTTTTATGTAAAATTTAAAAACTATAATGAATATAGTTATTTAAAAAACTGTTATGTAACAGTTAAAATATTAACCCTCTTCAAGCCAGGCACAGTAATCCCAGCATTTGAGAATACTAGAGGGAGACCTTGTCTGAGAAATCAAAACCATAAAAAGGAAAAAATTAACACTCTGGTGTAGTTTCATGAACACCGGGGTTTTGTCTGATGCCCTTACTAATGTATTCAAAGTACTCACTAGAATACCTGGTACAAAGTTGGCATCAAATTAGTATTTTTGAAGAAGGAATTAATTTGTTTTTTGATTGATTTTGAAATTATTTAAATTGCATAATAAATAAAAACACAAAGGTGACATTTGGAAAATGTCTGTATTAACAAATATGGGCCAGAAAGACTTCATGAAGGCCATATGATGGCAACATACCTAATTGTTTTGAATGAGAAAAATCAATCAGAGTAGAAAAATCTTGAAATATAAATGAAACTCTTAGTGTTATGCATTCTATTCATTTCATATTTTTAAAATAAACATTGCCTTTAGTAAGATTCTGGAAATAGCTTTATGTGACAAGATATAACATACCAGATCTGTCACTCCACTTGTTTATTGGTCTGAGCTTCAATATGAAGCTGTTTTAAAAAAAATCAAAACCTGCTTTTTACATGTTGAATAGCTGGGCCAGTGTGCCACTAAACACAGAAATGAACTTGAGGCAGCGAGAGTAAAGAGTTAGCAAAGAGTAAAGAGTTACATTGCCAGCCGAAACAACATTCATGCCAAAAAATACAGTAAACATCGGTTACATAAAATTTTCCTGACTAGTTAGAATTGAACAGTATAAAACATGCATTTTAGAATTTTTAGGTATTATGTCCAATAAGGACCAGTGTCTATATGAAATAATTTTTCTCTAAAGCCAAAGACTAGTCAAAGTTAATTCATCCTGAAGCTAAAAAAAAAAAAAAAAAAAAAAAAAAAAATCAGTTACCATAGATGTGGAGGTAAACCCAGAGCTTTGAGGGCCTCCTCATGCTACAGAGGGCTGTGTGGTTCATCCAAAGCAGGTTATGATGAAGTCCAAGGATGTCATTAAGCTCAGTGAAGGACAAGACTGCTGATACCCAGAGACATTCCCCAGAAGCATGGCTATTAGGTCCACAAAAGTAGGATGTATCAGAATCCAAGGCACACTACTCTGCTAAAGCGATGCCAAACCACCCCTGCCTCCACCCTGAAAGCCCCTTCCTGAGGTAAATAAAAGTATGCAAGGGGGCAAAAATTGAAATCCACTTATCCACAGAAGAAGGATTTCAAAATATTAATGTAATACTATTATGGCTTGTGTTCAGATGTGCCCCAGAGCTTCAGGTAGGGCTTTTCGAGAAGTAGCCGAATCTGGAGTGTGTGACTCTGGAACTGATTCATCATGGTGCAGTGCTAGGCCCGAGGGCACTAGGATTCAGGGTGTGAGTGCTACCCACCCATAATAGTCTGGGCAAATAAAAGGGGCTGGGAGACACTGTTATTCCCTGGTTGCTTTGCTATTCTCTGTCTGCCATGGACTGATTCCCCTATGCCAGTAAAACCTCTGTAAAATGTAAGCCAAATAAACCTTTCCTGGGTGTTTTGTCTTAGCAATGAGAAAAGTAATTAAAACAAGTATCTACTTGACAATATTAACTAGTCATCTGGTCATTTCTAACTATACCTTAGAGAGAGATGTTGCCAGATTCAACTTCTGCTGGTTTACCATTAGATCCTTCTGGTTAAAAATATCAGCTTTATTTCCACACATCTTAACCACTAGTATGACTGCAATGTGTTAGCTGCCAGAGTTCTTAAGCACTGGAGGAGAAAAACGTAGATTTGCAAGCAGCAGGCAATAATCAGAGCCCTTTCACAGAGCGACATCTAAGAGGTCACTGAATAGTCCAAAAATAATTCTAAAAACCCATGCATTTCAGTGAATATGTCATGATTTTCACAGTTGAAATTTCCTTAGATACTGCACTTTCTTCATAAGGGGATCCTGGTTTATGTTAATGTTAAGGTGAGTCAGGACTTGACTAGCAGCCTTCTTTTTCTTCTTACTGTGTTTCTTATACTCTTGGTTATTGCTTTTTTCTTAGCGTTTCTCATTCTTCACTGTTTTTCTTCTTCTTTTTGCTTGCATGTCTTCAATATATTCTGATTCTGACAAAGACTAAGAAGACAAAGGTTTATCTTCTGGGTTCCCACCCCCCCGTCTCTCTCTTCTCTCTCTCTCTCTCTCCCTCCCTCTCTCTCTCTCTCTCTCTCTCTCTCTCTCTCCTAAGTCCTTTAATGTTCTTTCTCTCTTCTCTCTCTCTCTCTCTCTCTCTCTCTCTCTCTCTCTCTCTCTCTCTCTCTCTCTCCTAAGTCCTTTAATGTTCTTTTCTTTCTCAATTGCATCCTTGGGTTTCCTTTTCTTTAAACTATCCTTACTGTGTGATTCAGTTTCTAACTTCAGAAGATTTATGTTAACGATTCTTTCTCTTTTTCACTTGCCTCTTTTCCTCCTCTTCAGTCTGAAAATCCTGCCAGATATCTTTCTGCATCCTCTATTTTTTGATGAGTTCTCATTTCCACTTAATAATTTTTCTCTGTGCTTTTCTAGTTCTTGCTTCCAATTCTCATTCATATTTTCTTCAAATTCAGCCAAAGCCTTAAAGCTTTTCTTTTTCTTTTGTGCTTGCTCTTTCACTCCTCCTACCCAATTTTCCCATTTCCCCATGGTGCTAGACAGAGTCTTTGAGAGAGCCGGCCCCATTTCAATTTGAAAATGTGCTTAGGAAAGAAATTCACATAAAAACAAAATTATTTTTCACCAGGAGATAGGAATTTGAAAAATTATTTTTAATGCAATCCCAAATTTTCTACTTGAAGTATAACTTTCCTAACCTAATACTTTTTCTTAACCTTCAATGGTACATTAGCTCTATAAGAGACCTCCTTTGCAGGGGATGGATAAAGGAGAGAAGCAACCCTCAAGGTATACATAAAAACCCCATTAGAGGCAGTTAAAACAATCTCAGTCTACGCAAAACAAGATTCAGTTCATGCCTTAAATCTGAATCGACACTATCAGCTCAGTTCATCTGCTGAGGTGTAGATTTACAGTATACATGCATTATTAGCTTTTACAGATCCATGTGTATACATAGGCTCTCCCACATCGACTAGTTACCGAACTTTGTAAAACTAGCATTGCATGCAACATTACAGCAATGTTTTGTTGCACCAACTTTATAAATTTCACAGTGCAATACTTGTTACTTCTCTCAGGCAAACCAAAGGTATATTTCTCAAGGTTTTTGCTGCCTTCTTTAGCAGCATTTGATGGATCTTTTATACATTTGTGGGTAAACATAAACCAGATTGCAAATTATTTTTAAAATCTTAAAGCATGTGCCAAGGTCTTGGTTGAAATTGTGTAGGATAAACTAAATTGCATTCTCTTAACCAATATTAGTGTATTTCCATAAGCATAGTTATATTGAAATAAAGTTGTGAAAAGCAAAAAAATTTGTGAAAAAAAAAAAAAAAAAAAAAAGAATCTCAGTCATGGGGGAAAACAAAGATAAAAAAGAAAATTCTTCCTAGGGCATTGTTCCAGATACTTTGCTAATCATAAAAATCATCTTCTAGGTTTATAGGATAAAATTTCTATTTCACTTTAATTATTCCTTTTTGTACATCTGAAGCTCTGGCCTACATAATTTTTCTTCAACCTTAAATAATTTTAAACATTTCAAGCAGAGACTACTAGTGATGAATGCTCAGTGTTTTCTGAGATAGTCTATCTTTCTCCTTCCTTTCTGAAGACTAATTTTGCTGTATACGGAATCCTAAGGTGGTGTTTATTTTCTTCCAACACATTAAATGATTTACTCTACTACTTTCCTGCTTACATCTTTCAAAAACAAAGCATCCACTGTAATTCTTATTCTTGTTCCTAAGTAAAATGGTTTCTTTTCTTGGGCTTTTCACAAAGATTTCTGTCTTGGATTTTCTTTTCTTTTCTTCTTTTTTTTATTGGTACATTTTAGGTATATGATATGCTGACACTCCTTATTGGGAATTTGTGTCTTTACATGATATATCTTGGTTCTTATTTTTTTCTCCCATATCCCTGACCTTCCTTCAACCCCTCCACCCCTCCCTATTTACAAAGATTTTGCTTTCATTTTTCCCTTTTCTCATATTTAATCCTTTCTTTTATTTACTTTCCCCTACCCTTCCTACTTCCCCTTCCCCTTTGGTCTTTTTCTTCCTATTTCACATTATCTATTTTACATTTTGATCCTTATTTACACTTTCAGTTTCTCACACCAGAGAAACTACTCTACCTTCTACCTCACCCCAGAAAGAATGGCTGGTATCAAGAAATAAATCAATAACAAATGGGGCTGTAGGGAAAAAGGAACACTTCTCCACTGTTGGTGGGAATGTAGAATCGCACAACTACTGTGAAAATCAGTATGGAGATACCTCAAAGGTCTAGGGTTAGAGGTCCCATTTGACCCAGCTATTCCCCTACTGAGTATCTTTTCAAAAAACTTAAAAGAATCATACCACAGTGATATACTCGCACCCATGTTCATAGAAGCACAATTTGTATTAGCTAAAACTTGGAAACAGCTCAATTGCCCATCAACAGGAGACTGGAGATAGAAGTTTTTTTCTTTGTTTTTCTTTTTTTTTAATAAAATGGAGTACTACTCAACCCTAAGGAATGAGAAACTAGAGACATTTACAGCTAAATGAATGCACACTGAGGCCATGCTCTTAAATAAAATAAATAGGACCCAAAAGCACAAAGAATCAACAAGTCGGATCTCATCTTATTAAAAAGCTTTTGCACAGCAAGAGAAACTATCAACAGGGTGAAGAGACAATCCACAATGTGGGAAAAATTTTTACCAACAGTTCCTTAGACAAAAGTCTACTATCTAGAATATATAAAGAATTTTTTGAAAACAGATCTCCCAAATTTAAAGACCCAATCCAAAAATGGACATCTGAAATGAACATTCATTTCTCAAAGCAGAAATAGCAAATAAACATGAAAAAATATTCAACATCACTGGTCATTTGAGAGACGCAAATAAAAGCAATGCTGTCTTGAATTTTGTGTAGTTTGAACACTGTTTAAGTATGTATCATTTTGCTCTTTTTTTCTACTTATTGTTTTCTCATCTTCCTATATCTGTGGTTTGATGTCTGCTCTTTGTTTTTGGAAGCCTTGAACCATTTTTACTTATTCCTTCTGATCCACTTTTTCTGTATTGTCTTCCTGCTATGCTATATTTTTAATACATGTATTTGCTACATTTTTTTTGAAGTTGTCCCATAGTTCTTGGCTGTTCTGTTGTATTTCTTCATTTTTTTTCTCTTTGAATTTTAATTTAGGAAACTTCTACTGATACCTTCAAGGTCACAAATTTGTTCACTCAGTTGTGTCCAGTCAACTGATGAACCCATAAGAAACTGTCCCCATATGTATCACAGTGTTTTTCAGTTTGACTATTTCCTTTTTCCTAGGGTTTCTGTTCCTTTTCTATTACCCACTCTTGTTTTACATTGTCTACGTTTTGGAATGGAGCCCTTCACTTATCAATTGAAATTGTATTAAATTCCCTGCCTGAGAAATCTAAAATCTGTGTCATACCTAAATCTGCTCATGATGTTTGCTTTATTCTTAAGAATGTGTATTTTTTGTCTTTAGGCTTGGGATTTTTTTTGAAATACAGATGTGATATATCATGTAATAGGAAGTGAGGTAAATAGCCTCATTTGAGGTTTGTCAAATAACAAATTCTTATGTAAGGAGAGACTTTATTTGAAAAGATTAGTGCAAAAGGGAGAACATAGAAAATCTGATAAAGGTCTCAAAAGTCAGCCATAATGAAATTTTGTTTCCTAGTATGGAGTAGATAGGGTGATAGATATTGGGTCTGGGGAAGTGAGATTAGACTCTTCAGTTGTTCACGTTAGTAAAATGTGACCAGGAACAGGACTTGGCGATGCCTGGCCTCTTAGCCACTCTATTGTCAGGAGGGATCATCAAGGAGGGGTTGTTATGCATTTCAGGGCTTGTAATGAACTTAGGGTTAAATCCAAATTCAAGACCCTTCAGGAAGGAAGAAGCTTAACTAAGTTTGCTCAGTTTAGGATAACAAGTATTTTGTTTTCATTAATCAGTGGGGTCAAATACTGCAGCTAATTAATCACTTACAACATTAAGAGTGGAAGTTGGGAGGGTCTGTGCCTAGCCTTGTCTTAGATAAACAAAAGAGGTAAGTCTTAGCCTCTTTATGAGGAGGGGTGATTCTTTGCAGCAATCTATTTCCCATAATCCAAAGGGTGGTGAGATTTCTTCAACAGCAATTCTTTTCCAGGATTATAGAACTCAGGTAAAGTTCAATGTTGCCAGGTTTAATGCTAATCTGGCTAGAAATTTGGCATGTGTAATGTTTGCTATAGATCTAGCAGCTAAAATTTCAAATTCTTTCAATATCTGCTATGGTTTCCTCATCCCATGTCCACACCAAAACTCAAGTTCAAATTTGCTTTCCAATGTAACAATGTTGAGAGGTACTGGGGTCTAGCAGGAGGTGCTTGGATAATAAAAGGAGATTAATGCTTATCCATGTGAGTAAGTTATTGCTCTTATAGGACTGAATTAGCTAGTGTATGTGTGGGTTACTGTAAAGCAATGCTGCATTTCTTGCTTGTTACCTACTTCCCCCCGTGCTTTCTGCTTCGAGTTAAAACAGCATGAGACTGTCACCAGAAGCTAAGTAAATGCTACTGCCAAATTCTGTTACTTTGCAATATCTATTAACCATGGACCAAACTGAAACTCTATGAATGATCTTGTCTCAAGTATTTTTCTACAGGAACAGAAAAAGGACTATGACATACCTTTGGTCTTTCCTTTTCTTGTTTCTGAGGTTTGCAAAAAATAGACTCTGTAGTTTGTTGCTCACTCACTTTATATCCACTATTACTGTACTTGAGCATTTTTGATTTGGTAGTAAAGTACCAAAGGAGGTGTAACACGGTTAGCTGATTAAATCCCAGGTTTTAATGTCTCTCTTGGGTTTTGGCCTTCACAACTGTTTCTTAGCTTCATCTACCTGTTGTATGAGACAAGAAGGCTAGAAGAGGTTGGAGTTGAGTCGTTGTCCTTTTCATGACTTTACTGAGGATCTGGTAAAATGATCTCCCAGTTACAGCCAGCCATTGCTATAGATACTTGTGAGGATTTATTGTATGTGTCCCTTTCTTATCCATGGGATGAAATGACATTTGTGCAAACATTATTCTGTTTATGTAAGTGAGGGAGAGAAAAACATTTGAATCAGTAGACAGAATAACGTAGATTACTCTCCTTATAGTGGCTTTATTTAAATAGTTGAAGCCTTGAAGAGAACAAAGAGGACAGGCAAGAGGGGATGCCTCCTGCCTGACTGCCTTCAAACTGGGATATGAGTCTTTTTCTACCTTTGGCCTTGAGCAGAAACACCAGCTTTTTCTGGACTTAAATCTTGCAGCCTGTACTTGAAAGTTATACCATCAGCTCTCCTCATTCTGAGCCTTCTACTCAGACTGAAACAGCACAATTAGATCCTAGATTATTGCCTAAAGATCTCGATATTTTCAGCTCACAATTTCATAAACCAAGTCCTTATAATAAATGTACATATAGACACCCTTTCAGCTCTTTTCTCTTGAGAAATCTAACACAAGAAGGATCTGGGCTGTTTTGAGGTGGGCGTGCTGCTCTTCAACACATGGTATAATGGATTAGTCTTGACTCTTGGACTTACTAAAGGTAAAACCCACAGAGTGTGGAGATTTCCCTTATACTGCCACGTGGAGGAGTTTCTGACTCTCACCTAGACCATAGCTCAGGCGTGAATCTACTTTTGCCCGATTCTCATGAGCATTAAGTTTTGTGATGGGTCCAAAGAAAGTATTTTCTTTCCATTTGTTCAGCTTTTTCTCTTGCTTTGAGGATGGGAATTATGACTTTCAAGTTATTCACATGTCAAAACTGAAACCTGAACACCTCAATGTCACTTTTTATGATTAAGACTCACTTTAGCTTGAATTCTAGAAAATCAAATGTACCAATTCAAATTTATTCTACTTTCATATTTGTTTCACTTGTGTCTGGGTATGATTTGTGGTTTTCCCTGATATGGATATTCAGAAAATATTGATTTACACAATTAAAAGTTGAAGGGAATTGCAATTTTCTTCATTTGGAGATAAAATGAACACTTAGATCTCACATAATGTTGTTGATAGAATATTTTCCTTCTTGCATACACCTGTGATTTTTTTAAAGCTTACACATGCATGGAAAGTTACTTATTAAAAAAATTAAAATTCAACAGCTCATCATTTCATACTGATGTTTAAGATACGGTATTTAACTGTAGAAAATGTTCTTAAAATATCACCAACAATTGTATACAGAATTGAAATTGCTAAAAGTAAATACTATTTAAAAGAGTATGCAGCTTAATAACCCAACATCTTTGAGAAGAATCACAGCCATAACTCTTTATAACAGTATTAAGAAAATAAGATCCATGGAACTGGAGATAACATGACTGATTTTGTCTAACAAGAATCATATTTAAACTGTAAAATAAAGTACTACACATTTTTGTGTAGGTGTAAATTAGATGTGTAGAAGTGGCATCTCTGTGAACTTTTTCCTGAGACTTGAGGCTTATCACTCTTTGGATATCAGTTGTAACCAATGATTCCAATTTCTTAATTTAAAAGAATAAGCACAGCAATAGCTTTGAACATGCAAAAAGAAAAACAGAAAAAGTAACATTATGAAAGGTAAAATGAGATAAGCTTCAAAAGAAAGCCTGGAAACACTACCAAAATTATGTGATGTACAATATCCAGACGGTTTTGGCTGGAAGTGGCCAAAAACTCCACTCTTAAACCACCTTGAAATATGTTTTGTAAATTATGCTATCTCACTGAAGTAGACTTTTCACATGGTTTTATGAGGATTCTTGTCCTAATTAATTCAGTATTCTTTCCAATGTTGGCTTCATCTTCATATTATTTTGCATCATTTTTATCACACGTTTATGACAGCTCCTATTATGTGTCAATCTGACTGAACCAAAGGGTAACTCTAGGGACATTTGATAAAAGATTTTGGGTGTTTCTGGGAGACTATTTCTGGATAATATTAACATTTATATTGATAGACTGAGTAAAGCAGGTTACCATAGCTCATGTGGTGAGACTCACACACTAAATTGAAACCCTGAATAGAACATAAAGCTTGACTACCTTCAGTGGAGCGATTAGTCTTTTTCTATCTTCAGATACAAACTGAGAGTTCCAGAATCTTGAGCTTCCTGACTTTCAGATTGAAAGTGCACCACTGGCTTTCCTTGGTCTTCCCCCTTACCAAATGCCAATGTGGGGACTTCTTGGTCTCCAGATTCATGTGAACCAATTATGTATTATAAACACACACACACACACACACACACACACACACACACCACAAATATACACCACAAATATACACATCCTGTTGATTCTCTTTTCTCTGAAAAAGTCTGCTTCATACAATGGTTGTGGTCAGTGACTGATCCTGTATTGTTCTTTGTTCATGATAAGGAGATAAAATATTCTACTTCCCACAACTACAAATAACATATTTAAATTTATCTATGATTGTATTACAACAGCTCTCTCCAGCAGGTGATTCCATGAGCTAATTGTTTTATGTTTTGGCAAGTGCCTATCCTGGTGGAAAGTAGGGTGTGATTACCCTAACCCTCTTGGTTCAGTGTTCCTAATTGGGGGGTGCTATTGGCCAATCTTGGTACCATTTTTACCATTCTCCTTGCATTTTCAGAACGACTCAGACATCATATTAATTTACCTGTAATTTCAATCCTCTTTTGGGGGGGCTTTGCTGAAATGACCTTGATGAAGGCCATCACTTAATCACTTCTGAAGGAAAGCATTTCTTTTTCATCCCCTTTATCGCTCTTTGCATGTTATATAATTCCTGTTTTTTCTGTCAGTACTTATCTTCCGTATTTCTTCACAGCAATGTAAGCCCCATGAGGTTGTAACTTATGTCTCTTTGTTTCCTGATGTCTCCGACATATTCAAAATTTACCCAAAATCCAGCAGAGATGTAATTAATAACTATTAAGTGAGTAATATGTATTCCAACATATATTCCCATTCATTTTCACTGGCAAGTAACAGGTCCAAACATACCAGAAGAGACTTCATTTTATAGCAAGAGACAATTCTCTGATCACAAGTTCTGCAAGTATCCAATATCAAATAAAGAGAGACATTCCTTTTATAAGAAGGAATAAGAATAGCTAGCAGAAACTTTATGAGGGTTATCTTAGTCCATTCTGTGCTGCTATAAAAGAATATGTGACTTTTGGTAAGTTTTTATGAACAGAAATTTATTGACTCACAGTTGGAGGCTGGTGAGTGTCATATCAAGGCATTAGCATCTATAGATGCCTTGTACATATGGCCGAAGACGAAAGAGAAAGAGAGATTGAGCTTATGCAAAAACATCCTTTTATTAAGGCATTAAACTCATCCATGAGACTGCAGCCTTTCTGGACTAATCACCTCTTAGAGGTCTTGCCAATAAATATTGTTGTAATAGCAATTAAATTTTCACCTCAGTTTCGCAGGCAACAAAAATTCAAATGATAGCAGGAAGGAAGCAGTGTGAATGAGCAGATAGCACGATCAGGGTAAATTTACTAGGAAATGTTTCTCTGCCGTCAGCCTTTGTAAATAAAGAGAAGAGAGGTTGAAGGGACGGGAAGTGATTAGGGCAAAAAAGAAGAATCAAGATATATCATGTACAGGCGCAAATTCACTATGATGAATGTGATAACTATGTACTTCTAAAATGTACCAATAAAATAAATTTACAAAAAAGAATATGGTGCTAAAGGAAGACTATAATCTCCTCTAAAGGATGAGATATTTGCCTTTATATTTGTAAGTAAAATATACTTACAGTAGATATTCTGGATTGTTTAGTGCTTTGAAAATTCAAACCACATGTGTGGTTATAGAGTTTTGAAGGTAAGAAAAGAGAATAGTTTTACTAAAAATTTGAAAAAGGGAAATGAGACTACCTAAATAGTAGGAGCCAGGTGTGGAATAATTTTCCCTTTACTTTAATTTTGTTTTAATGTATATATGGGCTTGTTTGATGTAGGTGTTATAAAATTCAATTAAGAATAAGGAAGTATTCAGATGGAGGTTTATTCAAGATTAAGAATGCTGGTTCTAGAGAACTGAGTCTAACTTCTGGATGGTAGAGTGGTTTGGATGGAAGTATACTGTTGATATGAATCCCCAATTTAAAAACACTGGCACTAGGCATAATGGCAAATGCCTGCAATAGCAGCAGTCTAGGAGGGTGAGGGAAGAGGGTCACAAATGTGAGTCCACCTGTTCAGGCAAGCTAGAGATATCATGCCAAAATATAAAATAAAAGGGGTGGGGAATATAATTCAGTGAAAAGGCCCAAGTACAATACCTGATACAGAAAAACAAACACAAACAACCCACAAACACTGGCACTGAATGCACTGAATTCAAATGAAACAAACAAATTTATAATCAAATTAATATTTAAAACACAAACTGAAGTTGTGACTCTTGACATTGTTATTCTATATCAAGCAATGAAATGTCAAAACTCTAATAAATAGTAATGCATCAGGAACAGCAAGGTTATAGATAAGTATATAACAACATATATAACCTCCAAATGTTTATATTAGTAATATTTGAACCGTATAAAATTAGCACGAAGGCAGTTAGCTATTTTTCTGATTTGACAGTATTTCTCATGGAATTCATAAATAGAGCATTCTGTTTGTTCCTCTCTTTTTATACAGTGGAAGGAAAATTCCTCTACAATTTTCAAGCATCACTCTGAGAATACTAAAGGATAATTTTAGATGCAAAAGATATCATTTAGGATTTGAATTGTAGAATAGAAAAATGTCAAAAGATGTCAAGAAGTTTAAATAATTGATGAAATAGTATACTGGATGAAAAACTTCATGTGTACCGATTTAACATGGGTGAGAATAAAATATTTTAAAAGTTTTAAAAAAGAGATATCTTTGCTGCAACAATATGAAGTATGATCAAAATATATGCTGGATTTTTTAATTCTAAAATTTATTATGATAAAATATAAATTGCCATTAACCTCCCTCAAAATACTACCTTTCACTTTGAACATATTCATCCCATGATTCTAGCCCCCTTTCTAAAGCAGCTCTGGAAGTCTTTTTATTCTTTTATCATGTACAATAAAAAATATATGTATACAGTGAATACTGCTGCTGTTGAGTGCTATTCAGTGAAAAGGCAGACTTGTAGAAACATTACAGTGTGTCCTCATCCACCTCATTCACCAGATCTGTCATCATATGACTTCTGGCCCTTCCCCAAGGTAAAAATGATTATGAAATATAAATGTTTCACATCAATTCAGGACATTGAGTCAGCCAACACAGGACAACTAAAGACACTCACAAAAGAGGACTTCAGGAACTGCTTCTAAAAGCGTGAAAGTGAGGGGTTCAGTGTGGCAGAAATGAAAGGAAGCATTTTGAGGGGATTGTTGGTAACGTGTAGTTTAGCTATATTTTTAAATTAAATGTTCCCTCGTTTTCAATCATATCATGTAAAAATACCATAAACTTGTGGCTTATAAAACATTTATTTCTCCAAGTCCTGAAGGCTGGAAAATTCAAGATCAAATCTCAAATGTGCCCACTATCTGGTGAGAGCTTGCAGAAATCTGCCATCTTCATCTATTCTACAGTGGGTGAGGAGTGGAAACATGGGGGAGATCAAGTGGGTCTTGGGTCTCTTCTTATAATGACGCTAATCCTATAAAAGCTCTCATCTCCAAATACTACAACATTAAATAATAATGTCTTAATGTACATATTTTGTAGAGACACATCATTATGTCCTTACTAAGACATAATTGATTATAAAAATCTTACAATTTTTGTAAAGTGAAAAGACTGGTTTCTTTCTTAATGTTCATCATACAATCAACTAAATACTATAGAATATTGTCTTTTTTGTCAGACTGCTTGGAAGGCAAAGAAAAATATTTTATAATTTCTTATTAAAACCAGACTGATAATCCAAGAGCTTTCAGAGAAAAACTTCTGAAGAAAAAATTCTAGTTTTACACGAATATAACATTTTATATTATTGTCCTTACTTAAAGAATGTATGTCCTATCACACGTTAAATGGCTTTGAACACAACAAATGAAACTCCCCTTTACAACTTTTTATATTCACTTATGTACTGTAATATAATCTCCTCCATTTTGAAACTACTAGTCATTTTACTTTAGAGTAAATTTAGTATTTCTGTAATAAAAATGTCTCACATATATATTTGCTCAACTGGGGCAGGGGATTTAGCTCAGCAGTTCGGTGGCCTGCCTTTCAAGTGCAAGGACCTGAGTTCAATCTCCAGTACCAAAACAAAAACAAAACACACAAACATATTTGCTCAACTATGATGACATTGCTTCTAGTAGAGTTTTATTCATATGTATCGATTACACTTCATAGTAACTTTTCTTTTACACAGAAAACTGAAAAATGGATGCTTTTAAAGCACAATACAAAAGTATCTTATACTAAAATAGCAGAGTTCAAAAGTATACATCTGTCAGATTTTATAAGCATACATATCTTGTGGTTGGAACAAAGTACCTGATATCCACAACTTAAAAAAGGAGAGACATATTTTGGTTTGCAATGTTAGTCCATGATCAGGTGGCTCTAAGGTAAAAACAGGATGATAGAGGGAAATGGTTGAGGGAAAGATGTGCAATCCATAGCAGTCAAGAAGCAGAGGGAAAAGGGAGGTAATGGGAAGAAAAAATACAGGCTTCTAGGTCACACTCCCACTGACTCATCTCCAACCAGGCCCCACCCTCTGACAACAAGTCAGCAATGAACTCCTCTTTAATAAATCAACTAGGAAAAAAAGGGCTAAATGTGTAGGGAAAGTGGGAAGGGTAGGGGAAGGGGAATAAGCGAAAATAAAAAAATGTGAGAAAATGAAAAAATGGAATTAAAGTGTTTGTAAATGGCGAGGTGAGGAGGGGGTGAAGGGAGGGTAGGGACAAGGGGAAAAATGAGAACCAAGATCGGTCATGTAAAGGTACAAGATCCCAGTAATGAATGTAACTGTACTGTATACCTAGAATGTACCAATAAACTCAATAAAAAAAAATCAACTAGGAACTCATTAGTTGACTAATCTACAGATGAGTATAGCACCCCCGTGATCTCATCACCTTCCAAACACATAAAACATGCAAGGCACATTTTATGTATAAACTATAAAGTTTTTCCCCTGTACACCAAAAGACTCATATCCATCTCTTTATGCAAAAATGTATTCAGTTCATCTTTAAGAGTTGTCAAATTCTAAACAGCTACAGAATTGCTGAAAACTCCATCTCCCAAGGTTACTCTGAGACTCAGGACAAACTCTTAGTTGAGATCCCCAGGTAAAATAAAAAAGAAAGTTAAATACTTCCAAGATATGATGACACAGAGTTGGGGGAAGCTCTTGCTCAGGAGTGAGGGAATGATTTTCCGCTCCAAGTTCCACTCCAAAACCAAAATTTCTTTGGTCAGTAGAATCAAGGTAACTTCTTAGTGTCCCCAGATGTGATGGGCACTGATTTGAGAAATAAACTCATGGAAGGATTCCTGAAGTCATGATCAGAAGTATTCAAAGGATTTTCAAAGTGCAAATTAATTACTTGGGATAAAATGAGACCATAAGTGTAAAGCTGAGTCACAGCACTCTAAAACCGTTAAGTAAAACAATCTGGATTTAGGTAACGAGAGTTTTTTAGGTCAAAGTATGTTATGTACATGTATGTAAATAAGGTAGTGAAACCCATTATTTTGTATAGTCAATATGTAGTAATAAAAAAGACTGATGGAAAGAATGATTACTCTAACCCCAAGATCTGCAAGTGTCTCAAAATGGAACAAAAACCTTTTTATTTACTTAATAGAAGGAAGAAATGTGAAGGAAAGTGTGGGATGAACAGGCAGTATCATGGGGCAGTTTAAACAGAAAATGTTTCTCTCTTTGGACAGCCAGGAATGAGCTGGATCTTAACGCCTTCTTGAATTTAAAGTGAACCAATATTTAGGGATCTGGAGGGAGGAGAGAGGTGTGGCCAAAGTTTGGTTGAGACAGTGGGTAACTGATGAGTGAGTACTTGGCCATTACCATTTTGGGTAACTCTGAGTTCCCAATTTGCCTCTCTCTTGAGGTTAGTGTTCTTCAGTATTCTTGAGAATAATAAAGATAATATATTTTACTGTAGATTGGAAAGCCAAAGCCTCAGGAAAGCCAAGTTTGCAGGGTAACCACAACCTCAACTTTTCAGACTTCAACATTCTCTGGGCAAACTTCGATGAGATCCTCAATTTTTCCATCTATCACAGGCAGGTTTTGTCGGGACTATGCTTGCTGCTATCCTAGAATAACTTCCCAACCATCATTAATATATTAAATTAGTTGAAGACATCTCACAAATGTTTCCCTGAGATAATCTCAACTTCCCAGGCAGATACTGTCACTGAAATTGCAGATAAAAATGATGAATCACTTCCTAACAAGATGAGATCATAGTGTCATAAACTTTTATCTCAGAGATCAAATGGCCCCTTTCCATATGTGTTGAATGAGACTACTGTAATCACTGTCCCCACAGGAAATGGCCACTCCCTCACTCCATAGGTCTCATATTCCTAAAAGAAATTGAATATAGTTCAGCATGCAAAGTGAAAAGTTTTTGGATAAAATGGTGCTGCTCAATACTTTGAATATAATCACTGACTATACAAGGAGAAAAAACAAATTTTTTTCAGAGGAAATCGGCAAAAGTTGCCACCCTTGTCTACAAGTTTCAGGGCCGTTTGGCATCTGTTTTAGTTACTTCACTCATTTCTGAGACAAAATAACTGACACCCAAAATTAAAGGAGGAAAGGTTTTAAAATTTTTTTTTAAGGAGGAAAGATTTAGTTTGGCTCACAGTGTGTAGAGGTTACAGTTCATAATTGTCTGGCTCCAAGACAGAGTGAGATGGCAGGTGGTATTGCAGAGAAGAAACAGTTCACGGCAGCCAGAAAGTAGCAAAGCAACAAAGTAAGGAAGAAGCAAGTCCAAGTGACCCTAGCAGCTTCTTTCTGTCCCTTTTATATTCCATCTAGGCTCCTTGGTGTAGGGCAATTGCCAAACCAATCAGTCTATTGATTTAGTAACAACACACCCTTACTCCCAGCATCACACATTATAGATCCAGCCACCTCTGAAAAAATCCCTTACCTATGACTGCATGAGGTTTTGGGCGGACATCTACACATTCTGGCCCTGGCCCCCTAAAGACTCATGTGCATCTCATTATGCAAAAAGCATTTAGTCCATCTCTAAAAGTTCCCAAAGTTCTAATAGTTACAGCATTGCTGGAAAGTCTAAGTTCAAAGTCTTCTCTGATATTTAAGGCAAACTCTTAGCTGCAAGCACCTGCACAAATGAAAACAAAGTTCACTTTCAACATTCAATGGTACAAGACAGACATTTCCATTCCAAAAGGCACAAATAGGGAGATAGAAAGGAACTGGACCAAAGAAAGTCCCAACTCCAGCTGGGCAAACATTAAATCTTGTAGTTCTATGCCCAGCATCTGAGGCGATCTGTAGCAAGATGTAAACTCCAAAGGGCCTGGGTGGTTCCACCCCTAAGGAACTTCTCGGGGTTGTAGCTCCCATGGCTTCTCTCAGTGCCTGGCTCTGCTCCCTCCATGCTTTCCTTGATCAATCCATGCTCCTGGCTTCTCCAAAGTTCTGGAGTCTCCACTGTACCTTTGGCTTTACACTCACAGCTTCACAACTTCACTTAGGGGCACCATTCCTGGCCTACCAGGCCTTCTTCTGAAATCTTGTTGGAAGCCTTCCTGACTCCACAACTCTTGCATTTTGCATGCACCTAGCACCAGTACCATGTAGATGATGGTCTGCTGTCATCCTTAGCAGTAGCCTTCTCTCTCAGCTGCAGGGGTCCAGTGCCTATAAATCAACTTCACATAAACACCTTTCTTAGACCACTGCCATCCTGGAACATGGTGCTCTGGGGCTGTCTTCTCAAAGCAAATATTTTGCTTTTGCAGTTTTGAGGCAACAAAGTGTAGAGTCCTACTGGTTATTGTGATATCCTCAAGCAATCTTTTCCATTGTCAGATAGCTTCTCAGCAACTAATTTCTCTTCTCTTCCATCTTTGCAGGCTGCAACTTTACTGGGGCTTCCTTTCTAGCCAAACTCACAATGTGTTTAAATCATCCTGATGGGCTCTTTGCTCCTCATTCTCAATATAAATCTGGCTAAAAGCCCCCAATCATAGCCATGCCACCTCCTTGACATTAGACTGCCTTGAAATTTCTTCTTCAAGATTAATTAGTGTGCCGCCCTTAATTTCAGTCTCGGGAATGTCTTTGGACAAGAGCTGAATGCAGACAAACTTTCTGCCAAGGCATAACACACATTGTTTGGAGTACAGCAGCCAATGCAGTCCTTCCCAGCAAAAATCTCCAAAGCCTGGTCTTTACTGGCACCATTTCTATCTGCATTCTGGTCTTCTGGGCTCTGACCGGAATTGCTCATCAAGTACAGCCTCAGGCATTCCAGCTCTGCTTTTTTGGCCAGCATCTCCAAACCTTTCCTAACTTGTTCCCATCCCACGTGCCAGCTCCAAAGGTCCTAAAAACACATGGTCAAGTACAGTGACAGCAATGACCTGACTTCTCGTAACAAATTTTGTCTTAGTTACTTTTCTCATTGCTGGAACAAAATACCTGACATCCAAAGTTAAAGGAGGAAAGCTTTGTTTAGCTTAAAATTCATAGTGGTTAAAGTTCACAGTTGGCTGGCTCTAAGGCAGGCTGGCATGGCAGAAAGATATTTTAGAGGAGAAAAAATTCATGGTAGGCAGAAGGCAGAAGCTACAAGGGGCCTCAGTAGCTTCTTTCTGCCCACTTTACATTCTATCTATGCTCCTGGGATTATGGAGGTGCCAAATCAATCAGTAGATTGATTTAGTAATCATGCACCCTTAATTCCAGCACATTGTTGATCCAGCAACCTCTGCAAAAGTCCCACCTATGATGGCATGAGGCTTTAGGGGGACATCTAGACACAAGCCACAATAGCAGGCCTCTTCTATTTCACCAACATGGCTCTGTCTGTTGTCTTTTCTTTTTCATTTCTGACTGAAAAATTTGACATTCATAAATGAGCCTCAAGCTTGATATATTCAATGAAATAGTGTTTATTAACTGTCAGATCCTTGTCTATTGCCTGGCAAGGAAGAACTACATTACCTTAGAGACTCTCCAATGGAAGTATCAATATCCCAAGCTCAAAGAAGAGGGTCATTTCCATGAGTACCATGCACTTAGGGGAATGACTTCTGGCATTGTCTTCATGGAGGTTATTTTGTCTGTTCTTGGGCTGGTCTCATTGAAAGACTGTGGAGCAGGAGCGTTTCTGATACACTGGTGAAGGAAGCATTGCTTCTTCTGCATGGAAGTGCATCTGAGGCTAGGGTGTCTCCACCCTACGTGACTCTAATACTGGAGCTAAATTGAGGACAAGGAACCCTAGCCCCGCTCTTAGAGCCTGCCTCCCCTCAATGGACTCAGACTGAGTAAATGCTATTGCATCTTGTAGATTTTCTCCTGGCCCTAAACTCCCACTTCCAAACCCTAAAGCCCTCAAAGATGGCCTCTGTTTAGGTCACCACTGTCTGGACGCCTGTATGCAAATATTGGGATATTCACGATCTGGAGCTCAATATTCTAACAGCCAAGGCAAACAGACATGGGAGAGCTGCAGGCATAGGAAGCAGAAGTGTGAAAGCTTGGGAGTGTGAGTGAGTCGGGAGCCTTAGGGAAACCCGGTGCCTGTGGGGACTAGAATGTGGGAGGGTGAGTCACACCTGGAATAGTGACCAAAGCAGCTCGACCTTCCTTCAAGCACACTACAGGTCATGGAGAATTGGGAACAGAAGAACAGAGAAGGGCTGAGGATTTAGTTCAGTGTTTCCACGGCCTGCCTTGCAAGCCAAAGGTCCCAAGTTCGATCCCCTGTCCAAAAAAAGAACGGAAGAGAAACAGTCAGGATTAGGATTTTAAAAGCTTCCCAGAGGTTACACAGGAATAGAGTAAGGGAATCCAGAAGTGAGGAGGGTGCAGGCAGAGATACTGAGGTAAGAGGTTAGGGCTGGTGCGAATTAGAGAAACTGGCCAGAATGTGTCAAACATCATAAAAACCCAGAAGATATGTACAGAACACGGGACCCAAACTGACTCCTAGGCTAATAAGCACTGAACATGGAACCAATCAGAAAGTGGTATTTCCAATCTCTCATTTGAATCTGGTGTTGTTTGTAGGACCACCCAGAGAGGTGCTATTTTCAATCCTTCATCTGCCAGGAAGTAAGTGAATCTTTCCATAGGACAGTTTAAATTTGGCACCAGGCTGAGTGAGTGGTTCATAGGAAAACTATCCCAGCACTTTCTTTGTATGGAGGAGAGCAAATCCAGGAATTTCAGATACAGAAGACCCTTTGCCATTATACTCAGGGTCCTAGCAAGACTTCACCAGCCTACTCTCACTGTGTACAGTGTCCCTCTTTTCCGACCTCAGTAAATGTACACGTCCACTGCCCTTTCTGTGTGTCTTGTCCAGTTCTTTGTTCAGGACACCAACAACCAGGAAGGAAACCATGAGCCAGCCCCTCCAATCAGTGGCATTTCCAATGGGCAGGATGCTGCAGTGGATTCCAAGAGACTTAAGACAGGAGAGAGGATATCCAGACGGTGGTGATAGCAGTAGAGAGAGCTGAAGTAATGTTTCTGCATCAACTTTAAGGGTGGAACCTTCAGGATTCTCTACTGCATCAGAGGAATCTGTGGACAAAATGCAAGGAATGAAGGAACAGCCTGAATTCGTTTACTTCTTTTTGTGTTTTGGCTGAATACCTGGGAAAATGGAGGTGAGGGAAGTCAGAGGTCGAAATTTGGATCTGGTGATTATGAAGTGTCCTTGAGTGTGAAGTGTGCAAGAGAGTGAGTGACAAGCAACTGAACAAGCCAGCTCACAGTAGAAGAGATACCATTTGAAATTATGGACTGAAATCGTGTCAACTCTACAGTACCAGGAGGGGTCTAGGCCAGGGATGGAGAACGTATGGCATGCATGCTAAAGTCGGCTGTTTATTATCACTGAAAGTTCTAAAAGGTTCACCATCACTCATCTTGGCCAAGGTGGCCAAGAGACATTAGTTCCCCGTGTCTTGTAACCTTGACCTGGGGAAAGGAACACCCTATCTCCTACATGTGGGCTTCGGAGGACCTGGTGTCCACTACCTGTGAGGAAGAAGAGTCAGCTATGCTAGTGGAACAGCCAGGTCCAGATCAGAACAGGGGAGCTTGGGGTCCTTGAGCCCTCGGCAGGAGGGATGATCTCATGCTATAATGATGGCCAGAGCAAGGTCGCCTTTGTTACCAGTACAGCTGACATCTCCCTGGCCTCTACATACCCAGCCCCAGAATTTACATACTTCAGAAATAACTCTTCTTCTTTATTTTTTTTCCTCATTGAGTTTATTGGTACATTTTAGGTATACAGTACAGTTACATTCATTATTGGGATCTTGTACAACTCTTCTTTAAATATTTATCTAACTATATAGTAGAACTATAAAACTAATAGACTTATCTAACTAAACATACACAATTCTTTATGGAACTGGGAAGTTGAATTGAGGGCTTTTGTACTCAGCTATATCACCAGCAGCCCTTTTTCATTTCTTAGTTTTCAGACAGGTCTTGCTCAGTTGCCTAGGCTGAGCTCAAACCTGTGATCCTCCTGCCTCAGCCTCCCACTTAACTCTCTTCTTCTTTATTTTTTTTCCTCATTGAGTTTATTGGTACATTTTAGGTATACAGTACAGTTACATTCATTATTGGGATCTTGTACAACTCTTCTTTAAATATTTATCTAACTATATAGTAGAACTATAAAACTAATAGACTTATCTAACTAAACATACACAATTCTTTATGGAACTGGGAAGTTGAATTGAGGGCTTTTGTACTCAGCTATATCACCAGCAGCCCTTTTTCATTTCTTAGTTTTCAGACAGGTCTTGCTCAGTTGCCTAGGCTGAGCTCAAACCTGTGATCCTCCTGCCTCAGCCTCCCACAGTGCATACACCACCACACTAACAGCACATTTTAAATTGTTCAAAAAAATGTTATAACTCTAAGCATTTGATTAAAATTAAATTTGACTAAATATTTCAGAAATGCTTTAAGGCAGGAAAATCCCTCACATTTTCAAAAGCTCTTTAACTTTTTTGCCCTGAAAACCAAAGTGTTGATCTTATGACTAGTAAAAGCTGATATGTAGCCTTTGGACTATACCAAGGCATTTGATATCAACAACAGCTTTATGCCATGGGCTCCATTATCATGCCCATTGGACAGATGAGAACGTTAAAGCACAGAGAAGTTGAGTCCTTGTCTGAGTTCATGCAGGAGTCTGATTTGTAACTAGATGAATTGTCCCGAAAGTTCACTGCACTCTACGAGTAGAGTAGAAACCATCTCCACTGTATTTTCTCATTTGTGCTCTCTGGGGTCACTTCCGTGAACTCAGGGGTTCTTGTTTCCAAGTGTCTCCACAATTTAGTGCTGCCTGGAGGGCTGTAGATTCAGAGGAGAAGCTGCTATTTATGAGACCAGGATCTGGTGACTCTGAGATATTGGACATTAGGCCGAGTGTCTTAAGGTCATATGTTTCTACTAGGTTCTGACTACCTCGAATGCCAGAATGGAAGCAAAAGCCCAGGTCCTGGTTCCAGAGAAGTTGAGATGATTGGTGACATACCACCTTACTTTATGCCCTTGAAATAATGCCACCTCTACTCTCCACTCAGAACTCATCCTGATGTCCCCCGTGTTGAATCATGTAGCTGGGAGAATGTGTCAAGAGGCCTACCTGCATTTTATGAACATCTTGTGTGAGGTTTAAGAAAAAAAAATCATTAAATGTGTCAAATGGCAGAAAAATGTGCTTTTGTGGAAAAAATCTTAATCATTACTTAGGAGACTACTGGCTGAGTCAAGGAGTCAAAACATTTATGTCTTGACAAATAGTGCCACTGTCCCATTGAGGCAGCACCTCTGAGCTATCCTCTTACAGCCCTGCTGGAGCTCGGAACATGATACCTCAAAGAGTGGTGCTTTGACTTGCTGAGAGGCCTTAGAGGCTGCCTCAGAATCAAATCCTTTGGCCTTGTCGTATTTATCCCCTCCCCATCCCCTCTGCAATCACAGGGAGGGTGGATTTCAGGAATTTCCTTATCTGCATTAAGGCTACACACCAAAAAGTGAACATAAATGCTCTCAGTCCTTAGCGCGACATCTTCAGAAGAGAAAATAGAACTCTAAGCACACCTGGACAGACTTCATTACAAGAAAAAGTCTATTTCTCAGGCTCTTTCAGATTCCAAAGGAAGTCATTTTACAAGTTCATTTCAGTCTCCAGGGCCATTTATTCCACTACTGATAATTTGCAAACCCTCGGAATCGTCACATTCTTCATCTTCCCCTCTTTGGCAAGATAAATAAATATTTGGATCTCATTAGGCTATTGAGCAATCACTCTCCTGTTAATCTCTCCCATCAATGTTCCTGAATGTGTGTATCTTTTCTCCACTTTAATCTGCCATCAGATTCTTAGGGCGGACCTTTGTTTATGAAGAGTTTTGTGGTGGCCACAACAGTGATGATATTGATAAGAAATGCTATTAGCAATAAGAGCCCTGTGTAACTAGTGCTGTGTGCCAGGTCCTGTACTGAGCCTTTTTATATCAACTTCCTTGAGATAAGTATTTTGGCACGTTAGTCACTAGACGTGAATTATATCCAAACTTGGAGCAGCTTGTCTGGGCACAGACTGCTGGGTGCCACAGTCAGAGTGTTTGATTCAGTCCATGTGAGTGGGACCAAATAACTTGGCATTCACAACAAATTCCCATGTAATATCTGTGTGAACACTGCTGCTCCAGGGACAGCGATTTGGAGACCACTGGGTTACAAAAATGATTAATGTTAATTCACAGAGCCCCTGAAAAGAAGTTATCTTTCTTTTTCCATTTTAAATCATGGATCTTGGCGTTTAGAGATGTAAAGATGGTTACCCCAGGCCATGCTGCCTGAAAGGAATGAGGCTCAGAATAAAAAGCTGTGAACCTCAGAGGCCCCAGGACCTGTACTCCAAGCACTGGTCACTTTATGGAAACCTTGCATGGCAGGAATTTGCCCCAGGTAACCTTGGAAATCCTCGTGTGGCATCTTTAGTGAGAGAGGAAACCCAGACCCGTTCATCACAGAGCTGGAGGGCACTGCTTCTGCACACACTGTAAGGTGCTACTTATTTCCATGGAGAGAGAACTAGGGGGAAGCTCTAAATCAAGCCGGTCTTAGGTGAACAAGTCCCCCAAAGTCAGTGCCTCTGGGTCTGAGTTAGGGGTTCACCCTTAGAGGAATCCAGCCCTTGGGCTTTCCTGGCCTCTGACAGGGGTGGGGCAGAGGCCTGGTTTCGCAAAGCTTAGATAAGAGGAATGATTTAGGAATGGCTGGTCTACTAGGGCAAGGAGGGCTCCAACGCAGCCTGAAAACCAAGAATGACACTGGAATTATCTTGGCAGTTCCAATCTTTTTGCAAGTGGAACTGGCTCACCATGAACAGTTGGAGTAGATTTTTATTAGGGAACACATTTGGTTTGACTTGACATTGTGGATTTATTACAAGTTTTACAAAAATAACACATATGAGCTTGGTGTCCCTTTGGATAGAAACATACCGAGCCAGCATCCCTCTCTAGTGGCTCCTGATGTATTCTCATTGCCATTGGGACTTATCATGGTTTTTTATTCATTGTCTATCTGGCTCAAACCCTCTTGTCATTCCAGGCTTGTCCCCGCATCCTCCAGAAAACCCTTCAGTGTTGCTCCATGGAAAGCTCCCCAATCTCTCTGATCTCACACTTATTTTCTCATCTTCAGATGCATAGGGCCCTGTGGTAGTTTCTTCCTCATTGACATGATTCCCCATGGACTGTCTCCGATCCCAAAATGTCAGCTCCTATCTGTGCTCTATCCTTAGGCTGAGAAGAGTGTGGTGTCTGTTATAAGATCTTAGTAAATGGCTCATGAAGGAATGGTGCTCCTTCACACTTAACTGAAAGCCAATCCCCACCCATCCTGGGGTACCATCTCTAAGTTGGTCTCCTGATTTCTCTGTTCACTGCCTCCTGTCATATTGACTGGAACATGCCATACTATTCCCAGATTTGACCTGTGGAGTTTCTTCTGACTGGGACAATGTGTCCCCAGATCTCTCCTTGCTTGCCCTATCATATCCTTCCAAATGTCATATCTTGAAGACACCTTTCCTGGCAGTTCTGGCTAAAATAACTCTTGTCTGTGCCTGTCCTTGTTTTGGCATATTTGCACAGATAATTTGGCATAAATACAAGAACAGAGACATTGGCTGGGTTGGCCTTTTACAGGCAGCTGGAGAAGCAAATAGGAAAAAATACTAACCGATAACAAAATAAAAATAATTGCTGGCCTTGACTGAGCCCTTCATATATGCTGAGGGGAAATTACTATATATCATCGCATTTAACTCTCATCTTCTTAGAATTCTATTCTATCATTATTCCTTCTTTAGAGAAGAGGGACTTGAAGCTGAGATAGATTAAGAAACCTGCCCAGGGTCACTTACCTCTTCACTTGCAGAGACTCAAACCTAGTATGTTACCCACCAGAATCTCCTCTCTCCCTTTTTATTGGTAAATGTTTGCATGCAGAACATAATTATACAGTCTTGATCGTTCTCAATCCTTTTCCCCCCATCCTAATCCTTTCCCTTCCTCATCCCCCGAACTCCTTCTCCATTTCCAGAATTCTGACCCAGAGCCTCCAGTGTTAAGAACAATGCACACAGCAGGCTGGCTAGTCCTGGGTGGTGACTTAAAGTTATGGTGGGAAAAGGCAAGGCCATATGCTGTTCAAGGAGTCAGAGGAAGGCCTGTGTGGCTGCTGAAGGCTCCTTTGGTCTGTTGAAACACGTCCCAGAGGGCCAGATGGTGGATGGATCCAGGGTGTCCATCTCGCTTTCACTGAGAAGATGGATAGAAGAGTATGGAGATTGTATACATAGATCCTCTGCCCATTAGGTGTGTGGTTCTGTGTGACATGCTAGAGGTCCCTGAACCTGAGATCACTGACTGTGACATAAAGATGATTCTAGGTAACCTCAGGCTGGGAGGAGATTAGTAAAAGTAGCAAAACCGACTGAGTATGTATATACGGCAGGCATTCCAGTGTGTTCCTTATGAATAGTTTCTCTTTGAGTCTCACAACAATCTGCTGAAGTGAACACTCATATTGTTACTGATGTAGAAACTGCAGCACAGAGAAATGAGGTGGCTTCTCCAAGGTCACACATTTGGCAGGTGCCAGGCTCAAGGGCTGGATATAAACTTTCGAGTCTGGCTTCAGAGTTGAGGACATTTAATCATTTTAATGTAGCATGTCAAATGCTCAGCATAGATCCAGGCACACAGGGATGGCTAGTAAAACTCAACAGCTACTGCTGTTGTTACCATGATGGATTCCTCCTCTGCTCATGTCCTAGAGTGTCTACTTTATGCATCTCATAGGGTGCATGTGCTTCTTACAGGTTTGTATCATTCTCCCAGGAAGATGATTCCTCTATAGAAAACCGTTCACTCTTAACAAAATTGCATTCTATTCAAAGGCAGCATCTGCCCCTCCCTTGAGCCCAGCACAGAGATAGGCCTTAGGAGGCACACAGGAATTCAGACTTTGGCTCCCTCTGGATCTTTCTACATGACTGACAGACCTTAATTTCATTCTGTTAGGAAAAAGGAAAAGAAACAGAGGTAAGAGTCACAGGACAGGTTTATTTCAGAACAAACCTGAGAGGGACCGCTCTGGCACAGGAGACCAGACCTGTAACCCTCCTGCAGGCAATGCCGTCTTTGTAGGGTCATGAGCATAAAGGGGAAGGGTACTGTGGGAGGACAAAATCACAACGGTCTTTGAGGGGGAGTTTAGTACAAAGGAGTTGTGGCTGTCCACCTGGGACCAGACTTGGAGATGTACAAGGAGTTGCGTGTTGTTGGTCTAGATCAGTGTTGAGCAACAATTGGGAATTAATGGGTGTAGCTGTGCTTACTGGGCCTTATGAACTCATGATGACACATTTGCCACAGGTATAAAAGCGTAGACAGGGGAAAGAATTTAATGCTGTCTCTGCTTGGTCCAGGATGGTGTTGAACAGATTCGTTCACATCCCATGGCCGCAAGGCCAACAGCTTCATACCTCTTTGATTTTCTAGAATTTAGTGAGCTATGAGCATGTAGTGGTGACCAGGAGGACCTGGCTGTAGGGACACTGTATCAGGACATGAAGCTACAGATTGAGGTCTTAGCAGGTGGGTTCTCACCTGACCTCACTCAGGGCACCTGCAACCACCTTATTCTTCCTCTAGGCCTGGCTATTCCAAGAGGCATAGGATTCTACCTTCTGTCCTTGGTGCAAGGCCTGCCTTGTTTGGATTTCCCATTCTGCCTGACCTCCCTGTGTCTCTACTAAGGATTGGTGGAGATGGAATCTGAATTCTCTTCAGAATTGCTCAAAACAAAGGGATAATTCCCTGGGAAGGGCATGGGAACATATTACAGAAGCCAAGAGTAGAATAAATGTCCATCTGGACCCCATGAGATACAGGAATCAAGAACTGAAAGGAACTACGATATGTCCTGGCTTCCGGGTCTCTTATTGCTCATCTCTCTGTATCTCTTCACACCATTCTGCCAATTAGCTTTTCTTGCTGCAGCTAGTTTGGGACAAGAATGGGCTGTCCCAGTTCCCACACTTGAAGGCCCCCAAAGATTCCTTGCCTCTATTTTTGTAGCAAATGTTGTACCTTTACCCTCCATCTTTGTCTGCAGTTAGACTTTCGTGAATGAGCATCACTGTAGTTGCAAATAGCTCCCTAAGCCCGTATCCCCCTTTACCTCCCATCACAGTGCCCACTGCAGGCTGGCCTCAATCAGAGACCCTTAGCCTAGATTTCCTTAAGAGGAGACTGACTGGCCCAGCTGGATTGTGCAACAAGTTCCCCATAGCTCAGTTAGCGAGGCTTGGTGATGAGCTCCTCTGAAAGAAGGAATGTGAGTCAGGCAGGTGCCCAGGATGACTGTCATCTGGCAACTTTTGGAAAAACTGCAGTCTTGGAAATTAAATTGTACCTTGTTTCCTTCCTCCAAGAGCCCGGGAGATGGCTGCGGAGAGTGCACAGCCACTTCAAAGGCATTGATAGCTGGTCTGAGAAACAGTTCCCTTTTCCCCTTCCTTTGTGTTCATATAAAAAGAAGCAATTACCATGTCCCGAGCTCTGTCCAGTCCAGTCATCGCTAGGTATTGGGCATGCTGCACTTAATTAATTTTGCCAGTTTCTTAGTCCTTGAAAGTTCGGCCAACTCAGTGAGTTTCGATTTAGATGGCCCTTAACTTTGAGATGATGTCCTCTGTTTTCTTGCTTTTAAATGTCACATTCTCTAAGACAGCCAGCCCCCAGCTGGGCTCTGAGCCATTTCCTCTTTGGGGTGGCAATCTGGAGCCTGAGCTGTGGAGCCCAATTGTCTGGTATTAAATATCTGTTACTTATGTGCTCTGTGGCCATGGGCAGGTTTTTTTTTTTAAACTCTCCTTTTCAGGGAGGAAACTGTCCAGAGTTTTCTGGGGTTCTGCAGATCCCAGAATACTTGGGGGGTGGGGAGAATCTCCATGCTTAGGAGGCTTCTGCTCAGTGTTCGCTGCTTTGTTGTCGAAAAACTTATCCCCCTGGGTTCCAGACAGCCTGCATCACTCTGATGATCATAGGGGGAACACAGAGTGACAAGATGGGCCCCATACTGGCCATGTGCTTCTGGTGGAAATCTTTCATGTCATGGGGCCTATGGACACATCCTCTGGAAGGATAGGTGCTACCAGGGGCACTTATAGGGGATGCTATTTTATGATGGCTGCTTGGTCTGAATGCATCTATGTGGTCATAAACATGGATCTGGAGTGGACTCAGGAAACAGCAGGGCACTCACAGAGGGAAACTCACAAACTCATTCTGGTTCCTTAAGCATCATCAGTAGTCATTTAGCTACCACCAGCAATGCCTTTTTGAGTGCAGAACCTGATCTCTAAATTCCTCAGGTATAAGCCTTCGGAGCAGTAACCCCTGGCGTGGGTCCATAACACCCCTTTCAGAAAGCTTCTGGCCCCTGGACTCTGCCCTGTCCCTTTGTGCTCATGCAGGAAGCTATCCTGGCTCTCTTACCTCATCTGTCTCTTGGGCCCTTATTTATTAAAATAATTATTTTGGGCCGGAGATTTAGCTCAGTGGTTTGGTGGCCTGCCTCTCAAGTGCAAGGGCCTGAGTTCGATCCCTGGTACCACAAATAATAATAATAATAATAATAATAATAATAATAATAATAATAATAATAATAATTATTATTATTATTATTATTTCACAAAAGTTTCCAAATTTTGTGTTTTTGCATGTAACTGTGCGTTTGTGTCCCCAGGCACAGTAGCTACTTGAGAAGGAAGCTTTTCCCCTGAGTGTAGGAGATGGTTATTCATCCTAGCTGCCAGCATACTGCCCTCCTTAACACCACAGCAACAAAGCTAGAGCCTTTGTTAGTTACTGGCCTCCCTGTTACAACCGAAAAATATCTTAATATCAGTTTTGGTAAAATCCTTTATAGCTTCTATTTTCACATTTCTGAGTCAATATTCATCCTTAGGACACCTGAACTGTATTTTACTTAATGCTTTTTCTTCTGCTCTACTATGTGTTTTCTCAAGGTCTCATGGGATGCTGGCCAAGGTCATACTGGCTTGTCACTCTATACTCAATTGTGACAACGCCTTAGGTTGAAATTTGTCCTTTCTAACGTCATCCTTATTTTTTTTTCCTTTTCCTATTTTCTATTCCATAAGCATGGGAATGCTATACCCTTTGACATTGTCAGACTCCATTTAATCCTGTCTTTATTAAAAAAAAAATTGACCAACTCTCTTCTCCTGCAGTCATTACCAGTATCCTGCTCAAATTTACTCCTTTGTTTAGGCTCTTGGCTCCTGTCTTCTCTCTCCTTCCCTATTCCCATCACCATCCATCTTGACTTAAGCATCTCTATAGTTGACCCGAGCAAGGCTCTATGCTCTCAGCTTCTTGTTATCTTTAATTTTAATGATCTTTTCTTCCATTCCACTATGTCCAAGAATCCTGTGGTCACCCACTGACATTTGTGATTGTGAGGACTATATACACTTCCAAAACATACCACCTGCTCTCATTATCATCTCTTACCTACCAATATCCTTAGGCAGGTCCCCACATTCTCACTTACTTCATCATCTAGATTTGTAATCTACTGACAACATTGTATTCTCGTTCTGAGTGACCTTCCTGATACAGAAATCTCAGATCCCTTGTCAATTATTGAGAACTGCATTGTTCAAAACTGTGCACACACGTGAATACAGATGATTTAAAAAGTACTAGGAAGGCTAGGGAGTCAGAATAATAGTTCCTAGGGGCTGAGGGAGATTTTTTTTTTTTGAGACAAGGTCTCACTATGTAGTTGAGACTGACCAGGAACTCACTATGTAGCCTAGGCTGGTCTCGAACTCACAGTGATCCTCCTGTCTCAGCCTCCCAAGTGCTGGGATTACAGGCGTGTGCCACCATGCTTGATCATTAATTTTCAATTTATAAATTAATCTCAAAGTTTACAAACTAATATATTTTGTTCAGCTATTGAAAAATTTATACTTATATCTGAGACAACTTGGGTAAACATATTTCTTTCAAATACATTTTTTGATTTAAATTAAATTTATTGGTACATTCCAGGTAGACAGTACAGTTACATTCATTACTGGGATCTTTGAAATACATTTTAAGTAATATAAATACATATGAAGAGTTTCTCATGGAAATTTAGCATCTCAATTAAGGTGCTAAGTTTGAACTATATGTTGGTTTTGATTTTTAGATTTAGTTTTGATTGCCGTATAATAGCTATACATATTTATAAGATAATGTATAAGGTTTTAACACATAAATACATTGTGTAATGATCTATTCGGGATAATTAGCATATCCAGCATCTTAGAGATTCATTGTTTTAGAACTTACCACAAAATAATAATGTAAAATAGCTCAACTTTTATATTGCTACATGTCTAATTAACTTTTTCATCACTGGGTCAAAATGCCCAACACCCATAAGTTAAAAAAGGAGGGGTTTATTTTGGCTTACAGTTTCAGTCCAATTGACTGGCTTCAAGGCAGCTAGGGGAGGCGCGTGGCAGAGCCCAATGGGAGCGACTGACCTTCAACCTAACCCCAGCTCCTAACAGCAATTCGGCTCTAGTGCTGCCATGATCCAGTCACCTTCCGAACACGAGACATTTGGGGAACATTCTAGATCTAAACCATAATATTGCATGTTAAAATAATATTCCGGAAACGTGAGGTAAAAATATATATATGCATATATGTCACTGAAATTAATTACACTTTTAACTTTCTACCATCTAAAATATGTTCACTAGAAAATTTCAAATTGAAAATACATCTCACGTTATATGTGTTAGACTGGGCTGACCTACACCTCTGCTCCTTTTTTCTGTTTTATCACTATTTATTTATTATTAGAAAACATTTGCAGTACATAATGATTGTACTCCATATGGAGAGTTGTTATAGGTACACAGCACATCTTAATTCTCTTTTCACCCCCTTCCTCCCTTGCTCCCTCCTCGCACCCCAGTCCTTCTATTTCTTGGTTCCCTTCCCATTTGCATAAGATCTCTCTCCATATTTTCTACTATCTATATTTTATTTATATTTTGGGTTTCTCGTATAAGAGAAGCTATGGAATTTCAAATTTGCGTGTTTGATTTCTTTTACTTAACATTATAGATTCAAAGTGCATCCATGTCTCTACAGATAGCTTAACTTTATCCTTCATGGTGGGTGTAGTACTCTATTTTGTGTAGAAAACACATTTTCTTTATCCATTCATCTGTTGATAGACATATAGACTGCTTCTAAGATATGGCTATTATGAATTGGGTTTTTATAAACATGGTTATATATGCATCTTTACTTTTGAAATTTGCTTATAAAATTAAAGCCTTGCTGATCATAAACTCTGGCTAAAATAGCTGGATAATACCAAAAAGAAACATGTACTCAATTTTCTTTGTTTTAAATTTATGGTCACAAATGTCAAATGGATTTCTAACTTATTTCACAAATAAGTTCATTTTCCCTAACACATTTGTCATCCAGATTTCTGAGACATCCCTTTTACATCTCTTCTTCTAGTTGTTTCCTCTTTTTATTTTATGCTTCACATATATTTAAGTGTTTGTCTGATTTCATAATCCAAGTATATGGAAGTAGATAGATAGGAAATTTCCACATGTTCTCATGTGAGAATTCCCTCCATCTTTACCTGCATTCACCCTTGTCTTGCTAAAGTGAAGTGCCTGTGTTTTCTAGCAAGATTTTATTCCCTACTTATGCTTTAGAGCCTGTCCTATCATGTCTTAAGGATTTATGTGCCTAAAGTTAATAACCTTATGTCTTCTGTATTAGCTATTTTTTCATTCTTTCATGGATATTCTTTGAAGCATTCAAATATGTTTAATTATCCTTTCCATTCAAGAACAACAGCAACAACAAAAAGGAACAAAATAGCTCTGTTAAGATACTGGCACAATCTTTTCTTTAGTTTAATGACATTTCTATTTTCCTTTCCAGCCACATTGCTAGTAAACTTTGTCCCTGCCTGCTGACTTTCCTTTCCCTCCCTCTCCAGCAGACTTCCACTCTCTAATGACAGGGTTAGGGTCACCATTGACTCCATGTTAAGAAATCTAGTGATCACTTACGTTGATTTCTCAGCAGTTTTCTCAACTAAATCCTTGCAAAGAATTCCAATGAAAATGTAACCTTTTCTCTTTGTTATATAGATTATTTGCTGTCTTAACATGAAAATTAAAGTATTTCAGTTAGCTTTCTGATACTGATCTTTAATTCCATTATAAACTCAGCAGCACCAGGGGGAATATTCTTAATCTTCACTAGAACATCATCAAGTGGACTTTCCCTTTATTATTTATTGACCACGAACAATTTCAGTTCTCTCCCTAAAGCATGAAGTAATGTTTATCTAAAATGGTTTATACAACCATATAATTCTCAATTGATTTCTGTCAATTTTATATCTACTTTCCATTTCATGAGAGCAAAAAGGGGCACAATACTTATATATTTATCTTGTTTTTTGAGTGATAGTTTTTATATCAATGAAATACTTTTCTTTTTGTGAAATATATTTACACAAAAGTAAATCAATTCCAAACAACAGAGTAAATTAACTTTTTTTGTCACAATATGGCGGACACTTGGCTTATGAACTCAATTAATTCATGAGGGCTGGTTGTAACTCAAGTTGGTCAATAAAGGCTCAGGCTCCTCTACACAGCCTTCAAAATCTCTTTCCGGTACACAGGAAGGTCTCAGTGTCCTTAAAGAGACACTGGCCCAGGATTTCTCAACTAACCCCACACAGAAAAGGATACTGTAATGTTCCTTTTAGAACTCTTGAAGGATTAAATCTGTATCTGAGACCATCTGGAAACACAAGCAACCTGCATTTGAGTCATAACTCAAGGCATTAGTTGTAAGTTAAAACTAAAATTCTGGTCATAATCCAAGTTGTTTGTATGTCAGGCCAGTTGTAACTCGAGGGTCCACTGGAACTGTTTTTTGAATGTTGAACCATCCTATAATCCCTGAAATAAATCTCCGTTGTTTATTGTACATAATACTTTCTTAGGGTACAATCGAAAAATATAGTCAATGTTAAAATTTTAAAAGAAACTAGTACAATAAAATACACATTGCCTTAAAATTCTCCCCCTCACTTTGAACACAATCATTACCATTCTTGTCACTTTCTGAAGCGGTTCTTGGAGTCTTCAGTTATGTCACTGTGAATGTCCTGAATGAATTCAAAAAGTTCACTTTTCATGGTCATTCAGACTTTGAGGAAGAGTCAGAAGTCTGGTGGTGTCAGATTCTGTGAATAAGGTGGATGAGGCCAGAGCATAATGTTTTTATTTGACAGAAATTGAAGTAAATAGTTGATCAACAAGGTGTGATAAAAATATAGTTGGTATTTAAAGACTATCTTAAATTAAAAAGATGCACTGCCATTAATCCCCCTCAC
This sequence comes from Fukomys damarensis, assembly GCF_012274545.1. Classification (NCBI taxonomy): domain Eukaryota; kingdom Metazoa; phylum Chordata; class Mammalia; order Rodentia; family Bathyergidae; genus Fukomys; species Fukomys damarensis. Next base: position 120,093,658 of record NW_022900951.1, on the reverse strand, counting down.
TTCAGACACATGCGGTCCTTCAAAAGCACCCATTGTTCTTGGCAATGTATTTTTTTACAGTAATGAGTTTTTTTGAATTTAAACATTCACTGTAACTTTTGATCAACTCTTGTATTTCCAGATGTGTTTTGTTGAGGGTTGTTGTGTTTATGTCATGAGGGATTTGGTAGTCTTTGTGAATGTCACTGTATCATGTGGTAAGATTAGTACTGGCCTCACAAACATTTTGAAAGTTTTTCTTCTTTTCCACTTCTTGGAAAGTGTGTGGGACTCATGATTGTTTTTTTTCAACAATGCTATTAGAATTCAGTAGTGAAACCGTCTGTGTCTGACATTTCTTTAGTGCTGGTGGTGGAACTCAGGGCCTCACACCTGTGAAGCAATTTCCCTTCCCCTGTGCAAAAATCCTACCCTAGTGGGAAGTTTTAAAATTATGAAATTAAGCTCTTGCTATAGGGCTATCTCTTTTGTTGATTCTTGGGTCATTTCCACTATCATAAATATATTTTAGTAGATACTTTCCACTTCATATATGCTATCTAATTTGCTGGCAACAGTACATTCTACTTTTATACTCCTCTGCATTTCTGTGACCTCCATGATTCTTATTTTCAGGAATTTGATTTTCTCCCTCTGTCAATTTTCATAAAGATTGTCAGTTTTTTAATTTTTATAAGAAACAAATTTTAATTTGTTGATTTCATTCTACTTTTTGATTTTCATTTGATTTCCCCAAATCCAAGTTTTACTATTTCTTTCATTTACTTATCTTAGATTTACTTTGTTTTATTTTTACATTGTCTTAAGGTGTGGGCTCAGATAATACATTTCAGAGCTTTCTTTTTTTTTAAAAAAAATATGTTTGCAGCTATCAATTCTCCCACAAAATTCAGAATGGTGCTTTATCATTTTCTTTCATTTCACCTTTTCCTAATTTCTTATATGACTTCTTCTTTGACCAGCTGTTCACTTAGGAATGTATTGTCCCATTTCCACTTGTGTGTACATTTTTCATATTTCTTTGTGATCCTGATTTCTGATTTCATTCCATTGTGCAACACAGAGATAGGGTAGAAAGGGAATTCTTATGACCTGTCTGTTTCAGGTCTGACTTGGAGTTTGGGATTTTGGTAAGAGAGCCCCATCATCTTGGTCACCTCAGCTTTATGTAGAGTTTCAGTTATACTGAAGTGAATGATGGAGGGAGAGAAAATGTTATGGCTCTAATGCCCCAGATTCTCACGGTTTTTTAAGCTTTTCTAACCAAGATTTTTAGATTTGCTGAATGCATATTTCTTGATTTCCTGTGTGCCTTTAGGATACTTTCTAGAGACCTTAAATAAATTTTATAAAATAATTTTTACCCATTATGGTTGCTCCTCTTGAGCAATGGTTCACAAAGCTTCCCTTATCACTAATGCAGAAGTTAAATCTGTCTTTCATACCCAGATAATCTTTTGTACATGAAGAAATTTCCTTTAGGAAGGGCCTAAAGCAACTCAACTTTTCTAAGTCATCATTCTTCAATGTAGAATGAAAATATATGAAATTATCCTGAGTGCTCATTTCCCTACAATTTCTTAGATAAAAGGGAAATAAGTTTTCAAAATTTTGGGAAGGTCAAGACTAATTTGAATCACCAACATTTTAGGTTAAGTATTGTTATTTCAAATACTTGCATTGTAATTCTCTGGAGTTACATTTTCAAAATAAAAACTCACAGTTGCAAAAACAATTCCACACATTATGTTTACAGGTGCATTTTCAAATGTCACTATTATAAAAATACATCTTTTGGAGCTGTATGCACCACATTGAACTGATTGGCAGCTTATCCTTTGCCAAGTATGTTGAATAGCCTCTACAGATAAGAGCTTTAGAAACGTCACTGAGGAAGAAAGCTATGCCTGGCAGAACAGTGGTTAAAGCCATAACATTATCAGAGATAATTATACCAGGGAATAAAAGGCAGGGGGAAGTTCCAACTCCCCATTCCACGCTTTCTGTACTTTCTTATAAATGGTTTGTGTATCTGCATGTATTTGCTGAGGGTGTAGCAAACATACCACAAAACACACTGATGTCTGAAAGGTAGTGGCCCACTGCATCACTTTATAAATTTGACTTTGTATGGAAAAGACATAATAGTTTTTTTTCTCTCCCAGCCATTTCATTTATAATTTCACTATGCTGTGATTTTACCTCATGATACGTTGGCAAAGTCTTCATGCTTTAAGCAACTAGTCTCTTCACGAGCGACATACATTGAATGGGAGACCAGAAAATATAGCATAATGTAAGGAATAGGATGGGAAGCTTGGGCCTGGGTTCTGTTCTACAGCAAGACTCAAGGAACCTAAAATAAGATTCAAATTGTATAATTGACAATGTGAAATAGGAAAGGAGTAAGGCTAAAGAAGTAGGGGAAGTGGGAAGAGTAGGAAAGGAAATATTGACAATGTGAAATAGGAAAGGAGTAAGGCTAAAGAAGTAGGGGAAGTGGGAAGAGTAGGGGAAAGGAAAGAAAGGAAAAGAAAAAAATATGAGAAAAGGAAAAAAATGGAAACAAAGTCTTTGTAAACAGGGAAGGGTGGAGGGGGTGAAGGGAGGGCAGGGGAATGAGGAAAAAATGAGAACCTAGATACATCTTGTAAAGGTACAAGATCCCAGTGATGAATGTTACTATACCGTATACTTAAAAAGTGTCAATAAACTTAATGGAAAAAAAAAAGAAGGATTCAAGGGCCCTATGCACCTAAGGTCGATTTCATGTTTCATTTGCTGATTTTCCTCTTCAGTCACTGTTACTCTAGCCACTGCTTAATATAAGCACTGTCATCCCTAAACATACTGTTTCTTCTAACTCTACCTTTCTCTTTAAAATCATGCAAATTTTTGTAAGCATGGTTTTAGTTCTGTCATGTCTATTTTTCTGTGAAAAGATTTTGTAGTTTAAAACTAAATCTTAAGTGATCCTAAGGATGACTCCTGCTGAGATGCACTGTACCTGGGAAATGAATATACTCAGCCAGACTTCTAGTAAAGTTCCAGGAGGGTTTGTGTGTGTGTGTGTGTGTGTGTGTGTGTGTGTGTTTGTGTGTGTCTTGCTAGCGTCAATGGCTCCTGCACATCTTTCTATCACCCCAGAAAGGGTCTTGGTTTCCGTTACTCAGTCTGGTCACTGTTCTCAGCCGAGTCTGTGCAGCAGGAATTTTTCCTGTATTAGTAAAGACTTTAGTTCTTCAAATAATCAGTAACAAATTGCTGACTTCCTCTCTCAGAATTAAAAATCATTTATCGAAATGCTAAGCATACCTGATTCTTTACTAAGTGTCATTAGCACTGTGCCTCCACAGTAAACCCTGTGATCATTCTGTTACATTGAGAAGGACATTTCCCATCTGCTTGATTATATATTTTAACCACATCTCTTTGTCTATTGAAGGTATAGCTTTGACAGTTTAAATATGATTGAATTTCCTAGGTTAGTTACTGTGCTATACTGTGCAGAAGATGCCTCCTGAAAAAAACAACTTTAAATTATACAATCTAAATTTATTAGAAGCTAAATTAAAATATGCTACATTTAATTGCTCTATGTTTTTTTCAAACAGAGAGAATGTAATTTCACTACAGCGTCCAATAAGCTTGAAAGAGATAATTATTTTTTTCCACCTATGTCAAGCCAGACTTACAGGCCAGTGTTTCTACTCTGCTTGATGTTGCCTTTCTTGTTTCAGCTCTGCTAGGAAATTCTCACAACAGGCTCTCAAACACTTCTGAATTCATTATCGAGCCAAGCAAAATCAGAAGGTCAACAATGCTCTGAAATTCAGGGATAAAGAAAAACAACTCTGACATTTTAAGGATCTTCCCCTTGCCTTTGTGAGTCAGAAATTATTCATGCAGAAAATCAAGTAAGGAAGCCCATATAACTGGTGTTCTTTCTTCCTTTCTGTAGGGCTTTGGTTGCCTTTTCTGTCCTGAAGCGCTAGGCTGGAAGTCCCCCAAAGGTGGCTATTACAGGTTCCACCAGTTTAAAATGTAGATTCCCAGAGTCCTGCTCTGAAAGTCCATTTTAGTATGTTTGCTCTTGGGTGTTTGGGAATCTATCTTTTTTGCAAGCATCCTGGGTGATTTAGTACAGGTCATATATAGGCTATGACTTGAAAAACACTGGTCTAGGATACTTCTTGAAATCTGGGGGAAAGAGCTAATGCAAATGGGCCCTACCTTGCTATAAACACATAGGAATATTGGATAAGGCTGGATACAAACCTGTTTAATATGTAGCTGAATTCAAGAGAAAGCAATCCTTCTGTTGCAAAGAGACATAAAAGCTAGATAAATTATAAGCATTTTCTATGAAATTAGCTTCACTCAATTAGAATATATATTTAGGATGATTCTTCAAGGTATAATCAGTATGAATATACATACAAGGCACAGCTAGCATGATAAAGTTGAGAAACAGAGGTAAGGAAAGGTAATAAGGGAAGAGAAAAATATATGAGAAAATGAAAAAATGGAAATAAAGTGTTTGTAAATGGCGAGGGGAGGAGGGGGTGAAGGGAGGGCAGGGACAAGGGGAAAAAATGAGAACCAAGACCTGTCATGTAAAGGTACAAGATCCCAATGATGAATGTAACTGTACTATATGCATAAAATGTACCAATAAATAAACTGAGGTAAGATCACTTACACCTAAGACTATGACATAGGCTCCATAGCTAAGACTGAACCCAGAATGTTGGCTATGAATTCTGCACTCCTATCTGCTGCAAAAATCTCACATAAAAGCAATAAGATGTTTATTATTTAGCAGGAAAGGAAGAAAACTATCTAGTTGATATGAATATATATAAATATATATAT
>NW_022900951.1:120047721-120088753 GCF_012274545.1 Fukomys damarensis | reverse complement strand
AATATATATATATATATATATATAATGTAATACTTAGGAAAATCAAGTTTTAGAAATAAATTTCTTCCACATTTTCTGCAAACATGATCAAGATACAGAAAAAAAAAAGTTTCAATAGGACTACCACAGCCAGTTAAATAAGCCAATGGTAGTTTAAAAATACACAGTAGCAAACCAAACTAAGGAACGCCTAAGGAATTACTGTTAAGGTTTAGATCTAAAGTGCCCCCGCCATCTCATGAGTGTGGAAGGTGATTGTATCATGGGAGCGCTGTGCTCACTGGTGAATTCAGCTGTTGATGAGTTTAGGAGCTGAGTGTGCTCTTAGGAGGTAGGCCCTGGGTGCAGGCTGGTCACTGGCAGGACCTGGAAGGCTGTGCTCTTGTCCCTGGCTCCTCGCCCCTCTCTCCGTTTTCTGGCTGCCATAGATGGAAGTTTTCTTCAGCCACGTGGTTCTGCTGTTCCTGCTCTGGAGCCAGGTGGCCAGAGCCTGACTCTTCTGAAACTCTGCGCCCAAATAAATCTCCCTTCCTTTAAGTTGACAGTGTTAGTAGTGATGAGAAAGTGACTGATATAATTACTAAAATAAAAATGTGCGAAGCCTGCTCACGAATAGGACAAATGGCACTCATAAAGTTTTAATATTGCTGGCTCTTCAAGGTTAACCCTATTGATAATTTGCACATACAGGCTCAGTCCTACCTCATCTCCAGGGTGAACTCTCCATAAAGCAGGGAGCATACCAAAGTCCTTATGCTACCTCCCTCGTCCTCATTCATTAAGGCAGTAATTCTCACATACCAAAAGCATCATAATCAGGATTACTTGTGAACTTGTTGGAAATGTCTAACTTCAAGTCTACCAGGTTAAAACTTAGTGAGGGGGATTAGAATTTTTCACCCTCACAAGGCACCGTGTGATGTTTCGGTACATTTATACATTGTCGTAAAATTAGTAACAGGATATTTAGGTTATTCGTCATCTCAAGCATTTATCATTTCTTTGTGATGAAATCATTGTAAGTCCTCTCTTTTAATTATTTTGAATTATATTATACTAGGTCCATGTTTCTCACATTTGCTGTGCATAAGAATCACTGACGAGCATACTGTGTAGATGCTGATTCAGCGGTTCTACCGAAGTCCTAGCAAGTGGCCCACTGCACATGGCGTCCATGTGATGCCTGGAATTTCCTAATAGATTCGATGACCTACTCTGCTTTGGAGTTACTTATTGTTCACTTCGCCTGGATCTCTGTGCATATTTCCTGTGCCCACATAATTTAGCATTTCAAACCCTTCCCTTCCTCATCTTCCTTCAAACCATGTTTAACAATCTTCAGTTAACATCTACTATTATGTTTTGTTAGTAACGTACCATATATTCAAAAATTTCTGGGGAGTTTGTAAAAATGTATTGTGTTCTCTACTAATGGAATTGCTTGAATTTAAAAAGGCCTGTTCCAACTCCATATTAGTCATGAAGCCTCTTATATTGCATATAATTTATGAATGCTGATGTATTTCAGGGCTTCATGTATCGCACTGTACTAGTTTTCTGTTGTCAAAGAACAAGTTAGCCCATGCTCAGTCTTAAGCAACACACATGCTTCTTATCTCACTAGTTTTGTGAATCTTAACTATGGGCATGGATTATCTGGGTTTTCCTTTTTAATTTCTCACAGAGGCACTATCAAAATGTTGGCCAGAATTGAGATTTCTTCCAGAAGCCTCACTGTGGAAGGATTCACTTCCAATCTCATTCAAATGTCTGCATAACTCATTTTCTTACAATTATATTATTGAATACGGTGGGTTGTGATTATCTATTATCTAGGAGCTGCCCTCAGATCACAAAACTTACCTGCAGTCCCTTTCTACAGAGGCTTCAATGTGGCACTTTCTTCATCACACTGAGAAGCAGAGTCTGAAAATCCAGTGTGCCAAGATGGCATCTTATACAAATAGATTTTTACATATATAACATATTTACAGGCCTGGCATTCCATCACTTCTGCCATGTGATGTAATCTAATCAAGTGAATGATACCTCTTCACGTTTGCTCCAAGCTATTTATTAGAAGCAAGTCACATGTTTTCCTCGCCCTCAACTGGAGAAAATTGGAGAAGGTTGTGAATACTGAGAAGTGGAAATCACTAGCGTTCACCTTAGGGTCTGTCTACCACATGTATTTTGGCAGAATTATCTTGTATCCCTGCATAGGTAAAGTGAGCCACTTGTACTTTAGGGGCACGTAATCATAGGCAGGCCAACCAATCGTGCTGTATAGGTGATGAGGCACATCCAAACTGGATTCTCTTTCAGGTACACAGTGTTGCAATATTTAAGTTTGAATTGTATTATGCAAAAGTTCACAACCAATTTCTTTCAAAAAAGACTAACCCAGGAATTCTGCAAAAACATTTGTCCCTTCCCATTATCCTACCCTTACTATCTTATTCTTCCTGATGGAGGTTTCATACATGAGATGATAAAAAGAAGACTTACCTCCGCCTCTTTGTTCCGTCAGTGTTTTTCAGCTCCTTCTGCCTGATTTCTGGTCTCAATAGTTTGATACTCCGTATATAGATTACCCAGTTTGCTGATTTTTAAAATAGTTCTGAGGTGCTTAAAATGAAGGACGCTGATTTGTTTGTTTGTTTGTTTGTTTTTTTGGTGCCGGGCATCAAACTCGGGACCTTGTGCTTGCAAGGCAGGCAGCAGCACCACTGAGCTAAATCCCCCGCCCGAAGGGCTTTGATTTGATAGTGGCAAGAGAAGCACCTTGACAGAAATCATTGGGAAAATGGGAATTGATTTCTTTTTAACATTTTAAACAATGTGACATTCTATAAGTAGTCATTTTTCAGAACAGTCGAGATTCTTTGGAAAAGGATAAACTGTAGCTGGTACAAATAAAATATGCAGCCTCTCATTTAGTCTTCTTTTATAATCATCTGGTCTCAAATAACTTTCCCATATGTCAAATTATTTTCAGTGTTCAATGTATTAAGAAAATAGCACAGTACTAACAGTTTGGGTATCTTCAAATAGGAGAAGTAAGGCTGAATCTCTCCAATTACATTTACAATGAAGGATGTTTCATGCTAGTGACAGATCTTGACAAAGGAGACGCGACATTCATTAGTTTAATGTTTTTCTCCTATTGTGATAGAAATTCATAATGACACAGCCTAGGTAATGTGAAATTATTCAGAAATGTAAGAAAAAATTCAATAAACACTACCAGTTATAGCTCTTAAGCTCATCTTCAGATTTTTCAGTTGAAAATTACATGGAAGATTGTGAAAAACTTGCTGCTTTTCTCATTATCAACCCTTGTTTATTTTTGCTCTCAGCTCTTCTCAAACCCGTCAGATTAATACATTGAATTTGTACCATTAGCTTCCGTGAGATTTTAGGATAAAGGATACAAAGAGTTATGCAGGGAATAAAATAATATAATTGCTAACATCACTGTTTGAAATGTTGCTATTGGAATTACAGCATCAGAGAGTACATCTAAAAATAAAACAGTGAAGGCAATGACAGGATGTTGTATGTCCAGTCTTCTTGGCATTAAGCTAAACTTTACCAAAACCACCCCAAATTTCATAGAGTAATGGAAAGAATGAGAGCTCAGATGTCAAGAGCTCCTTGTTGTACTTCATGTTATGCTTGTATTTTCTAGGCCTTATTTTATTCACCAACACAAGTAAGTGGTTGGATTTAGTAACTAGATGAAAGCAAAATGTTTTACTGGGTAGATCAAATAGGGAGTTCTTTTTATTCATTTTTATTATTCAGTACCATTTCTACCTTCATTGTGAAGTCAAGTAGTTGAGTATTACTGTATAAAGTTGTGCATGTCCTTCCTTGATACAAAGGGGTTATTAAATCCATCAAATTTTGTTGTTGAGTGCTCGCCTACAGCAATGTTTTGCTGTCCTACAATGTTGTAAGGCCACAAATTGTTATCATGTCGACCAAGGTTAACCCTTGGCTCCACGTATTTCAAGTTTTATAACTTTTGGAGAATCCTTGGCCTGCTAACAGCCTCTTTATTCATCTGAAAAGAGGTCAGCCATTTTAATCAGTCCCTTCCATACATTCAAAATCTCCTTGCTTTTCTCTCACTTCACTATACTCTATCTAAGCCACCCCTGGCTGCTTATGAAAATATTCTATCTGTATATAGTGGAGCTGAAAATGATTAGAAATAGAACAACTACAATAGCAGGTCTCACTTTCATATAAATTTCCAGTGAGTCCAGCAGGGGATTTAGCTCAGTGGTTCGGCCACCTGCCTCACAAGTGTAAGGACCCCAGTGAGATCCCTGGTACAAAACTTTTTTTCCAGTGAGACTTATATACTGTATGCAATCATTCTGCTTTTCTCTCTCAGGCTACTTTTCTACATTCTTGGATAACTGTATTTTATCTTTTTTCTCCTTAATGTTGCTACAGCTCCCTTATCCTAACTCTCAGTGAAGTTCATTTAGGAGTGGCCATGTAACAACTAACTGAATTTTTGAAAAGGAAATAGAAGTCATGCACTTGAATTTCCATTAATCTAAACTTAATAGCAATGAACATCCCTGAACCTTTTTCCTATTACAGAGGAACTAGAACATGGACATATATAGATAGATATAGACAGATAGATAGATAGATGTAGATGTAGATGTAGATGTAGATATAGATATAGATATAGATATAGCTACAACTCCCTTTTGACTATATAGATGAAGACAACCTTAGAAGCAAAGCCACTCTATATATCATATGCATTGTTTCTTGAGAAACTATATTAAGAAGAGTAGCTCCTTCTACTCAGAAGAGTATATATGAGAAAAACAAACTTAATTTTATGTAAGCCACAAAATGTTGCTCATTCTTTGTTACATAGTATCAACTTAACAGGCCATATTTTATGATTAAGTTGTAAATCACCTACAATAAATATTAGATTTTTAAGTATGAAATTTCAGTTAGTACTTTTATAATTTATAATCCTGTATTAATCACATCACAAAAATAAGATATAAGTTATTTCCCTCACCCTAGAAATTTCCCTTGTCTTTTCATCAATCTGAAATAAGAAACCACTTATTTTGTTCCTGTCACTATTAATCAGATTTGTCTTTTATATATTTTGTAAAGAGAAACATACAGTATGTACTATATTCTTTCTAGCTTTACTCGCAAAATAACTTTGAGATTCCTCCATATGCTAAAAGGATCAATTGCTCATTATTTTTTATTTTTTAAGTTGTAAATTTCAATATGAATGTACCGTACTTTAGTCATTCCTTCATTGATGGGCATTTAAATTGTTCTCCATTATTGTCTGTTATGAATAACATTTCTGTGATCATTGCCATGGAAGTTTACTGTGCAAATCTATTTTATTTCTCTTAAGTAGGATTTAGCTAGGTGAAATTAATGGGTCATAGTATATATATGGATATGTAATTTTCATAATGAACTCAAAAATGACTCTTCAAAATTTTTCTGTTTTCAGCTTTAGATCAAAAGAAGCACCTTACACATGCCAGGAAAGTGTTTTACCACTGTCCTATACCGGAATTTCTGATTTAAAACATTGTACTATTTCTCACACCTTCCAGGGCTGTTAGATAGTTTTTGTTACTCTTCCTGCTGAATAATTTTTGTTGTACTAGTGTGTCCACCTCATTATTAATCTCATTTTTTTACATTTTTTTGTACTTTTCTTTTAAAAAGTACAATTTTAAATATAATATTCCAGATTTGACATTCTTCATTTACAACATGAGATAGTTATGTATAACCCTGTATATAACTAATTCATTTTTTTCTCATTGAGTTTATTGGTACATTTTAGGTATACACTACAGTTACCTTCATCATTGGGATCTTGTACCTTTACATGACAGGTCTTGGTTCTCATTTTTCCCCTGTCCCTGCCCTCCCTTCACCCCCCCCTCCCCTCCCCATTTACAAACAATTTATTTCCATTTTTCATTGTCTCATATGTTTTTTATTTCCCTCATTTCCTTTCCCCTACCCTTCCCACTTCCCCTACACCTTTACTCCTTTTCTTTCTATTTCACATTGTCAATTATACCACTAGGGTCTTGTGTACAATTATAGTTTTTCACACCAGAGAAACCATTTGGCATTTACACACGTGTGACTTATTTGTTTCACTTAAGAGTATATCCTCATTATTTATCAATTTTCCTATGAATGAATCTAATTTCTCATTCTTTATGGCTGAGTAGTATTCCATTTTATAGAAAAACCACATCTTCTTTGTCCAGTTTCCAACTCATGGGAAAATGGGCTGTTTCCAAGTTTTTGCTATTACAAACTGTGCCACTATAAACATGGGTGAATATATAACACTGTAATATATTTTTTTATTTCTTTTGGAAAGATACCCAGCAGAGGGATGGCTGAGTCAAATGGAACCTCTAGTTCCAGCTCTTTGAGGTATCTCCATATTGATTTCCAGACTAGTGGCTGCACTAGTCTGCACTCCCACCAACAGTGGAGAAGGGTTCCTTTCTCTCCACAACCCCGCCAATATTTGTTATTGTTTGATTTCTTGATAGCAGCCATTTTTTGTGGGGTGAGGTGGAATCTCAGTGTTGTTTTCATCTGCATCTCTTGAATGATGAGTGATATGGAACATTTTTCCATGTATTTACTTGATGCTTTTACTTCTTTACCTGAGAAATGCCTGTTCATTTCAGATGCCCAGTTTTGAATTGGGTCTTTATCTTTGTGGAGCTGATTTTTTGGAGTTCTTTATATATTCTAGATAATATATCCTTTGTCTGAGAAGCAGCTTGTATAATTTTTTTTCCCACATTGTAGGTTGTCTTAGTTCTGTTGATGGTTTATTTTGAAGTGCAGAAGATTTTTAATAGGAGGATATCCAAGTTGTTGATTCTTTCTGCTAGTTCCCATGCTACTGAGGATTTGTTCATAAAGTCTTTCCCTATGCCTATGTCTTCAAGAGTTCAGCCTATCTTCCAGCAAATTTAGTGACTCTTTTTTAATATTTAGATCTTTAATTCACTTGGATTTTACTTTAGTGCATGGTGAAAGATAAGGTTCTAGTTTTAATCTTAGGTTGAAATCCAGTTTTTCAAACACCATTTATTAAGGAGGATATCTTTCCTCCAATGAGGATGGTTGGCTCCTTTGTCAAAGATGAGGTAGGTAAGTACATCTGGAGTTGTTTTTGTGTCTTCCAATCTATTGAACTGATCCTCAAGTCTGTTTCTTTGCCAGTACTGAATGCCCACACGAGGAAAACAGAGCGAGCTCAAATAAATAACCTAATGATGAATCTTAGACTCCTAGAAAAAGAAGAGCAAGAAAAATCCAAAACTCATATAAGAGAGGATATTATAAAGATTCGAGCAGAAATCAATGCAATGGAAATTAAGAAAATGATACAAAAAACTGAATCAAAGAGTTGGTTTCTTGAAAGAATAAATAAAATCGATAAACTCTTATCTAACATTATAAAAAAAAGGAACAAAAAGGCTCAGATCCATGCAGTTAAAAATGAAAAATGTGAAGTCACAACAGATCCAACAGAAATCCAGAGGATAGTCAATATCTACTTGGAGAACCTGTACTTTAATAAAATCAAAAACACAGAAGAAATGGATAGATTTCTAGATACTTATTAATTACCAAAGTTAAACAAAGAAGATAAAAAATTCTAAACACCCCAATTACAATCAGTGAAATAGAAAATGTAATTAAAAGTTTATCAACAAAGAAAAGTCCAGATCCTGATGGATTCACAGCTGAATTTTGCAAGACTTTTAGAGAAGAACTACTGCCTCTACTCTTTAAACTTTTCGATGAAATAAAAAGTGAAGCAATACTTCCAAATTCATTCCAAGAAGCAAGTATCACTTTGATTCCCAAACCAGGGAAAGACCCAACTAAAATATGAACTACAGACCAATCTCTTTAATGAATACAGATGCAAAACTCCTTAATATGATACTAGCAAACAGAATATAGAGGGTCATACATCCTGACCAAGTCAGATTTATTCCAGGGATGCAAGGATGGTTCAACATACGTAAGTCAATAAATGTAATACACTATATTAACAAAGTCAAGGACAAAAAACCTATGATCATCTCAATAGATGCAGAAAATGTATTTGACAAAATTCAGCACCCATTCATGATTAAAAACCCTGCAAAATATTGGAATAGATGGTCTATATCCCAACTTAAAAAGGCTATCTATGAAAAACCAACAGCCAACACCCTATTAAATGGCCCAAAGCTGAAAACCTTCACGTTAAAATCAGGAGCAAGACAAGGATGCCCTCTCTCACCACTCCTCTTTCAATATAGTTCTGGAAACATTAGCCATAGCAATTAGACAAGAGAAAGAAATTAAAGCAATAAAGAAAGGAAAGAAAGAAGTTAAACTGTCATTATTTGCTGATGATTTGATAGTTTACATTGAAGATGCAAAAAATTCCACAGAAAGACTTCTAGACTTAATTGACACTTTTAGCAGAGTAGCTGGATACAAGTTCAACACTCAAAAATCAATAGCCTTTTTATACACAAATAGACTCACTGAGAGAGAAATTAGGGAAACAATTCCTTTCACAATAACATCCCAGAAAATGAAGTATCTAGGAATCAACATAATGAAAGAAGCAAAGGACCTCTACACTGGAAACTACAGCACTCTGATAAAAGAGATCACAGAGAATATAATAAAATGGAAAGATATCCCTTGCTTCTGGGTAGGAAAAATCAACAGAGTGAAAATGGGCACAATAACAAAACTGATATACAGATTCAACGTAATGCCAATAGAAATTCCAACAGTATATTTCACAGAACTAGAAAAATTAATCCAAGAATTCACTGGGAACCTGAAGAGACCTAGAATAGCAAAAGCCATCCTAGGCAACACAGACATAGCAGCGGGTATAACAATTCCCAATTTCAAACTCTACTACCAAGCCACTGTGGTAAAAACAGCATGGTCCTCACTACTAATCTCATGGGATAAATTCTCCATTTATGAGGCTGTTTCTTCTAATCTTAAATTTTTCGTTTTCAAGGGCTTACTTGTATACTTTTCATCTCTTTGGTAAAACAATTCATTTTTTATCCTATCTTTTCCACCTTTTCAAATAAATGCCTTACATAGTTATCATAGATGTTATAAACTCCCTGCCTGAAATCTCTATATATGAACATTTCTCATTCCACTTCAGTTGCAATATTAAATAGTACTTATCACATGGAAGGGAATGCTCTTTCTGTTGAACCACTGAGGTGTTGATGTTGGGGAATTAAGTTGAGTTGAGTATGAGCTTTTTTCTTTTTTTTTTCTTTTAGTTGCACATGTTTCACTATTAATTTGAAATGTTTTCAGCGTAAGATCAGAACATGTCCTGCAATGGAGACCACAACATCAGCAAATCTCTAGAGAATACTTCATGCTGTGCCATACAATTTTGTTTTCAGATCCATGGGAAATCACTATTTTACAGTGGGGGTGCTGACATTATTTTTGCTCTTCAGTTTGCACCTGTATTTCCTCTCCTTAGGAGATTACTTTCTCCTCTGTGCTGTTTTGTACCCAGACACTGGAGGGCCATTGCAATACCCTGGGTGAAGAGCCACCTCTCCTATTATGTATTCAGGCTTTTGGCCTTTCCATGATTGTTCTATCAGGGCTGCAGCCCAGGATCTTTATCCATTTTTTTGCCTCCACCCAAGTCTTTGCAGGGCTACTTCCAGAATTTTATTGATAGTCTATGGGAAAGAGTGGACAGGCAGATATAGACTTACTCTGAGGCAGGAATGCTTCAGAATTTAGTCCTCTAGCTCCAGTCCACATAAAGCCTTCAAATGTTTATTTACAGTTTTTGTATTTTCTCTTTAATTTCGTCTAGAGACTTCTCTTCCTTTTCCCTATCTGCTAAGGGTAGAAATAGGAGGGTTCTCTTATCTCTTAGAAAATAACTGCAAATTTATTGATTCCCTTCATTGAAACATTCTCAGCTCTCTTTTAAGTTTTTCAAAATTTATGGATTTGTATATCACCTGAATTTTTCACATAATGGGAGGATAACCACTTGTAACCTTCTATTTGTAAAATGGAATTGAAGTAAAAATAGTTGACAGAATGTATTAGGTTCTGAATATTTTAATTCTTAGTTAACTTTAAGAAGTCAAAAATATGAAATGAATGATGGATTTTGGAAAGAAAGATATAAAATTAGCATTACTTCAGATATTATCTATATATGAAATAAATAAAAATCAAATAATAAATAATTAGCACTAATATAATAGATTAATAAAAGTATGCGAAGTAGTAGAAACAAAACCATATGAAAACAAAAAGCTACCCTACGCATCAGCAATAACCAATTAAAATATTACAAATACACACAAAAACATTTATACTAACTTGCAATGGTAATCAAAAAACTACTTGGAAATTAATCTAATCACAAAATATAAAACATTCCTTAGATAAAACCTAAAATAAAAGAGGATCCCAATAAAGGAGAAATATACCTTTAAAACAACAAGATTAAAAAATTTAAAAACCTGCAAAACGGTGAAATACTTCTAAATTAATCTATGAAATCAATGTAACAGCAATAAATTTCCCAACCTGACAACTAAGTACTCTATATTAAACAATTTCCCAAATCAAAAAAATAAATGTGAATAAAAAGAGTAGATTTGAACCCTTCTTTAAGAAGATTATAGCCTAATTCTATCATATGTGATATTTTGTGTTATTTGTACAGGAGTAGGAAAATAAAGGAACAGAAGAAATAATCCCATCAACTTCTTACATAGCTATATAATTTGATATGAAATAAAATGATATCTTAACCCTGTGGGAAATGAATGGGCTAATAAAATCTTTCAGGATATTGTAAAATTCCTATGGCATGACACTCACAAAAGCTAAGTAAATAAAATAGGATACGGACTTAAGAAAAATATATTAGAATAAAATAATAGAATGTTTTATGACCTTGATGTTGGGAAACTGTGAAAAAATGGTTTTGTATTTACATATTTGATACTCCAAATTTTGAAAGTTTTTATAGAGAAAGGACAATGAACTGACCTAAAACAGATGTGTTCAGTATATAAAGCAAAGATTGATCACCCAAAATATATAAATATTTCCTGCAGATTTCATGAAGACTAATAATCAAAATGGCAAAGAATTCATCCCAGAAACTCTCACAAAAAGAAACACAAATGAGGTACATACACTTATATAAAGTGTACTTAACCTTGCTAATAATCACAGATATCCCCATAGTTGGCAAAAATACAAGTTTAAAGGTTTGAAACAAAATGTTAATAAGGTTGTGGAAAATTAATATCCTCATACTAGCTTGAGAACAATTCAGTTATCAATTTTGATGGATGATTTGTCAGAATCTATTAAAATTTAAATTTCACATATTGTAAGATCTAGCAATTAAACTTCCTTATATCAAATTTAGGATAACTTCATGTATATATATTCACAGTATTTTCTTAGCTTGAGTTTTACACTTGAAAGGATGTCACTGTAATAAAATATCACTGTATTTCCTTTTTTATTTAGAACTATATTAAACATATTGTTGTACAATTTATATTATATTATTATCTATATTATTGTGTATGTATCTCTTTTGTTGTTTATAACTGGGCATGATATTCCCTAACATGTAACACTGCTTTTTCCCTAGTGAAGGATTAGCCCTGTTCATAGTAAAATTCTAAAAGTGATTGTCTGTACTGAAGGCCCTTGCTTTCTTTCTATTCTCTCTTGAAATCCGCTTTAATTAAGACTTTATCCCTCCTAGCCCACTGATCCTGCTCTTGTCACAGTTATCAATGAACTTCATGCTGCAAAATCCAATGGGTGCTTTTGCCATTTCTGATCTTAACAGGCTTCTTAATAGCTTTGCACAAAGTTGACCACTCTTTCTTCCTGGACCACTCACGCTTTCAGCAACTGGTGTTCTCTGTATCCACCGAGGCTTTTTCACCCCCAGTGTTTTTATGTATATCTGTTTACAATTAATAAAATACAATTATATATAAAATATAATTATATTAAGTTATATTTATGTATTACAGATCAAATATAATATTGTTTTTCTTCATTTGGTTTCAGAGTTATTGTGTTTTCTCAGTTTTCATTCTATTTTACTGGCATTTACTTCTCAATTCCTTTTGGTGGTTTCTCTTCACAGCAACTTCTAAACAGTCAATTGTACCTCAGATAAGTCCACATTCATATATCAGTGACTCTCGAATTTATATCTCCAGCCAACTCTTACTCTAAACTTTAGACTCTAATATCAAACTGCCTAGTTGACATCTCTTGTATGCTAAGAAATATTGGATTTAACAAATTCAAAATTTAACTCTTGATTACTCATTCTAAAATCTGTCCCTTCCCTGCGGCTGTTTTCATTCAATAATTATTAATATTTTTCTTTCAGTTTTTCAAGAGAAAATAATTGGTGATATCTTTGTCTATTTTTTATTTATTACAAAATGCACTAAATTTATCTGTAAATCCTGTTAGGTCAAATTTATAAATATATCCGCAATCCAACAATTTTTCAGTGTGTACACTGTTTCTCCACTAGATTGAGTCAGTTTCGTCTCATGCCTGTATTATTGCAATAGCTTCTTAGCTGATTCCCTTGCTTTTCATCTTTTCTTCTTATAGCCTCTTCACAATACAATAACTAAAGCAATTTTTTACAGTAGTAAGATCAGTAAATTATGTGCCCAAATCACCCCAATACCTTCCCATCATACAGAAAATAAAGTTTAAAATCTGACCATGGCTAAATAAAACATTGGGTAACCTGGCCTCTTTCTGTATCTGGAATTTGTTTGCAAATACAGTACTTCAAATATTTTGTCTTCATAACTATTCTTCAAACATCCCAGGAATATTCTTATTGGTATATTTCCTCTCTAATATTTCATCAGCCATATTTCATGTCTTCATTTTTAATCTAGAATATTTAAAAAATCTTCTCCCTGTCTTTTCTAACTATAATCTTATCCCTGCCAGATATATTCTCAACACTTCTACCAGCATGGCCTTTCTATAATACATATAAGACCATGTGACTCCCCCATCTGGGATTTTTAAAAGTCTTTAATGATTCTAGGATCAATTCTAAACTCATAGGCAATGGCCTAAGAGGCTTCTCATGATTGCAATCTTTCCTTTATCTTCAGTCTCATCTACTGACATGTCAGATCTTTCCATGATTTGATACCTTTATACTTGCTGCTCCATCTTCCTGGAAATATTCCTCACTCAATGTGTTTTCTTCTGTATCTAATTCAAACACACATTTACATATCTCATAACTCAAATATTTTCTCTTCCATAAAACCCTTATCTGATCACCTCAACCACTTTGGAGTAAATGTTTCTTTCCACAATCTCAAGATCTCCATGTTATAAAAAAGTACTTAATTTTGATTGTTTTATATGTATATCAGTCTCCACATAAAATGAAATCCTTTAGAACAAGAGCAGACCTATTAATATCTACATCGTGAACAAATACCGCACATCCTAGGAAAACTAGATTGTGCCTTGGTCACTTTCTGTCCCTGGGACAAGGTACTCAACAATCACAATTTAAATCAGGAGAGCTTTACTTTGGCTCAAGGATTTTAGAGATTTCAATCCATAGTTGCCTGGCTTCAAGACAGAAAAAGGATGGTAGAAGGGCTTGGATAAAGGAAAACTGCAAATCCTGAGCAGAGAGAAAAGGGAAAAGCCAGGCAAGAAGATATAATCTTCCAGGTCACATGCCCAGTGATCAACCACTTCTGACTAGGCCCCACCTTCTAACAGCAAGCCTTCTGTGAATTCATCAGGGTACTACTCCACTGATGAGTATAGTGGCCCCATCATACAATCACCTACCAAAAACATGAAACTTTTGACCCATTTTCAATCTAAACTACAGCATTTTGCCTCTAGTCCTCAAAAGATTCATATCCATCTTATTATTTAAAAGGAATTTATCCCATTTGTGAGTCATCAAAGTCTAAACTATTCCAGTACTGCTGAAAGGTGCAAATACAAAGTTTCCTATGAGACTCTCAGCTGTAAGCCCCTTCAAATTAAAAAAAGAAAAATCTAAATACTTCAACCATACAATGGCATGGGGTAAACTTTCTTAATCCAAAATGTAGGAATAGGGAGATAGAAAGAAATTGAATCAAAACAAGATCAAAACCTCACAGAGAAAACATTATGGTTCTATGTGCTGCCCTCTGGGCAAGTTGTGGCAATACATGAATTTAAAAAAAGCTTGCAGGACCACTCGTCTATGTTATTGCCAGTTGTAACTTTCATGGCTTCAAGGTTGGAGTAGCTCCACTCACTTTCTTCTGTTTTCCGCAGGAGACATTTCATATTCCTGGTTTCTCCAATTCTGAGTGTATCCACTGCACTTTTGTCTTAAACCTCATAGCTTTATACACTGGCCTCCCAGGGTCATACTGCCTGGCTTCTCAGCCTCCTTTTGAAATTTAGATGGAAACATACATGACCACACAACTCTTGAATTCTGCATGTCTAAAAAACCAGTACTATGTGGATGGCGTCAAGGTCTCCTGCCAACTTAATCAGTAGCCAGACACCCTTGAAGCGCAGCTGTAGAGGCCTCTGAGTTTCTGAATGGCTGAGCACTATGGAAAGAATCCCAGGAAACCAATTCCATAGGTAGTCCTTCTTGACAACAGGCTCAGAGGCTTCCCAAATGAAAGATTTATAGTTTTGCACCCTTTATCCCTTTAAGGGGAGGGTCTTGCTAATTCATGAGATACCTTCAACTCATCGTTCCCAAAGTACTTGGCTTCCTCTTAGTGTTAATCTTTTTTTTTTTTTCCTTCAACCATCTTGTCATTTGCCTCAAATTTTCAGGCACTCCCTTTCTGGCAAAACTGCAAAGTTGTCAGTTCATTTAAATTTGCCATTTACTCCTGATTTTTACCACAAATTGGGCTAAAATCACCCCACAGTACTCATTTTGCTGCCTGAAATTTGGGGTGCCTTGAAATTTTCTCCACCAGATTAATTAGTCCACTGCCCTTTATCTTAGTTTCTTGCAATGTCTCAGGATATGAACAAAATGAAGACAAATTTTCTGCTAGAAAGTAATATGCATGGTCTCTAGTCCAATTGCCAATGAAGTCCTTGTTCACAATTGAAACTTCTGGTCTGGTACTTGGGATTAATTCTCTTCATTTCTATTGGTGTTCTGATCTTTTGAGCTCTAACTAGAATCTCCCAGCAAGCTTAGTTTACAGCATTATAGGACTTCTCTAGCTAGCATCTCTAATCCTTTCCAAACTCTTCTTTCCAGCTGGTTCCAAAGATTTCTAAGCCACATGGTCAGATATAGTCATAGTATTAATTCTACTTCTCTGATACCAAAATCTATTTTAGCCCCTTTCCTGTTACAGGGATGAAATATTTGATATGCACAACTTAAAGGAGTAGTTTTATTCTGGCTCATGGCTTTTAGAGTTTTCAGCCCATAGTCAGCTGGTTCTAAGGAGGAAAGCAGGTGCTGCTCACCCTGTGGCAACCAGGAGGCAGAGTGTTAAGAGAGGTCCCTTCTACTAATAGCAAGTCAGCTATGAGCTCATCAGTGGACAAATCTACTGTTACATGTACTACCTCCATTGATCCAATCACATTTTGAGCATATGACATTCGGAGGGGGTGGTTCAGATCTAAAACCATAACAAGTTTATTAAGTACTGAGCAACAGAGTGAAAGACGTTAAGCAAAAGGATCCCCAAAGCATCTTCTATCATTTTATACATTATCTTTCAGGGGTTAAAAGATGTATGGAATATTGATCACCAAAATTATAAGGTATACTTCAGCTTCTTAGTATGCTGTGGATTTTGCTGTTACAGTATTTAAATACAATGTATGGCACAACATTAAGTTACATCAATGTTTCAGAAGAAGATGGAACAAATGAGTAATATGATCAAGCTTTGTACATTGGATGACCCTACGTACTGACACATCATTTGGTTATTTTCTATTTCTTTAATGAACTGGAGCAGTTTTGTTAATTAGTAAGGACCCATCTGTTTCAAGAACAAATGGCATTTAGTATAACAAGTGCTAAAATAGTTAGGAGAGCTTAGTTTTGTAGTGCAATTGGCAATACTTAATAATATGATTAGTAGTCTATATTTTCCAGATATGGTTTTGTAGGTAGTGTTCAATCTGGTCATTGTGTCCTCTTATAATTCATAATGTACTGATTGCTGCTATTCCTTTAGAGAGGAAGCAATCTATCTGGTGGAGGACACATCAAACATTCGTGAGACAACAAGCTTGTTCTTTGGCTTTATGATTTGATGTGCACAATAAAATCATTACTTTTGAGGTAAGTGTATCATTTGTGAATTGAGTTTGCGATATTAGCAGTATTTATAAGTAAAAGTGCTACTTTTTATATTCTGGAAAATTTTCATTACTTATAGAGTACATATCGTATACTCACAAGTTTATAATTCTTTACACTTACCAAATTCAAGGATTTTTCCCTTGTTTGGGTTGAACTTCATAAGCAATCAGATAAATATTTCAGGAACCAAGAACCAAAAGAATTTTTAAGGGTTTTTTTCTTCCATTTGTTTACTTTCCATTTCTTTCAGTAGCAATTCTAATATTATTCACACTAGTTTAGACCTTTTTCCAGTGAAATGCCCTTTTTTCATAATCTACACAGTTCATGATCTATACATACTACATAGAGTGTAGGAGAGCAGTAAACACAAAAATTTATTCATTTATTTGTTTATTTATTTATTTATTTATGTCTTTTTCCAATACTAGGGATTGAATACAGAGACTTTTCACTGAACTACATCCCCAGGCCTTTTAAAATTCTGGGCAGTTTCTCAAAAAAATAGCCTGGCCTAGACTGAACTTGCGATCCTCTTATCTCAGCCTCTCAGACTGCTGGCAATACTGGCCTGATTTTGGAACATACCAGAAAAACTGGTTCAAATAGAAAGGCAGTCTGATCAACACTATGCCGTAATCATGAGGTAGAAGTGATTCTTCTGATAATAACCATAATATGCTCTGGTTTGTTCCCTTAATACTGATTTTATGAAAACAGTGAAAATATTGAGTGAAAAGATGTTCCTTATAGAAAATGCCAAGAGCATTCATGTGGTATGATTCAGTTATTATTTTTATCTCAAATTTACTCAGGGTCTATTTTTTATTGAGTTTATTGGTACATTTTAAGTATACAGTACAGTGGGGATTGTCAGCTCCTTTGTCAAAGATGATGTAGCTAAGTACATCTGGGGTTGTTTTTGTTTCTTCTAGTCTGGTCTACTGATGCTCAGGTGCGTTTTTTAGCCAGTGCCATGCTGTTTCTATCACAGTGGTTTGTAGTATAGTTTCAAATTGGGGATTGTTATACCCGCTGCCATGTCTCTGTTGCCTAGGATGGCTTTTGCTATTCTAGGTCTCTTATGGTTCCAAATGAATTTTTGGATTTTTTTTTCTAGTTCTGTGAAATATACTGCTGGAATTTCAATGGGCATTGAATTGAATCTGTATAGCAGTTTTTTTAGTATGGCCATTTTCACTATGTTGATTCTTCCTACCCAGGAGCTGGGGATATCTTGCCATTTTCTTATATCCTCTTCTATCTCATTTTACAGAGTGCTGTACTTTTCAGTGTACAGGTCTTTTGCTTATTTTGTTAGATTGATTCCTACATGTTTCATTTTTTTGGATGTTACTGTGAAAGGAATTGTTTCCCTAATTTCTCTCTCAGTGAGTCTGTTATTTGTGTACAAGAAGGCTATTGATGTTTGGGTGTTGACCCTGTATCCAGCTACTCTGCTAAAAGTGTCAATTAAGTGTAGAAATCTTTTGGTGGAGTTTCTTGGGTCTTCAATGTAGAGTATCAAGTAGTCAGCAAATAATGACAGTTTAACTGCTTCCTTTCCTTTCTTTATTGCTTTAATTTCTTTCTCTTGTCTAATTGCAATGACTAATGTTTCCAAAACTATATTGAAGAGGAGTGGTGATAGTGGGCATCCTTGTCTTGCTCCTGATTTTAACGTGACGGTTTTCAGTTTTGGGCCATTTAATATGATGTTGGCTGTTGGTTTTTCATAGATAGCCTATATTAAGTTGAGATATAGACTATCTATTCCAATATTTTCTGGGGTTTTGTCATGAATTGGTGTTGAATTTTGTCAAATATTATTTCTGGATCTATGGAGAGGATCATATGGATTTTGTCCTTGACTTTGTTAATATAGTGTATTACATTTACTGACTTACGTATGTTGAGCGATCCTTGCATCCCTGGAATAAATCTGACTTGGTCAGGATGTATGATCTTCTCGATGATCCTCTGTATTCTGTTTGCTAGTATCTTATTAAGGATTTTTGCATCTGTATTCATTAAGGAGTTGTGTCTTTCCCTGGTTTGGGAATCAAAGTGATGCTTCCAGGAATGAATTTGGAATTATTGCTTCCCTTTTAATTTTATTGAAAAGTTTGAAGAGTAAAGGCAGTAGTTCTTCTCTAAATGTCTTGTAAAATTCAGCAGTGAATCCATCAGGACCTGGCTTTTCTTTGTTGGTAAATTTAATTACATTTTTTCAATTTCACTGATTTTAATTGGGGTGTTTAAAATGTTTTTATCTTCTTCATTCAACTTTGGTAATTCATAAGCATCTAGAAATCTGTCCATTTCTTCTGTGTTTTCCATTTTAGTATAGTACAGGTTCTCAAAGTAAGAATTGACTATCCTCTGGATTTCTGTTGGATCTGTTGTGTCTTCACCTTTTTCATTCCTGATTGCATGGATCTGAGCCTTTTCCTTCCTTTTTTTGATGAGGTTAGATAAGGGTTTTATTCTTTCAAAAAACAAACTCTTTGATTCATTTATTTTTTATACCATTTTCTTAGCTTCCATTGCATTGATTTCTGCTCTAATCTTTATAATATCTTGTCTTGTTTGAGCTTTGGGTTTTTCTTGCTCTTGTTTTTCTAGTAGTCTTAGATTCATCATTAGGTTGTTCATTTGAGCTTGCTCTGTTTTCCGATTGTGGGCATTCAGTGCTATGAATTTTCCACGTAGAATTGCTTTCCTTGTGTCTCATATATTCTGGTATGTTGTATTGGTATTTTCCTTTATTTGTAAAAACTGTGTTATTTCTTCTTTAATTTCCTTAGTGATTCATTGATCACATCAAGAGAGTGTTGTTCAATCTCCATGTGTTTGTGAAGTTCCTTCGGTTTCTTATGCTATTGATCTCCAGCATGATTGCATTATGATCTGATAATATACAAGGTATAACTTTGATGTTTTGCATTTTTCAAACCTGTTCTGTGAGCTAGTATGTGGTCTATCTTGGAGAATGACCCATGTACAGCTGAAAAGAATGTATATTCTGATTTTGTGGGGTGAAACACTCTATCAACATCTAATAAGTCCATGCGTTTGAAAAGCTTGGTTCAGTTCTAGTATTTCATTGTTAATTTTCTGCCTAGATGATCTGTCTATTTGTGATACTGGGGTATTTAGATCCCCCACTACAACTGTATTAGTGCTTATTTGGTTTTTCATGTTATTTAATATTTGTTTTATATAGTTGGGGCATTAATATTTGGTGTATATGTTTATGATTGTCATCTCTTCTTCTTGAATTGTTCCCTTTACAAGGATGTAGTGGCCTTCTTTGTCTCTTTTAATCAGTATTGGTTTGAAATTTACTTTGTCTGTGAATAAGACTGCTACCTCTGCTTTTTTCTGGGCTCCTGTCACATGGAGAATTGCTTTCCATCCTTTCACTTTCAGTCTATGGGCTTCTTTTTGCTCTAGGTGTGTTTCTTGTATAGAACATAGTTTTGGATTTTGCTTCTTAATGCATTCTGCCAGTTTATTTCTCTTGATTGGTGAATTGAGGCCATTGACATTGGTGGTTATAAGTGATATGTACTGACTTCTTATTGTTATGTTATTGTCCTTTTGTTGACTCTTTTTAATTTTTTGCCCTCTCCTTTTAGTTTTTTGCCTTGACTATTTGATTTGGTCTGTTGGACCTCATGGTGCTGTGATCCCAGAGCGGCCCTCCCAAATCTCACCTTCCTTGCACTGGAGCAATGGTGGAGCCACTAATCAGGATCTTTGATGAGCCCAAAATTATGCTAGACAATGATGACATAACCATGACAGAAAGTGAAAATAAATCCTTCCCCACAGTGAGCTTACATTCCAATAAAGGGAGACAGACAATGAAATAGAGAAATAGTTACAGAATGAGATTTCATATAATGATGTGTTATGACTTAATATAAAGTATGGCAAAGGAATAGAGAATGAGTGACCTGAAGATGACAACTGAATTTTGGAACTCAAAATTTGTTAGGAACTTGGATGAGAATGTTTTGAAGTGCAAAGTAGCAATGTGGTGTTGGACAAAAGAGTCTGATTTTTGCATGTTCAGAAGAGAACGTGAGAGAAAGTGAAGCCAAGTAAAAAACATCTCTTTCATTAAGTTTTGTTGGAAAAAGGTGCAGAGAGGAGGTACAAATCATGGTCATATACTATGCAGTATTATTTAGCAGTGAGAAGCAATGAACTAGGTAAACACAACCATATGGATAAATTTTTAAATTATATGGTGGCGTGAAAGAAAGAGAATATGTACCATAAGAAGATAGATACAGTAAGTCTTTGACTTACAAATGAGTCCCACTCCAGCAGTACATTTGTTAGTCCAACAGAGAATCTTACACGTCTTTGATGCAAATATACAGTGTAAATCATAACAAAATGAATGCAAGGTCTGTTTGTATCTGTGCAAGTTTGCAGCCCAAATGTTCATAAGTTGAGGACTTACTGTAATTGCATTTATAATAATCAAAACATTGATTGGAAAAATGCTACATATTTTATAAGCATCCACATGTGTTCAAACACATTATTAAGCTAATAAATAGGAGTCAATACTCTTGCTCAGATGAATACCAATGATCACTGCTTTAGTGATAGGAATTGTAGTAGCAACAAGTTTACAAAAATGACATTAATACATTACATTTTAGTACAGTTCTTTGAGAAAGCTGACAAAAGATGCAATGACAAAGATGTTTGATAGTTAACAGTAAATAGAGAAATATATGTGAAAAGTCCAGATTGTCAGGGTCTGGTCAGCAATGGAGAGATAGCACATAAAGAAACATTTTATTTCATGGAGAATTTTGAAAGTAAGGTAAACAGTATAATTAGGAGCCAGATTCTGGGGTATGCTCTAGAATGAATGTTTATGTCCTCCAAGCAAACAAACAAACAAACAAAAAATGTGTTGAAATACAATCCCAAATTCAGTGGAATTGGAAGAGGAGGCCTAGGGGGAAGCGAAGTGTTCATAAATAAGATTAGTGCCGGGCATGGTGTTGCATGCCTGTAATCCCAGCACTTGGGAGGCTGAGGCAGGAGGATCGCTGTGAGTTTGAGACCAACCTGGCCTACATAGTGAGTTCTAGATCAGTCTCAACTACATAGTGAAACCCTGTCTCAAAAAACCAAAAAACTAACTAACTAACTAACTAAATAAGATTAGTGTCCTTATAGAGCGGTGTCAGAGAGATTCTAACTCTTTCTACTGTGTGCAGTCACAGACAGAAGATGAATAATCTCACTTTTGATTCTGTACTTTCCTGACCTCAGAACTCTAAAGAATAAGTATTTGCTTTGTGCAAATCACCAGTCTATGATATTTTGTTATAGAACTCCACGCAGAATAAGAATGGCTTCACAAAATCTTGATGTCTAACTTCTGAAAGAACAACTTTTGGTGGTTTTAGTCCCTATTGGACACATCAATTCACTTTTTAATTATCTAGAAATATGTTGATTAAAGCAAAAAAAAAATAGACAAGGAAAGAGTTTGGAACTCAGTAGGGGGTTAAAAAAGTGTGGATTGCGACCTTTATCCCAGTCTGAAAACCATTAGATCTAGATTTCTGAAGTAAAAGTGTTTAGATATAAGGTATTCAGTGCTGAATTATTGTTATTTTTGAAAATGTAAAGTCACAATGCGGGCAAAATGGCAAAAAAAGTAATGACATAGGGTACCCTAGCAAAAATGTTTTGCTATGAAGGTAGAAGACCCTGAAGGATACCAAAATTTTGAGTTAACAAATGCATGCATTTTAAAGCAGAGGTTGGTGAAAATAGCAGAGAGGTGACACATACTTTACATTCTTAATATCTAAAGAGTAGATGACTGCTATTTTTTTTCTTTTTTGGTACTGGGGACAAAACTTGGGACCTTGTGCTTGAGAAGTAGGCTGCAGAACCACTGAGCTAAATCTTGGCCCAGTAATTGCTAATTTTAAGAGAAACAGACTTAGAACACAAAGGAGAGAAGTTGGAATATTATTTGAAAAAAACCAGTTTTTATAAGATTGTTTGTATCTTACCATAGGTATTTAGATTGTAGTCAACGATCCTTAATGTTCTTGGTTCTTTTCAACAGCAACTTCTATTAAGGCAGGTTTTCTTCATCCTTTAGCTACTATGTACAATGGACTTTTTGAATGAAAATGTTAACCTGTTCATTAATTCCTGTTAAAATTTCTCTAGTTGTTTTAGATTCAGTTATTCACTCTGGAATAACAGAAACAACTAGTCCATACAGGCACACATCTACTTTAATATGCTTTGTAGCCTCAGCTTCTCCTACATAGCCTTTAAATATCACTGTGTCCCATTTCTCTCTTTCCATTTTTATATTTATGAATTTTCCATGATATTATCACCACATACATCTGAATCCACTATGTAGGCTCTAAAACTTGAACAATACATCACTCATACAAGCTGTAGAGTAGGAATGGAAGCAGAGTGTTTCAGTGGTTTCCCAGAACAGGCTAGAGTACCTAAGGTGAAGGGAAGCTGCCAACAGAAGCTCGGACATGCCACACAGTTGTCGAGGACGGATGACTCAGTGCAGAGCGTAGGCCAACAGGCTTTGAGCTTTCCTCATAATTGCAACCTAAAATATTCAGGTATTCAGGATCCCAAGGGCTAAGTGACTGAAGGTCATGGAAAGGAGTAACCATCACCAATAGAAAGCAAAATATGAATACAAAATGCAATGAAAAAGGCTATGAGTTATATCTCAGAGAAAGTCCATGTAGACTGCTGATGATTGTAGACCCCAAGCTCCAACCCCTTCTGATTTCAAGACAAACATTTACATGTTTATCCTCCTAAAGGGAAGGGAGTGAACAGAAGGAGGGGAAAACTAAATTTACAATGTAAAACAAAACAAAGCAAAACCTTGAGTTGTAATTTATTTTACCCTGGGAAAGTTTGAATGGCAACTGAGTGTCAACAATGTCTTCAGTTACAGAAAAATGTTATCTTCTGTCTATCTGAGGCATGTCTCTAAAATTCAAATACATTGATTAGAATGCCTTCAGTAAATAAAATAATATTTAATGTTTTGGCCATTTCATAATCACAATTATAGAAAATTTCTTTAGCACAAATTTGAAGGCTACACAAAAATAAGAGTGGGGGGCTGGGAATTTAGCTCCGTGCTGCTGCACCTGCCTCACAAATGCAAGGTCCTCAGTTAAATCCCCAGTACTGGAAAAGGATGAGTGGGCTACCTAAAGGACATCTGGACTCTTCAAGAAAAATAAGCAATAGTATTGTTCATTTTTGATTTAGTTAGAGCATGCTGGACTAGTGATAGTTAAGAGCATTTTCTCTCGAATGGTAGATGATTGGCTATATAATTGATTTTCTTTCTGGCATGGGCAAAATTTAACTGCTTTATGGCTCAGCTTTTTATATCTGAAAATGGGGATAATTATGTCACTAATCCAAGAGAGTTAAGGGAAACATTCCTGATAGAGTACTTAATGTTGAGCCCAACATATTTAGATATTGAAAAAAATGAACTCATTATTTCCTCTTTCGGTGTTCTCTATTTTAGTTAATGATAGATATAGTGGATCTAGTCAGAAATTAGGCAGTCATCATGCATTTCTCCACCTCTCATTACAGCCTGTTCCTCCTTTCCATCCACAGATCCACAGGCAGACCCTGATCACTTCTGTTGTGAATTACTACAAGAGCTAGTAGTCTCCTGGAAATATGCTTTAGAGTCCACATTTTGGAATTACAAAATGCTTTCTATGAATGTTTACGTATTGTTTCTAAAAATCAGAGTAAATTTCTCAACCTCCAACATGTGCCATTGTTTCAATCTTATTGATGAGAAAAAGTTTACAAGAGATTCAGTAACTTACTAAAGGTCATATAGTCATCCAGTAGAGATAGAAATATCAGTAAGACACTGTGGAAAATAAGAACATTTGAGTAGTGGCATTACTTAGAGGAAATGTGGTTTTAGAAAACAAATTCCAAAGAAAGACATTTAAAACTGATAATATAGCCCTTTTTTAATAAACTGTGGGATTTCTATATGAAAATCATGCTCCTACATTATAAAAATAGCTAAAGCATAGACAGGTGTCACAAGGCTGACAGTAAGATCAACACACAGGCACAGAAAATAAGTTTAATAGTAAAAATTACAACAAATTAACAGATCAAAGGTTGCCGCACACAGAGAGATGTACAGTCGCACCTTCTACATTAGAAATGCAGCTCTCCTGGCTCCATGCAGCGATACACAACTGTCAGTAATATTGCAGGATCCAGATTGCATGGAGTCTTCTAAAAGATAAACCTACCTGTCCCTCCTTGTTTTACAAGAGAGAGTCCCTTCCTTTGTGGCAACATCTAACTGTTACGAGAGGCATGAAGAAATTCTGACTCCATGCCAGGCTGGCTTAATGCAGCCATGCATAAATCAATTGCATTAAGGTATTCATGCATCTTGCCCTTGAACATTCGTACCCATTCACTAACTTTATTTATTTATTTTTATTTTTTACTATTTTTTAGGTACCAAGGATCAAATTTGGGACCTTGCGCTTGCGAGGCAGGCAGTGGAACCACTGAGCCATGTCCCCGGCCCCATTCACTGACTTTGTTAAGGGTATTTGTACAAGATATTATCGTGTACCTTTAATCAGGGTCCAGTCCCCCATGAGGACTAAGCTTAAAATCTGACTAATGTTTCAGTCTCATCTTGGGAAAGACAAGGGGAAAATATAAAAGTGAAGAATATAAAAGAAGAAATGGGTTGATTAGCTGTGATGATTTCAATCTTTATGAAGCAAAAATAAATGATGTCCAAGGCAGAATTTACATTTTAGTCAGTTCAACATTTATTGAACACTCAGCATATTGAGGGATGGCTAGACACTATGGAAGATTCAAAATGAGTACAGATTTCCTGCCATTGAGGCTTACAGGTTAATGCAAAGATAAGGAATAAAGTTAGTGTTTGGTAACTGGTAAGAGAAATCCTCAGGAAATTTGGGCTACATTATGAGCAATGGATCAGCAGGAAAAACAGCTAGGGAAGGCCTAGAGAAATTTAGTAAAATTAAGTTGAGCTTTTGTATATATAACAAAAATATGAGGATATCTAATGAGATATACAAGAACAGTTATTTCCACTTTAAAATTTAGTAAATTGAATATATTGAGTAACTTTGGTGACTTATTAAAAGTCAGAGTTTTATGAACAAGAAACTCCAGATGCTTATACAAGGTCTCTAAATCACATACTACACTCCATATGTATGGACAAAGGCTACAGAATTGTTCTATTTTGCTGTAGTTTCAAAATCACTCTTAGCTTTCTTAATATCAGTCTATACCACCCTGTCAGGTGAAAAAGGAGAGGCAGTTTCTTGTTTTATGTTCATAACTACAGCTCAGCCAGCTGTCATTCTATCAACATGCTGATGTGAGAAGAGACATTGAGCCGACAGCTGCAAAGCCACAGAGCCTAAACAAAACACCATGGACTACCAAGATGAGACAGAACAATATGGCAAGAAGTGACCAGATTATCCCGGCTCCGGGGATGTTTCAGCCAGCTATGTAACTTATATTCATACAATGAAACAAGAAAATGAGTAAAACACTGTTTCAGACTATTTAGGATTATTAGCACAGAAGTTATCTTTGTTTCAGAAACTCTGGGAGGGTCTTCTTGAGATTAAAAAAGACAGTATCACATCAAAGATATTAGAAAACCATCCTTAACAGTTATTCTATGGCCAGACCCAAGGTGAAGTGTGTGTTTTCCTTTCATGTGCTGGGCTGTAAGCTTTGACATTTCAGGCCCCTGACACAGACTGCTGAGGGGAAGAGGGGTGGGGATCTGTCAAGTCTTTAATTTCTTTAACTGTCACCAGGTTTATTGTTCACTTTCTGGTCCAGATGACAATGTAATTTGATTCAGTCATAGCATTGAAAATCCCAATTGGTTTGTGTTTTGCACTGTGCCAGAGGCAGGAACTGCACAAAATGTATGAAAAAATCGAGGGGGTATCAAGAAGGCAAGAAATAGATCAGATGTGAATTACCCAGTGTCATATGGTTATGGATAAAAATGCTGGTATTTTTTGATTAGTTTTAACATGTATCTTTAAATTTCGTTTTTAGAATATTTGTTGTACACATTTTGTAGGGGTAATGTTTTATCATCACATTGGATTTTACCTGTTAAATAATCTATACTGAAAGCATTATATCTTCCAATTTATGTTTGAAAATGATAAGGTAGTTGCGTTTGTGTGAATGAATAAAAAAATACATATTTCCCTTTCTAGCAATATGGCAGAGTAGATGTCCTGAAAATCCTCTAGCTATATAGAAATCCAGAATTAAACTTAGGAAGAAATACTGAATAAAATAAAGCTACACCCTCTTAAATGAATAGCTGAAATCATAAAAATTAGGGAAATCCCTGAAGAAAAATGAAGAGATGGAACACAAATCCACAACAATAAATTATTTGGGGGTGTGTGTTCATCTTAATAGGAAAGTGACTTGTATTTAATAGGTCAGGACTAGAAGAGACATCCATCGAGCTCATATACAGCAGGAATATAGAAATGAATCAGTTGCATAAGGCTAAGATCCTAACAGAGCTAAACTCTTAATTAAATGGTAGAAAATATGGCTACAGAGTAAAACGAAGAGAAAGTTCGATTAACTCAGACTGTTTGTACCTGAAGCATAGTGAATATGGGCCTTATCTCTAATTGGTTTAAAATCCAAAATGAATACCACTTGCCTTTCCCAGGACTCCTTATGCTGAGTAATTACTATAACACGTAGTTATGAGCTGACAGTTTTACCAGAAACCAGCAGAAGAAAGTAAAATCCTCTGGAGGTGTACACTTTTACCTCATTCATTCGTGATACCCTCAGTCAATCCCTGCTCAGGTACATGCAAAAGTGCCCGACATCGCCACCATCAGATAAAGGCAAACCAAAACCACAGAGTGATCTCACCTCACCAGTGTAAGAATGGTTACTATCAAAAAGAAAAGAAGTAACAAGTATTGGCACGAATGTGGAGAAACGGGAGCATAGCACACAGCTGGTATGAATGTAAATTAGCATAGCCAATATGGAAAATAGTACGAGGGTTCTCAAAAAATTAAAATTATAACTACCATATGCTTTCCACAGCAATCTCTCTCCAGGGTTTATGTGCAAAATATATGAATTTAGTATGTCGAGAAGGAGACATCTCCACCTCCATATTAAATTCAGCAATATTCATAACAGCCAAGAAATAGAAACAACCGGTCCATCAATTGATGAATGAAAAAAGAAAATGTGTTATATATGCATAATGGAATATTATTCTATAATAAGGAGAATTAAATTCTGTCTCTTGAGACCAACGGATAGAGGGGGATGAAAGAAAGAGACTGGAAGGGGATGCAAATGTATTAGAACATGTTTTCTATGTGTACCTATTTGATTGTCCAGAAAATTGTTTCTGTTTTTATTGCATCGTTGATTCATTTTGATTTCAGTTTAGTTGATATTGAGAGATACGAGTCTAAGTTCCATCTTTGGCATGTGGTTAGCCAGTTTTCCCAGCACCATTTGCTAAAGAGACAACGTTTTCACCAGCAAAATATTTTGGCCCCTTATGAATGATAATGTAGCTGAGTGAGGCTGGAGTTTTCTCTGCACCCTGTATTCTATTTCACTAACCCGCTAGTCTGTTTTCTTGTCAATGCAATGTTGGACGATGCTTTCGTCACTGTAACTTGGTGATATAACGTGAAGTCGGGGATTGTGATGCTCCCTGACTTGTCCTTGTTGACAAGAATTGCTTGTGGTTTTCTAGATCTCTTCTGGTTCCTGAATTTTAGGAGTGCTTAATACAGTTCTTTGAGGAATACTATTGGTAGTTTTATTGAGATTGTATTACATGTGTATAACAGTTATTTCCATCGAGTTTATTGGTACTTTTAAAGTATACAATACAGTTATATTCATCATTGGGATCTCGTATCTTTACATGATGTATCTTGGTTCTTATTTTTCCCCATTCCCCTGCCGTCCCTCATCCTCTCACCCTCGCCTATTTACAAAGACTTTGTTTCCCTTTTTTCTTTCTCTCATATTTTTTCTTTTCCCTTATTTCCTTCAACCTACCCTTCCCACTTCCCCTACACCTTTACCCTTTTCTTCCTATTTCACATTATCAATTACACAATTTGGATCTTATTTAGACTTTCAGTTTTTTCACACCAGAGAAACTATTTGGTATTTACATGTGTGACTTATTTATTTCAATTAAGAGTATATCCCCAATGTGCATCCATTTTCCTACGAATGAATCTAACTTCTCATTCTTTATGGCTGAGTAGTATTCCATTTTATAGAAAAACCACATCTTCTTTATCCAGTCTCCAATGGGTGGGCAAATGGGCTGTTCCCAAGTTTTAGCTATTACAAACTGTGCCTCTATAAACATGGGTGCGCAATTATCAATCACTGTGATATGATTCTTTTAATTCTTTTGGAAAGATACCCAGCAGAGGGATGGCTGGGTCAAATGGAACCTCTAGTCCCAGCTCTTTCAGGTATTTCCATATTGATTTCCACAGTGGTTGCACCAGTGTACACTCCCTAAAAAATGGAGAAGTGTTCCTTCCTCCCCAGAACCCGGCCAACATTTGTTATTGTTTGATTTCATAACAGTAGCCAATCTTTTGTGGGATGAGGTGGAATCTCAGTGTTGTTTCCATCTGCATCTTTTCAATGACCAGTGATGTGGAACTTTTTTTTCACATATTTACTTGATGCCTTTATTTCTTTGTCTGAGAAATGTCTGTTCATTTTAGATGCCCAGTTTTGAATTAGGTCTTTATATTTGAGGGGCTGACTTTTTGGGGTTCTTTATATATTCTAGATAATAGTCCTTTGTCTGAGGAGCAGCTGGTAAATTTTTTCACACATTGTAGGTTGTCTTTTAGTTCTGTTGATGGTTTCCTTTGCAGTTCAGAAGC
Organism: Fukomys damarensis; assembly: GCF_012274545.1. Taxonomy (NCBI): domain Eukaryota; kingdom Metazoa; phylum Chordata; class Mammalia; order Rodentia; family Bathyergidae; genus Fukomys; species Fukomys damarensis. The sequence goes on along the minus strand of NW_022900951.1, from coordinate 120,059,194 downwards.
TTTTTAATAAGATGAAGTCCAAGTTGTTGATTCTTTCTGCTAGTCCCTGAGTGAAAATGGCCATACTACCAAATCTTCTGTACAGATTCAATGCAATGCTGATTGAAATTCCAACAGTATATTTCACAAAACTGGAAAAAATAATCCAAAAATTCATTTGGAACCAGAAGAGAACTAGAATAGCAAAAGCCATCCTAGGCAACAGAAACATGGCAGAGACAAAACAGTTCCCAATTTGAAACTATAGTACAAACCACTGTGATAAAAACAACATGGTACTGACAAAGAAACAGACCTGAGGATCAGTGGAATAGATTGGAAGATACAGAAAGAACTCCAGATGTACTCAGCTACCTCATCTTTGACAAAGGAGCCAACCATCCCCACTGGAGGAAAGCTAGCTTCTTTAATAAATGGTGTGGGAAAACTGGATTTCAACCTGCCACAGAATAAAACTAGACTCTTATCTTACACCACAAAATCCAACTGGATTAAAGATCTAAATATTAAAAAAGAGTCCCTAAATTTGCTGGAAGATAAGTTAGGCAGAACTCTTGAAGACATTGGCATAGGAAAAGACTTTATGAATAAATCCTTTCATGTTTATATTCAGTGTTTCTGTTTTTATATCTAAGTCTTTGATCAGTTTTAATTAGATTTTAGTATGGGATCTAAAGTAATTTTTCTGCATGTGGATAGTCATTTTTCCCACTACCATTTGTTAAAAATATTTCCTTTTCTCCAGAGTATGTTTTTGGTCCCTTTGTCAAATATCAAATGATCAAATATTCCTGCAATTGTTTCTGTAGCCTTAATTCTGTTCCATTGCTCTGCATTTCTATATTTGCACCACATTTTTTAATCAATGTAGCTTTGTAGTATAACTTGAAATTTGGAATTGTGTTACTTCCTACTTTGATCTTGTTGCTTAGGATTGGTTTAGGGATTCTGAGTCTGTACTGGTTCCATCCCCATACATTTTAGGACTTTTTTCATAGTTTTGCAAATAATGCTGTTAGTGTTTGGATCAGTATCTCAATTATATCACGTACCATTATTGATAATATGGCTATTGTAGTGACATTTGTTCTGTTTACGCAGAAATAGGGGATGCATTTCCTTTTTCTAATGTCTTATTCAATCCATTTTTTTCTTAATGCTGTAGTTTTATTTATACAAATCTCTTACTTTTTCAATTACGGTAATTCTCCAGTGTTTAATTTTTTGAATGGGATGGTTTTCCCTGTTTTCTCCTCACTGGGGTCTTTGTTGGTATAGATGAACAGAATTGATTTTTGTGTATCGATTTTATATCCTGCTACCTTGCCAAATTTATTTATTAGTTTTAAGTGTCTTGTGACACAGTTTTTCTTTTTTTTATCTTCTATGTGAAAGATCCTATCATCTTAAAATGAGGATAGTTTTACTTCTTTATTTTGTGTACATTTCCCTTTTATTTCATTTTGTTGCTTGATTGCTCTGACTAAAGTTTCAAAGAGCTCTATTGAAAGAGTGTGGTGATAGTGAACACCTTTCTCTTATTTCTGATGTTAGAGGTAAAACTTTCAGTTTTTCCCCATTTATTATGAAGTGGGCAGTTGGCTTGTCATAAATGACTTTTATTAGTTTGAGAAAAAGTCCTTCTGTACCTATTTTCATTAAGTTGTTTAATTATCCTAAATGTATGTGGTATTTTATCAAAGGCTTTTTCTGCACCTATTGAGATAATCATATGGCCTTTGTTCTTGCTCAGAGTTTTTTATCTACATGCATTAAGGAGTTTGACCTGTAGTTTTCTTTCCTTCTTTCTTTTTTCTTTCTCTCTCTCTCTCTCTCTCTCTCTCTCTCTCTTTCTTTTCCCTCTCCCTCTCCCTCCCCCCCTCTCTCTTTCCTTCTTTCTCTTTTAAGTCATTGTCTGATTTTGGTAGCAAGCTAGCTTGGAGGGATGAGTTTTTCTGTACTCTGTCTCTAAATTTCATTAAACTCTTGGAAAGGTATCAGCATTAGATCTTCACTGAAGTCCTGATAGAATTCTCCAGTATATCCATCAGGTCCTGGGCTTTTGCTACTTGGTAGACTTTTTATTTTGATTCCTATTTCATTGTCTGTTATTTGTCTATTTAAGGTTTTTATATCTTCTTGGTTCAATTTTGATGATTCATACACTAGGAGTTTCTTCTTTAGGTTTTCCAATTTAATGGAATATAAGTTTTCAAAATAGTTTCTGCTAATCCTCTTGATTTTTTTCATGTCCATTGTGATTTCACCTAAATAAAAGGACTTTTAATGAGTTAGTATTGAAATATTTTTAGGTTCTATGTATATAATTAAATTGCTGTTTTAATTTTTGTTAACTCATGTTTTCATTACATTCCTCTTGTTGAGACAAAGTAACTGGCACTCAAAGTTGAAGGAGGAAAGGTTTATTTGGCTCACAGTTTGTAGAGGTTTGAGTTCATAGTTGGCTGGATCCAAGGTGGTATGGCATGGCAGAGGGGCATCATAGAGAAGAAACGGTTCATGGCAGGTAGAAATCTGCAAAGTAGCAAGCAACAAGTAAAAAGCAGCAAACAGAGACCTTCTTCTGTGCCTTATATCTTACTCAGTGCTATTCTTAGGGTGGGTAGTTCTCATACACAGGGTAGAGCAGTATTAATCCTAGCATCACATCATGATTCAATCTAAGCATTACATCCTTGATCCCAGCAACACACATCCTAGATCCAGCCACCTCCAAAAAGCCCCACATATGACTGACTGCATAAGGCTTTGGAGGGACATCTAGATAAAAGCCATAGCTACTGTGTGTTAATTGGCGGTATGTTGTTAATGTCCATATATGGATGAATGGATTTAATCTCTACAGAAATGTAAATGACATTGAATTATGGTTTTTGTGATACAGTATATGTTTAAAATTTGTTGAAGCTTTCTTTATGATATAATTCACTGAAATCTCAGTGTTTTATTTTCCATGTGGGCTTGAGAAAATGTGGAAATTATAAATACTGAGGATGGAACTTGAGCTTTTGCTAAGCAAACAGTCTATCACAGAGTCATTCCTTCAGGCTTACTTTCACAAAATTGATCTTTGACATTATACCACATTTTCATTTGTGATTTTTAAGGCTATTTTAGTAGTTATCTAACATTGGTAGAGATATATCTAACATTATGAGAGATTATTTTAAAGGTAACCAATATTTTAATATGTGGTGAGCTTTACCATTCCTAATATTGTGTGTGTGTGTGCGTGGTAATGTTTATCTATTATGTGTTTGTGGGCTGTATTTAGATGTCCCCTCAAAGCCTCATGCACTCATAGGTGAGAATTTTTGGAGCTTACTGGATCCAGGGCAATGATGGTGACTATCTAGAGACCACCAAAGGCCCAAACTGCAACCAAAAACCCACTTATTTATCACGAAGTGCCAACACTACAATTTAAACTGAATACTGAGGTTTTAGTTTAGAAGAAACAGCATGGCACCTTGGCTTGCATGCTGACAGAGAGGGCTCTGCATACCCATGTGGCACATGTGCCATAGGATTGCCATCACAGATATAGGGTATATGATTCTAAGTGTGTGGTACTAAATGTATCTACTGTTTAACTAGCATAATTCTAGGTGTAGGTTGCACCAACAAAAATGCCTATAGCCTGGATGAGATAAAAGGAAAAAAGAGGCCTGCTGCTGATGTGTTGCTGCTTTGCTGCCTTCTGCTTTCTGTGTTGTGGATTATTTCTCTTCTAAGATGCCCTCTGTCATGACACCCAGACTTGGAGCCAGGTGACAATGGACTGAAATCTTTAATTTTGTGTGTTGGGTATTTTGTCTCAGCAATGCAAAAAGTACCTAAGAAGCTCTCTGATATTAATACGCCCAAAGTAGCTTTCTTTGTGTGTATAGTTGCCTTATAAATTGCTTTACACATTTTTTCAACTTGTGCATATTAAACTACATATATTTGCATTTTTTCCAATTCGTCATTTTTTGTCTTTTACCTGGCCAGTTAAGTCTATTTGCATTTAACAAAACTATTGATATATTTGGACCTATTTCTGTCATACTTATTATTTCCATTTGTTGCACAATATTTATCCTTTTCACTCAACTATTTGTTTATTTGAGACAGGATTCTTATATAACTTATACTTGCCTTGAACTCATTTTTTTTCTGTCATACTTTTTATTTTCATTTGTTGCACAATTTTTCTATTTCTTTTCCTTTATTACTTTTTATTTGCTTGCTTATTTGTTTTATACAGAGCTCCTATATTCCCCAGGCTTGCTAGGAGCTCATGCTCCTCTTTTCTCAGACTCTTGTGTGCTAAAGTTATAGGCATGTAACACCACACCTGGCTACTTTATTTTTAAAAAGCTATCTTGGCCCTTTAGTAAGATAACATTATAATGATTTAATATTTATTGTTTAACCTTGCATCCAACTTCCATCATATATATGTTAAGGAAAATTTTTACTCTGTGTTACTATGAATGTTCTCTCTGTTTTGCCTTAAACTTGGAGATTTAGATAATACCAATGATTTCATCAAGATTTTTTATTACCTTTATTTGAATTATTTCTTATTGCTTATGTCTTCTTTTTCATTTAACCATGTCACCCAGAACTGTTTACAATATGAGGCTTTGTAGGCTGATGGCTTTGTAAATGTAAGGATATATTAATAATGATTTTACACTTGGAATACAATTTGCTGATACATTGCAAGTTATTTTCCTTCTTGTATTAATATATTGTGCCCACTGTTTTCTTGCATCTAGTTTTAATGTAGAATATGTAATATCAGTTTGAGTTTTCTTCTTTTATGTGTGATCTTCAATTGCCTAAAGATTTGTTTTCCTATTTTCTATGAATATTTGCTCTCTAAATTTGCATTGATATGCTTCTTCATCTTATCTTTCTGCTTTCACTCTCCATACAGGTTTTCATTGTGAGAAGTTTCTTCTATTTGAAGACATTTCTTTTATTTTCTTTTTCTTTTTGTCTTTGTACTAGCATATTTCTGCTTTAATATGATAGGATTTTCCATCTTTTATATTACATAGCTATCCTTTTTCATTCTATGAGATTTCTTCAATCTAGTCTATAAATTTGCCAATTTCTTCCTATATCTATTCTGATCTCTATCTTATTTATTTTCATTTATTTAAATATTATCATCACATTACTATTATTTCCTTCTTTACCTTTGTGTGTTCTTGTCTCATACATTTTATATTATGTCTTTTTTTGTATTTATTGGACTAATAATATACTATTAGCCTTCCTGTTCTAATACTTTTGTTTTTCTGGGATCCATATCCAATATTCTAGGTTTTTAAAAGTGTCAGTTTCTCAAAAGCACTATTATCTTTGCCTGTGAGCAAATTTTACCCTTGGCTCTTGTGTTAAGTAACGTCAGGTCTTTTTGAAACATTCCTTCTTGGAACACATCTGCCAAGCTGGGAGAATCCCAAGCAACCATTTGGGTATGTTCACATAGAAGAGAGAAAAGGCCTCTGGCTAACATCCCCAGCTGTGTTCCCAGACATCTGCCAGCTTCTACTGCCAGTTATGTGAATGAAGCCACTTTGGGCTTTGCAGGTTCCCCCAGTGCCTCAGTTGCCAACACCACATTAAATAGAAGAACCACTTAGCCAACCCAGAAAATAATCAGAAATAAAAAATTGTTGTTTTAAGCCATAAAATTAAGGGTGGTTTGCTACACAGCAACAGAGAACCAAAACACATACACTCTCACACTTTGCACAGAATAATGATAAGTATTCCAAGGGAATGGAAAAGCTCTGATTGCTGGTGCTTATCAAGTGTCGTCTTACCAGGGGTGATCAAAAATATTATAACCATAAAAATCACATCAGCCCTCTGGAAGTCAGGCTCAGTACATATATATATATATATATATATAGTTAAATAAATATATATATAATGTTAAATAAATATATGTAATGTTATATATATATATAATGTTAAAATTAAAAGTCATTATAGTAAAAGACATATTGTAATTAGTCACTTTCAGAACACTCCCTTTCACTTTGAATAAATCCCATCATTCTTGCCACATTCTGAAACAGTTCTGGAAGTCCTCTTTCATTAGTTTCTTTATGAAAAGTGATAAGAATGCAATGAATGCTGCTGCTTACTGCCACTCAGTCGAAACGCAGGCTCATAAAACAGTTATTATGTATTCTCATCTACTGTATTCACAAGATCTGGAGCCCTGCAACTTGTTTCTTCCCCAAAGTCAAAATTAACATAAAAGGGAAACACTTTGAATAGATATAGGATATTGAGGCAGCTGCAGCAGCAAAGATAAAGACACTCAGTGAAGAGAACTTCGAGGGGAAGGGGATGGGAAAAAGAAATAAGATGTGATCTGTACCTGTACCAAGTCCCCATGACTGGTACTGTGAATATAGCCATTATGTACTTCAAACATGAACGAATAAAATTTAAAAATGAGTGTGCTTGAACTGAGAGGTAGTGCCTTGAGGGAGACTAATGGCAATGTATTTTTTTCTGTCATAAATTTTAAAAAAATTAAATACAGGCCAGGGATTTAGCTCAGTGGTTCCACACCTACCTCACAAGTGCAAGGTCCTGAGTTTGATCTCTGGTACCACAAAAAGAAAGAAAAAAAATTACTCACCATATTTTTCACTCAAACCTCATACATCATGAGATAGTTAATGTTCCTTTGTTAATAGATTATCACACGGTCAACTTCAGAGTTAATATAATAGGTATACTATAGAAGAGAAATTGTAAAGGGGAATTGTGGTTCAGCATGGGTCACCAACTTAGCAATCAGTCAAGATACACCTCAAAGAATATAGATCTAATTTTCTAGCATCAATGAAATCTAGGTAGAAAACAATAAGAAAAATATACATTTTGTAAATTTATGCTTTTGGAAATTTAAAGACCATATCTAAAGTAAGTCATGAAAGAAACAATGTATACATATGGATACAAAGAAATTTGGAATTGCATGTTAATAAAAATTATATGTATTGGAATTCATGAGGTTCTGTTCTCATATTTAAAATGAAATAGGCAGAATTTAATTTTTTCATTGAGTTAATTGATCCTTTTTAAATAAACAGCAGTTACATTCATCATTGGGATCTCATACCTTTACATGACAGATCTTTGTTCTCATTTTCCCCAATACCTCTGCCCTCCCTCACACCCCTATTTACAAAGACTTTATTTCCAGTTTTTCCTTTTCTCATAATTTTATTTTCCCATTATATCCTTTCCCCTGCCCTTTCCACTTCCTATACACCTTTATCCCTTTTTTTCCTATCTCACATTGTCAATTATAAAATTTGGATCTTATGTACAATTATAGTTTTTCACACCAGAGAAATGATTTGCTGTTTACACATGTGTGTCTTATTTATTTCACTTAAGAGTATGGCCTCAATATGCATCTATTTTCCTATAAATGACTCTAGTTTCTCATTCTTTAGGGCTGGGTTATACTCCATTTATAGAAAAGCCGCATCTTTATCGAGTCTCCAACTGATGGTCAATGGGGCTGTTTCCAAGTTTTAGCTATTACAAACTGTGCCGCTATAAACGTGGGTGCACAATTATCATTGTGATATGATTCTTTTAATTATTTTGGAAAGATACCCAGCAGAGCTATGGCTGGGTCAAATGGAACCTGTTATCCTAGTTCTTTGAGGTATCTCCATATTGATTTCCATAGTGGTTGCACCAGTCTGCAGTCCCACCAACAATGGAGAAGGGTTTCTTTCTCCCCACAACCCCGCCAACATTTGTTATTGGTCGATTTCTTGATAAAAGCCATTCTTTCTGAGGTGAGATAGAATCTCAGTGTTGTTTTCATCTGCATCTCTTCAATGACCTGTGATGTTGAAAAGTTTTTCTCACATAATTATTTGATGCTTTTATTTTTTTCACTGAGAAATGTCTGTTCATTTCAGATGCCCATTTTTAAATTGGGTCTTTATATTTGGGGGGCCTGATTTTTTAGTTCTTTATATATTCTAAATAATATTCCTTTGTCTGAGGAGCAGCTGGTAAAAGTTCTCTACATTGTAGGTTGTCTCTCAGCTTTGTTAGTGGTTTTTTTTTTTTTTTGGCTTGCAGAAGCTTTTTAATAAAATGAGATCCCAGGTGTTGATTCTTTGTGCTAGTTCCCATGCTACTGAGGATTTGTGCATAAATTCTTTTCCTATGCCAATATCATTGAGAGTTCTGCTTAACTTATCTTCCAGCAAGTTTAGTGTTTCTGTTTTAATATTTAGGTCTTTAATCCACTTGGATTTTAGTTTCATGCATGATGAAAGATGAGGGTCTAGTTTTATTCTTTGGCAGATTGAAATCCATATTTTCCAACACATTTTATTAAAGAGGCTATCTTTCCTCCACTGAGGATGGTTGTCTCCTTTGTCAAAGATGAGTTAGCTGAGTACATCTGGAGTTTTTTCTGTATCTTCCAATCTATTCCACTGATCCTCAGGTCTGTTTCTTTGCCAGTACTGTGCTGTTTTTATCACAGTGGCTTTGTAGTATAGTTTCAAATTGGGAATTGTTATGTCTCTGTTGGCTAGAATTGCTTTTGTTATTCTAGATTTTTTCTTGTTCCAATGAATTTTTGGATTATTTTCTGTATTTCTGTGTAATATACTGTTGGAATTTCAATCAGGATTATATTAAATCTGTATAGAATTTTTGGTAGTATGGCTATTTTCACTATGTTGATTTTTCCAACCCAGGAGCAGAGGATATCTTTATTTTCTTATATCCTCTTCAATCTCTTTTTTTCAGGGTGCTGTAGTTTTTAGTGTAGAAGTCTTTTTATTCTTTTGTTAGATTGATTCCTAAATACTTCATTTTTTTGGTTTCTATTGTGAAAGGAATTGTTTCCCTAATTTCTCTTTCAGTGAGTCTGCTATTTGCCTAAAAGAGGGCTACTGCTTTTTGAGTGTTTACCTTGTATCCAGCTACTCTCCTAAAAGTGTCAATTAAGTCTTTTGGCAGGGTTTTTTGGATCTTCTATGTAAAGTATCATACCATTAGCAAATAATGACAGTTTATCTTCTTCCTTTACTATCTTTATAGCTTTAATTTTTTTCTCATGTCTAATTGCTGTGGCTAATGTTTCCAGAACTATTTTGAACAGGAGTGGTGATACTGGGCATCCTCGTCTTGTTCCTGATTTTAACGCGAAGGTCTTCGGTTTTGGGCCATTTAATATGATATTGGCTGTTGTTTTTTCATAGCCTTTATTAAGTTGAGATAAAGATCATCTATTCCTATTTGCTGCAGGGTTTTTACCATGAATGGTGTTGAATTTTGTCAAATGCTTTTTCTGCATCTTTTGAGATGATCATATGTTTTTTGTCCTTGACTCTGTTAATATAGTGTTTTACATTTATTGATTTAGGTATGTTGAACCATCCTTGCATCCCTGGGATAAATCTGACTTGATCTAGGTGTATGATCTTCTTGAAGACTCTCTGTATTCTGTTTGCTGGTATCATATTGAGGATTTTTGCATCTATGTTCATTAAGGAGATTGGCTGTTCTCTTTTTTGGTCTGGTCTTTCTGTGGTTCAGAATCAAAGTAACACTTGCTTCCATGGATGAATTTGAAAGTATTGCTTCCCTTTCAATTTCATTGAAAAGTTTAATGAGTAGTGGCAATAGTTCTTCTCTAAATGTCTTCTAGAATTCAGAAGTGAAGACATCAGGACCTGGGCTCTCCTTAGTTGGTAAATTTTTAAATATGTTTTCAATTTCATTGATTGTAACTGGGGTGTTTAGAGTTTTTTATCTTATTTGTTCAACTTTTTAAATTCATAAATGTCAAGAAATCTGTCAATTTCTTCTGTATTCCATTTTATTAGAGTATAGGTTCTTAAAGTAGGTATTGATGATCCTCTGGATTTCTGCTGGATCTGTTGTGACTTCACCTTTTTGATTCCTAATTGCAAGGGTCTGAGCCTTTTCATTCCTTTTTTGACAAGGTATGCTAAAGGTTTACCAATTTTATTCATTCTTTCAAAAAACCAACTCTTTGCTTCATTGAATTTTTGTACTGTTCTCTTAGTTTCCATTACATTGATTTCTGCTCCGATCTTTATAATTTCCTCCCTTGTATGAGATTTGGGTTTTTCTTGCTCTTCTTTTTCTAGGAGCCTAAGATTCATTATTCTAGGAGTCTAAGATGGTTTGTTTGTGGTCACTCTGTTTCCCTAGAGTGGGCATTCACTGCTATGAATTTTCCACCTAGGTCTGCTTTCATTGTTTCCCATAGATTCCTGTATGTTGTATTGGCTTTATCATTTATTTGTAAAAACTGACTAATTTCTTCTTTAATTTCCTTGGTGACTCATTGATTGTTCTGGAGAGTGTTGCTCAATTTCCATGTGTTTGTCAAGTTCTTATGGTTTCTTGTGCTATTGATCTCCAGTTTAATTTCACAGTGGTCTGACAACATACATGGGATAACTTCGATTCCTTTGAATTTATTTAAATATGTTCTTTGAGCTAGCATGTGGTTTATTTTTGAGAATGAAACTTGTGCAGCCAAAAAGAATGTATATTCTGATTTGGTGGGGTGGGACTCTCTGTAGACATCTACTAAGTCCATTTGTTCAAAAGCTTGGTTCAGTTCAATATTTTGATGTTGAATTTTTATCGAGATGATCTGTCTCTTTGTGATAGTTGGGTATTTAGGTCCCCCACTACAAATTTATTAGTGCTTATTTGGTTTTTCATGTCCCTTAGTATTTGTTTTATGTAGTTGGGGGCATTATTATTTGGTGCATATATATTTATATTGTCATCTCTTCCTCTTAGATTGCTTCCTTTATAAGGATTAGTGGCTTCTTTGTCTCTCTTAATTATTTTTGGTTTGAAATTTACTGTTTCTAGAAATAAGATAGCTAACACTGCTTTTTTCTGTGCTTCTGATGCATGGAGACCTCCTTCCATCCTTTCATTTTCTGTCCATGAATTTCTTGTATACAATGTATTGTTGGATTTTGCTTCTTAATGTATTCTAATCCAGTCTTTTGATGGGTGAATTGAGGCCATTGACATTGATGGTTATAACTGATATGTATTGACTTATCATTGTCATGGTATTGTCCTGTTGTTGGCTCTTTTTAATCCCCCACTTTAGTTTCTTGCCTCGCCTAATGGATTTGCTCTGTTGGGCCTCATGTTGTTGTGATCTTCATTGTCTTTTTCTAGGATATTGTTTAGAATTGCTTATAGTGCTGGCTTGGTAGTCATGAAGTTTCTCAGGTGTTCTTCGTCATGGAAGTATCTTATTTCTCCATCCATTTTAAAAGATAATTTTGCAGGATACATCAGTTTAGGTTGGAGGTTGTTTTCTCTTAGTTCTTGAAATACCTCACTCCAGGCTCTCCTTGACCTGAGGATTTGTGTAAAATACTGC
>NW_022900951.1:120037910-120047643 GCF_012274545.1 Fukomys damarensis | reverse complement strand
TTTTTTTTTTTGATACCAGAGATCTAACTCAGAACCTTGTGTTTGCAAGGCAGGCAGCAGAACCACTGTGCTAAATCCCTGGCCCTGTTTCTTTTCTCTAACTGCTTTCAGTATTTTGTTCTTCTGTTGGGTTTCACGATCTTGACTATTATAATGTCTAGGTGTAGATTTCTTTTATCATGGCTAGTTGGAGTCCTGTATGCCTCACTTATTTGTATGTCAAATTCTTCCCCTCTTGGAAGTTTTCTGTCATTTATTCTGTGAACAGTTTTTTAAGTCATTTGTCCTTTCTTCTCATATTTCATGGATTCCTATCAGTCTTATATCATTCTTCTTTGCATCATCCAGGAGTTGTTGGACCAATTTCTCTTGATCCCTTACTGTTTTAAGAGATCACTCTTTTCATGGTCACTGACTGTAATCCTATCTTCTATACCTGAAATTCTATCTTCATGTTAGTTCATTCTGCTGTGAATGCTTGTTTTTTAATCTCCTGGATATGTGTTTGAATCTGTTTCATGAATTCCATTTCTTTCCTATGTTGGTCATTCATGGATTACATTTATTTTCTGTGCTGGGCATTCATGGCTTCTGTCATGGTCCTGAACTCATCTATTGTTTTGTCTGTTTCTATTCTCGAGTCTCTCTTCATGTCTTTCTTTGTGCTCACCATCTCAGTAGTTATCTGGGAAATTATTTCTGTTTTGAATTTTTCTAGAGCCCAGTTGATCTGTTTTGTTACTCCCTGTTCAGAGTGTACTGGTGGTTGATTGTCAGACTTTTCCACCTTATTTCCCCTAGAATTTGCCATTGGTGAACTGGAAGTCTGTCTTAGTGTCTTGCTTAAGTGTTTTCTCATTTAAAAAATTTTTGTTGTTGGCCTGTCCTTGATTTAATTCCTGGTTTGGTATTTTGATCTTCGTGACATAGCTACTCTTTAGGTTTTGAGTCTCTAATGACTCAGAGACATTCTCATTTTCATATCAGAAAGGACATATCATTAAATCATTCACAACCCTCTCACCCAATTGACACAATCTACAACAACTTAGAAATTCACCATTTGTGGTAGTTATTAATCTATCACCTTTAGCAGTGTGAATTAAATCAAAATAGAGGACCAGCCAAAAAATGATTATGGTGAATAATCGTCAATATAGCAACTTTACCCTTCAGGATGGGGATTTAGAAGGAGTTGGGGGGAGAGGAATAGATAGGTAAAGGATAGGAGAAGGTTTCAAGTGAAGCCAGAGGGCACAACATAGTCATGCAAACTCTAGGAAACTGTTGAAGACAAGAGAGAAAGACAGAGTGCAAGAACGAAGACAAAAATGAAACAACATAGCAGTAATAGGGAAGGTATAAATTGTACTCACTTTCCTTTGAAACTAATGACAATCAAGAGAAGAAAAAAGAGAGATGAAAAGAAAAAGAAAGAAGAATCCAAATTATGGCGGGATCAGGAACAAAAAGGGAAATGAAGAATAATGTGGGGGAGCAAGAGACTGAGTGAGAAAAAGAAGAAAGAAAAAAATTTGAAGAATTGGAAGAATAAAATTTTTAAAATAAAAATTAAAAATAAGAGGAAAAGAAAAAAAATTGAAGAGCCTCTTTCAGGGTATATCTGTGCTGTCACAATAGACAATGTGGGCAGCAATGTGCAGAAGTAAGTCAATTAGTCTCAGCTAACCAACGGCAGACCCTTCAAATTCAGGCTGAATTTTGGCTGCTAAGACCATCTTGAGCTCCCTGAGCTCCTACAGGGTTGAACTCTGCAAGGTTCTACTGCAAATTCCAGCTGCCCTTCCCCAGAAGATAGTTCTGATGGAAGGTAGTGATCCCTCCAACTTACCAACTACAGAGATCTGATGTGCCTTTATTGCAGTTGTTCACTTCCATTCTATCTTCTGTAGCCTTTATGACCACCTGTACCTCTGTATTGTTGGATCCAGGTACTGGCACAACCAGGAGGGTCAAGAGCAGGTGGGGTGGGGAAGTGCTGCAAAGGCGCCTGTATGGCTGGGCAGTCCTCACTGGTTTGCCCAGAATTTAATTTTATATTTAAAATGAAGACTGAACATCAATAATCTATGCATGTTACTTGAGGACTTAGAAAATAATAAAATAAATAGCTGAGATGCTTTAAATAATGAAAAAAACTGAAATTTCTGAAAGAAATTTCACATACTTTAATTTTAGTCATTTAAAATAATAACTATAAAGAGCATAGTATTTTGGCCATGAAAATTCATTGGGTAAGTGAAACAGGTAATATTAAAGCCAATTTGAGAGGTAATGGTGTTGATGTTTTAAAAAGTTCATGACTTATTGGAAAAAAAATGGCTCGTGAGTCCTATAGTTAGTGATCTAAAACAAATTTTATAAACCGTACTCTAGATATCATTTCACTGTATCATCATGACAGTTTATATTACGAGAATATATCCTATTGTTTTAACCGATTTATGAATGGTATAACAAAATACCTGAGACAGGGTAATTTACAAAAGAGTTTATTTTACTCATATTACTTGAGGCTTTGAAGTCCAAAACCATGGTACTGGCACCTGCTTGGTATCTTGTGAGGATGTACTTACTGCATCATAAGATGACAAGTGGTGTCACATAGCAAAACAGAGTAGGTATGTTGCAGCTCGTGTTTCTCTTTATCTTCTTAGAAAACCACCAAATCTCCTCATGAGGAACACATACTGATGACCTTATGTAATCCCAATTACATCTCAAATGTTCCACCTCCAAATACTATCAACATAGGAGTTTTAGGATTGTCAATATGCATTTAATGGAGAAGATTCAAATCATGGCACACAGGAAAAATACAGCAACTATTACTGAATAGCTACTGGATGGTATAAAACTGTCTATGCCACTCTAATCCACATGATTATGTGGATCCAAGTCATAGTGCTTTTGCTTTGTGATTCTGTACATGTCCCAATTTGAGGCAATTGAGTCTCCAAGCATAGTCTAATTCTGATTCACTTTAAACAGAAAATAATGCACTTCTCAGGAATTTGGAATTAGGAAAATGAAACACTATTTAAAGTTTCTTAGCTTTCCAGGATTTGTCACACACAATCTCAGTGAGGACTTTCCACTGTATATGTTACCCAGAGTACATATCCATTGTGGGTTAAGTTTCAGGAGAACTTTCAGCAAATCATTCTTGTTTCAGAGTGTCTAACCTACTCCTGTGATCTTTAGTAGTAGCTATAACTTACACTTGTCTATGTAGAACCATACCTCATCCTCCTCCACCCAGCTCTGACCTATAATGTCAGTGATTTCTCTTGAGCTTTGGAATATGTCAGTATGAAAAATAGATGAGCAGAAGGAGAAAAGTGAGATTAGGCCATGTATTACCCTGCTTCCTGCATCTGGTGACCATGGTTTAGTCTCTCTGTGGAAAGCCATACAGCTACCTACTAGGATTCAATATCTGTACTTCCTTCTGCATTTTTAAGTTTATGGGTCATAACAGCTTCATATTGTTATTAACTCTAGGATACTACATAATTGGTAGTTAGTGTTTCTAAATCCTTACACAACTTCATAAACAGTTACTTTGCCAATTTTTTCTTACTCAGTGGGAGCATGTCATCAATCTTTTACTAGGACCCTGAGAGATAAAAATGTTAAATAGTAAGTGCTGCAGTGCATACTTGCTCACCTGAAAACAGAATGAACTACAGGGAAAGCTCTGTTAAGGAAGTGCCTTCTCACTACAACTAATGCTTCTAAGATTTCCAGCATGTCTGTAATGAAGAATTTTTTTGAATTTCACAGCCAAATTCTAAGCCAGAGCCAATTCCTAAAATTACTTTAGTTGTGCTGACTAGGTAAAAATACAATCTGCTGATTTGGCTTAACTGGGAAGAGACAGATGAATTGGAGAACCCTGAATGCAATGTGTCTCCCATTCATCTCCTGTACTACTCCCCTAGTAAGAAAGAGGTATCATGGGTATGTTGGAATCAGCATGAAGATTGCTATGGCTTGGGTAGGGTATGAGTGTGTTCCAAAAAGGTTCAGGTATTGACATTCAGTCCCCACTATGAGTTATTAAGAAGATGGAGATTTAACCTGACAATTGTGCTAATAGATGGGCCCTTTAAGGGTTGATTAGGATTATCTAACATCAAAGGTCAGGCCACAGGACTGAATCTTGGTGGCTTTACAAGAAAATTATGTAAACATACACATCTGCTCCCACCTCTGCCTGACCATTTATGACTCTGACAGCAAGTAGCCCATTAACAGATGTAGCCCTCCACCCTAAAGCATAAATGTTAGCCAAAAACCCCTATATTCTTTACAAAATTATCCAGTCTCAGGTATATTGATATAGTAATGAAAAACACCAACACAAATGTTGACATTAAATTTTAAGAAAGATAAAAGATGTCTCCCAATCCAATTGCCCAATCTGTGGCCTTTAACCTAACAGTGTGGGCAACCATTGCATGAGGAGCAAGAAGAAAGAGTACTGTATTCAGGAGATAAAAAAGAATCACAACGTGTCCCTGTTTTTTTTTTTTATCCGTTCTCTCAGGGATTCAAGTAGTGTGACCTTGTGATGCTTTCAGCATGTGTTAATATCAAATAGAATTCTTTAAAGTGAATATTCAGTCAAAGACATTTTTATTCTATCTATAATTCCAAAAACAAGTCTGGCAAAATGATTTGTGATTGCCCAGCCTCTAAATCAAACCCCTAGTCTGGATGAAGAATGACCATCTAAGTTAATAGAAATTCTACCTTGCTTCAGCCATGGGGAAAACCTTACCAAACTGTAAGTATGATTGAGGAAGAGTCGAAAAGAAAAATCATCTTCATAGACAAAAGGAGAGATGGCCAGATTCGCCATATAAAGCACTCATCTCCCAGCCAGAGGATACTCATAAAAATTACCAATTGGAGGATTGAACTTTCTGTCCCAGCCTAGCATAATATAACCAATTTTTCCAACCAGTGAATAATGCATGTTGTGTCCATTAAAACTGCTTTCTGTAAGTATTTTCTGGTGATAATGATAAAAGCATTTGTATATGAATATATTACTGGTTACATGAATAGTATTATGACTTTGTCTTGAAGAATTTTCTTCTTGTTAGGAATACTTCAGGTATGTAAAACAAAAAAAGTATAATATAATTAACATCTTGGTTCCCATTACCTAAGTAAAGAATGAAGCAATACAAATTTAATTAAAGCTATTTGAACTTCCTTCAAATAAGGTTCACTTCCCCTTTTTATACTTCTGTCTTCTCAGTGCTACTGTCCTGAATTTGGAACTTATCACTCACAATGATGCCTTTGTTCATTAATATCTCCAATTCCTAAATAACACATATGTTTATATTTGCATACTATGGAAAATGTAACCTAATACAGTTTGTTCCTGATTATGCAGTATGCTTGTAAGATCATTATATGTAGAATACTGCTGTAATGCAATTATTTTTACTGTTGGAAATATTTTATTGTATGACCATGACCCTATTTTATTATAAGGCCATATCACAATTCAGGTATAATATACTTATTTGTTTTCTCATTAGACTCTAAGATTTGTTAGGCAATGGTGTGTCTCAATTATATATTAATCATTATATCCCCAGTTCTTAGCATGGTGTTGAGAAAATAGTAGGAACTCAATAAGCACTTTTTACCTGATGAATTATTTTCCTAAGAGTTGACTCGGCTACTTCAGCTCATCTTCCCTAGACTTATATTTGTATGTAGCTGTGTGACTTAGCTCTAGCCAATGAAGTCCTTTCAGGATTGCATTATAACAACCTACTGCTACCCTTCAGTAATGATTCCCTTTGTTCTTTTTCCCTCCTAATTGAATGGAATGGAGATGAGTGAGATCCAACAAAATTTTGAAAGTCAGAAACTAAATATGGCCTGGTCTCCATTACTTAGAGACTCCAAATGATCACTCAAAGGTGATCAACCGAACAAAATCTTTACCTGTTGTGAACTCTTACATAGGTGAAAGACACATTCCTACTGTATTTAAACTATCATGTGCAATAGTCATTAGTTTATTGTAAGTAATAAATATTCATGTGTGAATGTACTTCCGAGCTCCAAGCTGTATCTCAAAATTTCTTTTTTTCTTATTCTTTTGTTACTGGGGATCAAACTCTCGGGACCATGTGCTTGAGAAGCAGGTGGCAGCACCACTGAGCTAAATCCCTAGCCCTTAAAATTTCTGATATGCAATATTTTCATGCTGTTATTTTCTGAGAATTCAACATTTGACTTCTGTTTCTCTCTGTGAATCGACTTGTTTAGTAGATGGTTAAAACTTTTTTATTACATTTCAATTTTCCAATAAGGAAAACTATTTCAATTTTTAGTTCTCTATTGTTGAGGTATATTGATCAGAAAATACTGCCTTCCTTGATTTTAACTATTTGGAATGTACTTGTTGTTACTTGTGGTCAGTACCATGAATGCTCTGTGTGTGTGTATGTCTGTGTGTTTGTGTGTGTGTTTGATCAGAGTCTGTAGCTCTAGATTTCAGGCTATCTAGTTCCACATATATTAGTCAGTTCTATTTTACACTGTGATATTCTGCACTTCAACTTTATTGTGGCAGATAGTGTAGCATTTTCCAAAAATAGTTGCAATAGTACCCTCTATGTCTTATGCTCTTCTGAAGTGGCACTTGCCACACTTCAGACAAAAATAAGTCCTTAGTTCTTTACCCCACTAGAACTGGGCAAACTTGGCAACTGCTTTGTCTGGCAAAATAGTGCAGAAATGGCATTATTATAATCTGTGGCACAGTGTACAATCAGTCCAATGGCTTCTAGTTCCTGCCTCTTGGAAGTTTAGTGCCAGTGAGAAGTGTGAACACTCTGTGAGGAAGCCCTAAGCCATGTGCAGAGGTGGAAAGCCACTCACTTTCCCAGCCACCCAACCCATGAACCAGACATGTAAATGAAGAAATTCTCAACTCACTCCATCATGGCATTTTAGACAATCTAGTGAGAATCACCCAACTGTGCTTAGTCAACACTAACACCTATGAGATTATAATAATTACTTACTTTATATCTCTACATAAATAGATTTTCTTTATGCAGCAACAAATGGGAGAAACACCTTCTCTTTCTCTTGTTTATACACAATTTCAAGAGTGAGTAGGTCAATTAAAACATATCTCTACGAGTTCTTTCTATCTATTACATTTCCTGTTGGAAGTGTTCATCTCATAGAGGTAGGACAAACTACTCCACCCAAAATTTGGTTCAAATGTTGACGTGGATAATGTCACACATACAATGAGATGTTTTGAAATAGTTTATCAATTATATAATGAGGCTTTTAAGAGAGAGCTAGGCAGCTCTCAAGCAGGTACAAAATTGAATTGCTAGGGTGGAGAAAGGAGGCTTTCATCATGATTAGGGTGTGGGATCTTAGAGGTCTGCAGGGGCCTAGAGGCTTGTAGAACGTGAACTTCCTACCAACAGCATGGGAGGCAGCATTCAGACTTTCTCATTGTCTTGCACATTGAGCAGGCAGAAGGGCCAGAGGGAGTAAGTAGGGAGGCAAGAAAACTGTCAGCAATTAAACACAGCAGTAGATTCAGACTTTATAACACATGTGTGATTCTACTGTAAATGTTGATACCATTTAATTTAGCACATTAACATCCTAATCTATGACCTACATCGTGATTTGTTCACTTTCACATTGTAAACTACCATTCACTGTATTGTTGAACAATTTTGTCTCTGAATTTAATATTAAGATGACGCCCTTCATCTTTTAAATTATGGGGGTTTTGTTATTGTATTTTGGGGAATTTTTTTTTGTTTTTATTTCTGAAACAGGGTCTCATTATATACTTCTAGCTGGCCTTGAATGCTCTTTGAAGCCCAGGTTGGCTTTCAACCCCAAGGGATCCTCCTGCCTCAGCCTCCCTCCTGCTAGGATAACAGGTGTGTGCTACTGTGCTTTGCTTACATTTAGTTTTTATTAAGATAATATTTTTGTACATCTCTTAATTACAGATTGGCTACTTTTCATAAGTGTATACATTGATGTCATCACACCAGTTTACAGTACTTGTATTCCACCAGAATGTTTCCTTGCATGCCTTGCAGTCAATCCCTGCTCCTGCTGTTAATCATTATTCTCATTTTCTCCTCATGGATTATTTTAATTGCTTCTGAAGAGCATGTAAATAAAATCATAAAATATGTATTCTCTTTTTTGTTTCACACCGTATGATTTTAGACACACTTGACTAAGAATAATTTCAAGCATATTAAAAAATACGAATTTTATTTTAGTCAGTTAAGGCTGCTATAACAACTTCCCACAGGTTGGGTAGCTGAAAAACTGGAAATTTATTTTTTGCAGTTCTAACTGCTCAGGATTGGGGGAGAGGCATTTTTGCACTGTGTTCTCACCTGGCAGAGAGCAGAAAGAGCTGACACTCTTGTGTCTCTTCTTACAAAGGCTGCAATCTCACTCATGGGAGCTTCAAGTCCTCACATGCTAATATCACAGTGAGGCTTAGGATTTCAATGCATGAATGCTGGGTGCAGTGGTATTCCATGTGAAAATCCATGGACCCTCCAGGTAGAGCCTATTAAGAACCTTGTACTACACTTGCTTTCTCACATGTCTTTTCATCAATGTGTCTTCATTCTGATGAATATAGAAATAAGTTCAGCTAGGTGTGGTGGCTCATGCCTGTAATCTTAGCACTCTGGAGACTGAAACTGGAGGATTGCTGTGAGTTCAAGGCCAGCCTGGAAAACATATACTTCCTCAAAACAAAATTGAAAAAAAGTCATGTAGAGTAATTTAAATTGTCCTTACAGTGACCTTTTCCCCTCTCACAGTAAATATTAAATACAATGAAATGCACACATATTAGGAGTACTGTGTGTTGCATTTTGATAAATGCTTGTGCCTGTGCCTTGTAAACTATTAAGGATTAGACCAATAATGGGGAACATTTTAGAGGCAAGTGCCCAGACTACAACCCACAACTCACTTATTTACAGCACAGTGTCAATGCTGCAATTAAACTTGAATACTAAACTTTTAGTTTAGAAAAAACTCCTACATTAACATGTTTTGTGTTAAAACAAAAACAAATAACATGCATGCCAGAGATTTGCCACAACTGGTTTAGACTATTGCCATTACCCTAGATAGTTTACTCATTATCCTTGCAGTCAAAAATTAATTTTGCCTAATAGGTTTTTATATAATAGGTTTTAATAATCATGCACATTTGTTTTCTAAATTGATTCTTTCATGCAGCATAATTTTTGAAGTGTTTGTCATACATATTCCTGTGTATCAGTACTCATTTATTGCAGTGTAGTCCTTCATTGCATGAGTATTCCATGTCTTATTTATCTATTTCTCTTAATGGAACTATTAGTAATGGGATCTAGAATGTTCCCCTAAAAGATTCATTGTGCAAAAGGGTTGGTTGGAGACAGGCTTTTGAGAAGCGGTTGGATCATGAGGACTTTAACTTCATAAGTGGATGAATCCAGTGGTGAGAACATCATTCAATGCAGTTTTAAAAGGTGATCGCAACAAGAGAGGGGATCTAATTGGAAGAAGTATATTGGAGGGAACATGGAATTGGGGACTTTGGGATTTTATCCTTTCCTGGCCCCTTCCTCTCTGGTGGCTGTTTCTCTCCCTCCCTCCCTCCCTCCCTCCC
>NW_022900951.1:120035740-120037689 GCF_012274545.1 Fukomys damarensis | reverse complement strand
CCCCCTCCCCCCTCTCCCTCTCTTCCTGGTTACCATGAAGTGAGCAACTTTTCTCCATCACACCCTGCTGCTATGATGTTTCTGCATTATCCCAGTCCCCAAAACAATGAAGACAGCTTACTATGGACTAAAACCTCTGAAACTGTGAGCCATAACAAACATTTCTTCTTTTTAAACTCTGCATGTTAAGTGTTTTTTCATAGCAGCAGAAAGCTCATATAGCAACCATGACTTATTCTGGTTTGTGATTATTAATTAAACTTCCATGAACATTTTTATGTAGGCATTTTTGGAAAATATATAGTATTTTTATTTCTGGGACAGAACATAGTTGTTTCCTAACCTTAAAAAATCTACAAGATTGATATCCAAAGGACTTTACTTACTCTGCCCAACAACTTTTGAGAGGGATAGTTGCTCCTCATGCTTCCCAAACTTTAGTATGTCAATCTCTTTAAGATTTAGGCATGTGATAGATGGGTGGAATTATCACATTGTGGTTTTGCATTATAGTTCTCTGATTATTAATAATGTTGGACACCTTTGCATGTTCATATTCTCAATTTACATATTTTGTTTTGAATAGTGCCTATTATGTATTTTCTTCATTTCTGTTAACTTGCTTTTCTTTTGATTATTGAATTATATCATTTATGTATATACATTAACTGAAATGTCACATATACACTTACAAATATTTCCTCTTAGGCTTGAATTTGCCTTTTCAGTTTCTCAATATTTTAATTTGGTGAACATATAAACCATATTTCAAATAATAATACTTGGATTAAAATAATTTATCAATACTTATGATTACTATTTTTCTGTGACTAGCCAATCATGGAAATATTCTTTTAGGATTTTTTTTCTAAAAGTAAGGTATTAGCTTTTACAATAAAGACTACACTCTACTTCCATAATTTGTTATATATACTGGGAGGTTGGAATGAGATTCATTTCTTTTTCTCGTAGTTGTCCCGTTATTCCAATCTCACTCATTGCAAATACTTCTCCCTGCCTTGAATTCGTAAGTGTCATTATAGATACATATTCACATGCCTGCATGCCAACACTAGGGCTTAATAAACAAAGCACTCTTTTCATAGCTTGCAGGGAAAGATTCTGAAACATAGAGAAAATTGTATTTTATGTAGGATAGTAATACACTTATGTTTTGCATTTTTCAAATACTGCTTAAGCAGCAGTTTGTTAGGCTGAGTATATGTGGGCCAAAGTACATGTGAGTTAGAAACTTATTAGGATAGTCTAAACAAGACATAGACTAGAAAACAAACATTAACCTAAGCTTTAGAAAGAAAAGGAGGAGAGATGTACCAGACAAAGGTACATAATTGATTGAAATTGAGGTTAATGAGAAAGTTAGGATGACTTAAATATTTCTTCTTGTGCAGTTGCATAATGTTATTAATCATGTTAGAAAATAAGAGAATAGAAGCATATTTGTAAGGGAAGACCTGTTTGGTTTTGGCTGTCCTAAGTACAAGGTTATAAATGCATATTAATTTAGGATTATCTACAAATTTCCTTACATAATGCTAAGAGAGATATATCTATGTCAGAGTTACAGATTTGGAAGATATCAAGACATAAATCATCGTAAAAATCTCGTGAGTGTCTAACATTGTCTAAAGAGTGACTATTATGATGATACAAACCTAATGATACAGCTTCTTGAAATACCAATGTTTAGGAAGAAGAAACAGGAAAGATTAGAATAAGGGAGTTAGATTGGACTATGAACTATAATAAAAATAAAGAAGGTGTAGGTCTTGGAATTTAAGACTAAATTACTTTTAAAAAGTTGCTGAAGTGACAAATGCTACAAGGAAATCAAATAAAAAGAATTTAATTTAACAAGTAGGTACATTATCAGTAACTTGGGCAAAAGTAGTTTCACTGAATTTTGATGGTATCATTCTTCTGGTAAA
>NW_022900951.1:120022931-120035633 GCF_012274545.1 Fukomys damarensis | reverse complement strand
ATATATATATACATATATATATATTAAAGGATGTATACAATGTAACTTACAAATACCAATAAATTATACAATGCTTTCATTGTTGATTCTGTATAGTTGCTACTCTTAAACAATATTTTGGTTGATTTTTACCAAACTCCTGTTTTCTCATCAAAATTGGTGGATTAATGTGCTTATAATGTAAATTTTGTCTGATATTTTCACCTATATTAAGAATGAAATGAAATTAAAATATTAAAACTGAATGTTGAAACTTCACTCGCTTTGTTAAGGAAGTAAGTGAGCTTTTGCTAGAATGGGTGAGAAATTTCAAACTATGGAAAACTATATTCTTAATTTTTGATGCTATTTACAGAATAATGCTTATAGGCACAACACATTTATGTGTAATCACCTCAAGAACACATATAAGAAAAAGTAAAACACAAAAGATGAATTTTCAATATGTAGCTTATTTTATGTATGTACATATATATATATGTATATATATTAACATCATCACTGTTTAATAAGTGCCTTGCAAAATTCCTGAAAATTTAATAGTCAGTTCTTTCTTCAACACCGGTATGAGTCAGTTCCAAAAAAACACTCTGTGAAAAGAAAGTAAGAACGGTTTTAGATGTGAATCTAGTGAATATGATCTGCCCCTGAGTTCAGAAAGTATATTTTGGTCAAGTCATTAAGTATTTGTAGCCTCTATTTCCTAATATTAAAACTAAGAATTTTTACATTATTTTGAGTGTTATTGAGATGATTAGAGATGTGAAATAGAAATAATATACATTACACTCTTGTTATATTTTTTTCATTATTCTTTCCATTACTGATATTTAAGGACAGATGTGAAGAGTCGCATTTTAATTTTTGTGGTTCCTAAATTATGCTTTAACCATCTCATATGATATCTCATGATTAGGAAGAATACAGCTGATTTGATACTACTTTCTTTCTTTTTAACTGAATTCCTCAACACAATTTCTAACAATATAAGAAACTTTTCAAAATTGATGCATTCCTATACTGCCTGACTAGTTAGGCATTTCCTTCCTTGAATTCCTAACAGTTGAGGTAAAGTATGATTCAATTTCAGGAACATCCTACAAGTGCTATCTTATTAGGTAATGATTGATGTGAAGTAATATCCACCAATTATTCACATAGACTAGGGCATAAAGGAGGGAGGAGGTTCAACTATTCTAAGTCTCTCAACAAAAGTGAGTCTGTTCTCTAAAATAACCATGTTTTCCCTCCTCGGTTCTTGTCATTCTTCGCACAGATGTGTTATCACTGACATCATCCAGAAGTGGTTATATATACTGAGCACTGACTGTCAGATGAATGGCCTTGAGTACCTCTTTTGAGTTTCCTAATTCATTTCATCTATTTATAAATTCTATTTTGCAAAGGAAAAATATATAACCTTCTGAAGTCATATTAATAACTGCTTATCTGTGTATTTGCATGACATTATGGATGATAGTTTGAGACTGCTTCATTTCCCATAGTGTTTTTGATAGCTAAATGAAGTTAGATAGCAGTCTAGATTAGTTAACAAATAAAAAAGAAATATTGTGTTTCTCAAGCCCAAGATCTTCATTTAATGTAACAGAATGATTATATTTTACCCATTAAAATTCTTTTTGTTGAAATAACTCCACAGAAATACAACTATTTAGCATGTCAGGTTCTCTGCTGAAAATAATTTTATTTTCAACACACAATTTAAAGTAAACTTGGTTAACGGAAATAAAAATGAACACGATTTTATATATGAAAGTCACATTATATCACTAACAGCACTCAAATCTATGAAAATAATCATGAGTCTTTAAATAATATGATCATTCATCATAATGCTATTTGAATTAGATTTAAAGACCATGTTAATGTGAAAAAGTAAATTTGTGAATGAAAATATTCGTAAAATATGAGTATGCTAAAACATGACTGTGCAATTGAAGGATTTACATGGTAAATATTTTTGTTATTATTGTAATATATAATATTTGTACTAGTTTTGGGTAATTGATGCGTATACAGATTGTATCTTGATCATTTTGATGCCCTTCCCCCTCTTCTACCCCTCTCCTTTCTCTGTTCCCTTCATCCCTTTCTTTCTTTCACTTCATACCACCACAGACTCATGGTTGGTGAGGACTTGCACATTGTTTGTTCAATGCCATACTCATACCTTTTCCTTAAAATTTCAAATGCAGCCAAGCCTGAAGCCCCACCTACCTGCAGTCACACCGTTCTTGGAGTTTTGAGGCCGAAGAATTGAGAGATTGAGCCCAGCTTGAGAAACTTGGCAATTTCGTGATTTCCCATCACAAATCCCCCAAACATTAAATACGTAAAATAAAAGTGGGGAGGTGTCCTCGGGATGCAGTTCACTGTGGAGTCCCTGGGTTACATCCTCAGAACTGCAGAAGCCTAAAACATGCAAAACCAAACCAAAGGCCTTCGACAAAAAAAGGATAAATGTGAGTAATTTTTAGGACAATAGATGCACCCTGAGTCTACAATGCCAAATGAAAATAAATCAGGCCCAGAAGATTAAATACACATGGTTTCTCTTCTATGAGAAACACCAACTGTTGAGGTCTTCTTCTATTGGAGGGGACTTGGGGATATGACCGTGGACACAATGAATGACCAAAAGCTGATGGCTAATGGCAAAGTTTATTTGTAATGCCAGGTGTTATATACTAGTTTCACACACACACAAGCATGATCTCAGCGATTGGTAATAAACCTCAATCACAAGGAGATATGGGTAAGATAAATAATCAGTCACAAGAAGCGACAGGCAGATATACATTGTTTAAGCTAAGAATATAACATCAAGATAAGACAACATCTGTTTATGACCAGAAGGGAGTGTCAATCAGGAACAAGAACAAACATAGAGTTCAGGGGGTTGGCTGTGAAGAGTTAACCTCACAACTGTCTTGTTTACAGAACTGAGTCTGGCTAAAGCCTACATGCGAGGTCAGAGTAACTCGCACCCAAATTCTGTTCCTACAACTAAAACTTTCAGACTAGAAGGACAACATTCTAATTACAATTATATGTTTCGTCTATTCTGTTCCTAATTCAAGAATGCATTGCCTTGCCCTTAATGAACCTTGTTTACATTAATTTCCTTAGAAACCACACATTGCCTTTACCTCAATAGATTGCCAATAAAAGTCGGTGCCTGGGACTGTCCAGCACCTTTGTCAATTGCACTGGGATTGGTCATCCTGGCACCCCATTTTCTCTCTCTTAGTTCTGTCTCTTAGTGTGTCTTCATCTCAGACCTGCATCATATATGGGGCAGGTGAGTACTGGAACCTGGTGACAAGGATCTCAACAACTGGTGCCCAAAGTGGGGCTTGAACCATGAGCAATTACCTGCTCAGTGAAGCTACTCAGAATAAGGAAGAATAAAGAAAATAATCAATGACACAGTATTCCTTCTATCAAGGTCAAGGACAAGCACAAAATCTCGGTAAAAAGAGATACGTGCTTTAGATGTGAGAAGGTAGTGAGCTGGGACTAAAATATGGGGTAAACACTTTCGGCCCAAGTTGGCCTGCAGTGCTGAAATAAATGTTGTAAAAGATAGTTAAATATAATCATAATTTTTCATAAATAAGAACTTTAGATAGTACTGTCAAAAATAACATGAACTAATAATAATTATTATTGTTAATATTCTGGTGAACTAAATGAATCCATGGTTTCTGACTGTACAGGTTTTCTAATATATTGTTTATGGTGATAGCCTCCTTTTGATTCAGGTATTTTTCTTTCTCTTACACTCCAGCTACTTTTGATAACAGGTACATTTATAGCCTGATGTACTTTCTTTACATGGCATCTTATTAAAGGATAACAATTTACATGAGAAATTTCTGTTTTTGGAGGAAAATGAGTGCATTTAATAATGGCCATTTTATGTCAAGATGGACATTTAAGCATGTTACAAAGATTAATGTCATCATAATTATAGTGCAAAAATATGTTTGGCTCTTGAGTTGAATCTTTTTTTCTGTTAACATTTTATAGGAATTCAACTACTAGAACAACCATGATTGATAAAAAGTAAGTCTTCTAACTACTGTGTATATTTTAAAATGCTTGATATCTAGATAAAATTATAATAATTAAGTTTACAATCCCTATCGCAATGCTAATGTTATTGATCTTCTCTTCTGGGTATTCAACAACTAATGTTTAGAGAGAAGAACTAGAAAGGTAACTGGGCTAAGAAGACAGACACTATTTTGTCCCTGGCCCTTCAAGGCCTACAAACAACCCAGTACATAAGAGAACCTTTGCTACAAGATCCTAAAGTTTTGTTAAGTCACCCAACCTTCTGAACAGGGAGATTGTTGAACACCAAAGTGATAAGAATCAAGAGTGTGCTAAAGGAGTGTCACTTGTAAGGAAAAGTCTCTGACTCTTTCAGAGAAAGCAAAATGGTCAAGCAAGGCCATGATACATTCTGATGGGTGACATGGACAGGAGCTGAGAGGCTCTATACAAGGTTCAAATTAATGCCTGTGGATACTTAATTGACCATGACAGATAGCAAGAGGTTAATTTTAATTAATGTAGGTCTCAATTTAACTTGGCCTTAAACACCCAGTAGAAAAGTGTAATTAATCCAAAAATATATAATGTAAAGACCATAGTAATAAAGCTGGATATTAGAAGGGGCTCCAATTTCTGACCCGTACTGGCAGCTACACTGGTGAATCACCCCTATTACGGGTCAATAAAAAAAGCTATGGTAAAATTTATAGATCTCAAAATGAGTTTTTAAAGTTTTTAGCTAAAATTTTTTTAATTATTAAATTTTCAATCTTTTTACAGCTAAAATTAAAAGAACAATTATGACAAATATCAATCATATAGATAACCTCCATTAATAAAAGGGTCTAAGAGCCAGCAGGTTACAATCACTATTTTAGTCCTTTAAGAACAGTTTAACAAATGAGCTAGATAGTTCACCAAAATCCACCAGATTGACTTTATAGTTGTCAAATTACAACATGCTTTTTATTTAAGGGCTATTAAATTAGCTCCCTGAAGAGAGCTCCTAACTGTGGTCTTCCCTACATAAACCCTTCTCAGCTCAAAGCAGTTAAATTGAAATTATGCGCTTTATCCCCTGTCTTTATCAGTTGGAGATGTTCTTTATAAAAAATTATTATAGACAGCTAAGTCAGTTAGACACATTATAAGGCCTTGTGACATAGGTCCATTGGATAACTCATGGGGTCAAACCATTGTAGAACATACTCACCTTTCCCTAAAGGCACAATTACATAAGCAACAAAGGGGAAAAGGAGGTACAGCTACCTTCACAAGCTCAATTAGATCTTGTTACTTTCATTTACAATGTTTATATAAAACATTTAATATACTCCATTAAAACTCCATTGATACAAAGATAGATCTACAGACATGTCCTAGATACTAGTGTTGTCAAAGTACATACTAACTAAAAGGTAGATGGCCCAATACAATAAATAACATAGGGGTCGGGGTATGCTTATTTCACAACAGAAAAAAAAAACAAAAACAAAAACAAACTTCTGTGACCATCATGCCAGGATGTTCCACTGTGGATCAAGATGGATTCACTACAAACAGCACGATGTGACTTCCTTGCTAAAAGCCATACAAAGGCTGCAACTGAGCAACTCTCCTTACCTGCTATAGTCCTGGGACTTAACGAAGATCACCAGACCTGATGCAGCTGTTGTTTTGACACAATGAAGGGGAAGATGCAGAGGAATGCAATACTGATTATGCCCAAAGCAGGCTGTGAAGAGTGCACCCCATAACTGGCTTGTCTAAAGAAGTGGGTCTGGCTAAAGCCTATGTGCAAGGTTAGAGCAACTCACACCCAAATTCTGTTCCCACAACTAAAACTTTCAGCCTAGAAGAACAAGGATCTAATTACAAGCATGTATTTTGTCTATTCTGTTCCTAATTAGAGAATGCATTATCTTGTCCTTTCTGAGCCTTGTTTACATTAATTTCCATAGAAACCACACATTGCCTTTACCCCAGTTGATTGCCAATAAAAGTCAGAGCCCAGAACTGTCCATTTCCTTTGTTGATTGCACCAGGATTGGTCTTCCTGGATCCCCACCTTCTCTCTCTTAGTTCTGTCTCTTAGTGTATCTTCACCTCAGGTCTGTGTCATACATTGGACAGGTGGGTACTGGATCCTGGTGAAAGGGGTCTCCAGAAGGAGAATAGCTGAGTCAAATGGGAACTCTAATCCTAGTTCTTTGAGGTATCTCCATACTGATTTCCACAGTGGTTTCACCAGTCTACACTCCCACCAGCAGTGGAGCAGGGTACCTTTCCCCCCAAACTCCACCAGCATTTGTTCTTGTTTGATTTCATGATAGCAGCCATTCTTTCTGGGGTGAGGTGGAATCTCAGCTTTGTTTTCATGCATTCCTCTCCACCAGCATTTGTTCTTGTTTGATTTCATGATAGCAGCCATTCTTTCTGGGGTGAGGTGGAATCTCAGCTTTGTTTTCATTTGCATTCCTCAAATTACCAGTAATGTTGAATATTTTTTCATAAGTTTATTTGCTATTTCTTCTTCTTTGTCTGAGAAACGTCTGTTCATTTCAGATGCCCATTTTTGGATTGGATCTTCAAATATGGGAGGTCTGATATTTTAAGTTCTTTATAAGCTGGTGAAATTATTTTACCACAATGTGGGTTGTTGTCTCTTCATGCTAATGTTGGTTTTTCTTTCTGTGCAGCAGCTTTTTCATAAGAAGAGGTCCCACTTGTTCAATCTTTTTGCTAGTTCAAGTGCAACTGAAGTTTTCTTCATGAAATTTTTTCCTACATCAATGTCTTCAAGAGTTCTACATAACCTTTCTTCAAGCTGGTTTAGTGTTTCTGTTTTAATATTTATATCTTTAATACATTTAGATTTTAGTTTAGTGCACAGTGAGAAATAGAAGTCTAGTTTTAATCTTTGGCAAGTTGAAACCCAGTTTTTCTAGCACCATTTATTAAAGAGGCTGTCTTTCCTCCAGTGATCGTGTTTGGCTCCTTTGTCGACGAGGAAGTGGCTGAGTCTGTATGGAGTTGTTTCTACATCTTCTAGTCTGTTCCGCTGGTCCCCGGGTCTGTTTGTTTGGTTTTACCCTGCTGTTTTTATTACAGTAGCTTTGTAGTTTAGTATCAAATTTGGGATTGTGATGCCCCATACCTTATCTTTGTTGCCTAGAATTGCTTTTGCTATTCTTGTTTCAAATGAAATTTTGAATTGTTTTCTCAAGGTTTGCGAAGTATGCTGCTGGAATTTCAATTGGGATTGAATTGAATCTGTATAGCAGTTTTGCAAGTATGGCCATTTTCGCTATATTGGTTCTTCCTATGCAGGAGTAAGGGATGTATTTCCATTTTGTGATATCCTCTTTGATCTCTTTTATCAGAGTACTATAGTTTTCAAAGTAGAGATCTTTGATTTATTTCCTTAAGTTGATTCCTAGTATTTCTTCCTCCTCCTCCTCCTCCTCTTCTCCTTCCTCTTCCTCTTCCTCTTCCTCTTCGTCTTCCTCTTCCTCCTCCTCTGAAAAGTCAAGAAGTTTCTTTGCTAGCAATGGATGCCACTGAAGACACTTTCTTCTTCTTCTTCTTCTTCTTCTTCTTCTTCTTCTTCTTCTTCTTCTTCTTCTTTTTTCTTTTGATTTTATTGTGAAGGGAATTGTTTCTCCAGTTCCTCTTTCATTGAGTCTGCTCTTTGTGTACAGAAATGCTATTAATTTTTGTGTGTTGACCTAGTATCCAGCTACTTTACTGAATTTGGTTATTAAGTCTAGCAGACTTTTGGTGTAATTCTTGGGGTCTTCTTGGGGTATCATTTTATCTGCAAAAAATGAAAATTTAACTTGTTTCCTACCTTTTTTCCTTTCTTTTCTTTCTTGTCTAATTGCTGTGGCTAATGTTTCGAGAACTGTATTGAACAGGGGTTGTGATAGTGGACAGCCTTGTCTTGTTCCTGATTTTACCATGAAGGTTTTCAGTATTTGGCCACTTAATATGATGTTGGCTATTGGTTTTTCATAGATAGCCTTTATCAAGTTGAGATAAAGACCATCTATTCCAATTTTCTACAGGTGTTACTTTTATCATGAATGGGTGTTGAATTTTGTCAAGTGCTTTTTCTGCGTCTATTGAGATGATCATATGTTTTTTGTCCTTGACTCTGTTAATATAGTGTATTACATTTATAGATTTGTGTATGTTGTACCAGCCCTGCATCCCTGTGATGAATCCCTCTTGGTTAGGGTGTGTGATCTTCTTGATGATCTTCTGCATTCTATTTGCCAGTATCTTGTTAAGATTTTTGCATCTATATTCAATAAGGAGATTGGCCTGTAGTTCTCTTTTTCAGTTTATTTATTTATTTATTTATTTTTTTGCTTTTTGGATTGAGGTGATGCTTGTTTCCAGGAATGTATTTGGGAGTATTTCTTCTCTTTCAATTTCATTGAAGAGTTTGAAAAGTAGTGGCAATAATTCTTCTCTAAATGTATTGTAGGATTTAGCAGTGAAGCCATCAGGGCTGGGACTTTTCTTAGTTGAAAAGTTTTTACTTACATTTTCAATTTTGTTGATTGCTATTGGGTTGTTTAGAATTTTTAGATCTTCTTCATTCATCTTTGGGAAATCATATTTGTCTAGGAATCTGTCCATTTCTTCTGTATTTTCCATGTTATTAGTGTGTAGGTTCTCAAAGTAGGTATTAATAATCCTCCTGATTTCTTGTGGTACTGTTGTAGTTTCACCGTTTTCATTCCTAATTGCGTGGATTTGGTCTTTCCTTTTTTGATAAGGTTATCTAAGGGTTTGTCAATTTGGTTTATTGTTTTGAAGAACCAACTCTTTACTTCATTGATTTTTTTTTGTTCTCTTAGTGTTCATTGCATTGATTCTGCTCTAATCTTTTTTTTTTTTTTTAAATCAGGAGTTGAACTCGGTACCACTGAGCTAAATCTCTGACCTTCTGATCTTTATAATTTCCTCTCTTGTATGAGATTTGGGTTTGTCCTTCTCTTGTTTTTCTAGAGGCTTGAGGTTCAGCATCAGGTTGTTTATTTGAGCTTGCTCTGTTTTCCTAATATGAATATTCACTGCTATGAACTTCACTTTTAAGATTGCTTTCATTGTGTCTCATAGATTCTGATATGTTGTATTGTTATCGTTATTTAACTGCAGAAATTGTCTGATTTCTTCTTTAAAATTTATTAAATGAAAAATCATTATTGTAAAAGTTCCCATAGTGACATGCATGACACAGCCTTCTCCTGAGCTGGGATCCCAGTTACTTTGGATGTTGGATAGGCAGATCACAAATTTGAGCCCAGCCTGAGCATCTGAGTGAGACCTGTCACAAAAATTAAAAGAGGGTTGGTGATGTAGCTCTGTGCATAAGCCCTGGGTTCATTCTCTAGTAAAAAAACAAAAACAAAAACAAAAACAAAAACAAATTCTTCCTCTAAAATCTGTCATGGTCTTCATTAGATTTTTGAAAACAGTAGTCAACAGTACCCAGGTTCCCCTCTCTACAGAGCTGTTGGCTGGCCTCACTTCCAGGGGAGAGGTAATGTTCACTAGTGGACTTTTGATTTTGAGGGTGAAACAAGAACATTTACTTTTTTTTCCATTACATTTCTGCGTACATTTAAAGCAAACAATATAGATAGATTTATCATTGGGATCTTGTACCTTTACATGATACGTGTTGGTTCTTGTTTTTCCCCATACTCCTGCACTTCCTTCAACCCCTTCTCCCTTCCCTATTAACAAAGGCTCCATTTTTTCTTTTTTTCACATTTTTAATTTTCCCTTATTTCATTTCCCTTCCCATTCCCACTTCCACTTTAGCCATTTTCTTTCTATTTCACAGTATCAATTGCACCATTTAAAGCTAATTTACACTTTTAGTTTTTCACACCAGATAAACTATTCAGTACTTACTCAAGTGTGACTTATTTATTTCACTTAAGAGGATAGCCTCAATGTGCATCCATTTAGCTATAAATGTCTCTAGTTTCTAATTTTTTATGGGTGAGGGTAGTACTACATTTCCATTGTGTTTCATAAAGAAAATATCTCACTCAGTTTGATTCATGTGGTCACATATGACAGGACTCACCTTTTTGTACGCCTGAATAGTAATTCAACATTTACATCTTGTACATTAAAAAAATACATTCTTCTGTGGCTCAGCTCCTGCTGGCTTAGTGGACTGTAGGCCAGCTGCTCCTCAGACAGAGGACTATTATCTAGAATATATAAAGAAATGAAAACAATCAGCCCCTCCTAACTATAAAGACCTGATTCAAAAAAGGGCATTTGAAATGAACAGACATTTCTCAGACAAAGTAGTAAAAACAGCAAGTAAATATATGATAAAATGTTACACATCACTGGTCCTTCAAGAGAGGCAGATGGAAACAACACTGAGATTCCACTTCACCCCACAAAGAATGGCTACTATCAAGAAATCAGCCAATGACAAATGTTGGTGGGGTTGTGGGGAGAAAGGAACCCTTCTCCATTGTTGGTGGGAGTGCAGACTGGTGCAGCCACTATGGAAATCAATATGGAGATACCTCACAGAACTAGGATAACAGGTTCCATTTGACCCAGCCATAGCTCTGCTGGGTATCTTTCCAAAGAATTAAAAGAATCATACCACAGTGATATATGTGCAACCATGTTTATAGCGGCACAGTTTGTAATAGCTAAAACATTGAAACAGCCCATTTGCCCACCAGTTGGAGACTGGATAAAGAAGATGTGGTTTTTCTATAAAATGGAATACTACTCAGCCATAAAGAATGAGAAATTAGAGTCATTCATAGGAAAATGGATGCATATTGAGGATATGCTCTTAAGTGAAATAAATAAGTTACACCTGTGTAAACTGCGAATTGTTTCTCTGGTGTGAAAAACTATAATTCTACATAAGATCCAAATTTTATAATTGACAATGTGAAATAGGAGGAAAAGGGCGAAAGGTGTAGGGGAAGTGGGAATGGTGGGGGGAATGAAATAAGGGAAAATTAAAAATATGAGCAAATGAAAAAATGGAAATAAAGTATTCATAAATGGGGAAGAGAGGAGGGGGTGAAGAGAGGGCAGAAGTAAGGGAAAAAAATGAGAACCAAGACCTGTCATGTAAAGGTACAAGATCCCAATAATGAATGTAACTGTATTGTATACCTAAAATGTATACCAATAAACTCAATGAGGAAAAAATGGAAACAAAGTCTTTGTAAATAGTAGGGTATAAAAACATTTTCTGATATTGACAAATTCAGGTTTGTTTCCCATGTACCCTCTTTGAAAGAGTTGCTGGAGAATATACATTAGCTCTCTAGTTTGGCGAAAGCAAGAGTCTGATTTCTGTAATTTCCCCTGCGACCCGTTGGTTATTCAGAAGTGTGCTGTTCAATTCCCATGTGTTTATGAGATTTTTGCAGTTTCTTTTGGTGTTGATCTCCAATTTCATGCACTATCATCAGATAATACACTAGGAATAACCTCAGTTCCTTTGCAAGCACTTAAACATGTTCTTTGAGCAAGTATGTAGTCTACTTCAGAGAACAACCTGTGTGCAGCTGAAAAGAATGTGTATTCTGATTTTAAGGGGTGGAACACTGTAAACATCAGCTAAGTTCATTTGTTCAAGATTTTGATTGAGTTCCAATATTTTGTTGTTTACTTTCTGTCTAGTTGATCTATCTATTTGTGACAGTGGGATACTGAGTTCTCCCACCAATTTTGAATTAGTGCTTATTTGAGTTTTCATGTCCGATAGTATTTGTTTTATATAGTTAGTTGCACTGTTTGGTGCATATGTATTTATGATTTTCACCACTTCCTCTTGGATTATTTCCTTTGCAAGGAGGTAGCATTCTTTGTCTCTGTTAATCAGTTTTGGTTTGAAATCTATTTGATCTGCAAAGACAATAGCTACTCCTGCTATTTGGGGGGTTCCTATCACATGGAGTTTTGTTTTCAACCCTTTAACATTCAGTCTATGAGTTTCTTTTTTAATGTAGTGTATTTCTTGCCTGCAGCATATTTTTGGATCTTGCTTCTTGTCATTGTATCAGTCTATTTCTTTTGATTGGTAAATTGAGACCATTAACATTGATAGTTATAACTGATATGTGTTGACTTATCCTTTTCCTGACTTTTTCTTTTTGTTAGATTCTCCCCCTTTGCATTTACTTTCTTGTCGTGCTTGATGGATTCCTTCTGCTGGGTTTCCTGGGATTGTGATCCTCATTGTCTTTTCCTAGGATGTTATTTAAATTTTTTTGGAGTGCTGGTTTAGTATTCATAAAGTTCCTAAGGTTCTCTTTGTCATGAAAGTATCCTATTTCTCCATCAATTGTGAAAGATAGTTTTGCAGGGTTCATTAATCTGGGTTGGAGGTTGTTTTCCTTTAGGGCTTGAAATAAATAGCTCCAGGCTCTTCTTGCCTTGAGGGTTTGTGCTGAGAAGTTTGCTGTGATTCTGACGGACTTTCTCTTTTATGAGATTTGTTTCTCTTCTCTAACTGCTTTTAGAATTTTTTTCTTCTGTTGGATTTCTGGCATCTTAATTGTTATATGGCTATGTGTAGTTTTTTTTTTTTTTTTTTTTTTTTTT
>NW_022900951.1:120011784-120022879 GCF_012274545.1 Fukomys damarensis | reverse complement strand
TGTTTTTTTTTTTTTTTTTTTTTTGATCATGGCTAGTTGGAATCCTATATGCCTCATTTATCTGTTTGTCAAGTTCTTTTCCCCTGCTTGGGAAATTTTCTGTCATTACTTTGTGAACAGGTTTTTTTTTTTTATGTCATCTGCACTCTCTCCTTTTTCTTCATTGACTCCGATCAGTCTTATGTTATTCTGCTTTGAATCACCTCTCTGCTGCTGGATTGATATCTTGTGGCCCTTACTATTTTTAAGAAATTTTTCTTTTCCTAGTCACTAATTGCAATCATATCTTCTATATCTGAAATTCTATCCTCACATTAGCTCTTTATGCTGTGTAAATGGAGTTTTAAATCTCCTGGATATCTGTTTGCATACGTTTCATGGATTCTGTTTCTGTTCCTTAGGTCCTCTATTTTTTTAATCTGTGTTTGTGCTAGATTTACTAATTATGTCTTGCACTATGCTCATAGTCTCTGTTGTTATTGGAGAAATTATTTCTGATTTCATTTTTTTCCAGATCCTCTTTCATTGCCAATTCAGGGAGTCCAGAGAGTTGAACATCAGATTGTTCCATCTCATTGCACTTTGGGGTTGCCTTAGGTGATCTGAAAGTCTGGTTTTGAGACTTGTTTATGTGGCTTCTCATTTCAACCGATGAGCTTTTGTTCAACTGCTGAGCTTTTTTTAAGGTGACTTTTTGCTTACCTAGTGGTCTTCAATTCTCAGAAAGCCACTGAGAGGCCTTGTCTGTGCTGCTCACTCCTGCACAAATTTCTGTGTTGAGTGGTGACCTTTTGGATCCCTGCATTGCCTGTTGTCCATGCATGGTTCTGCATGGGACCTGAACACACTTAGGATGGTATCTCGGCATGCCTCTGGCTGATCCTGCCCCTCTGCATGGCTGTTTTCTGGGAGGGTCTTTGGTTGGGGGCAGTGTACCCCAGTTGCTGGTATCTGAGTGGGTTTCTGGCTGGGGTCTGCATTCACTTACAGATGGTATCTTAATGGGTTTCTAGCTATTGCCTGTGTGTCTGTTCAGCTCTTTTCCAGGTGGGCATCCGGCTGGGCCTGTGGGTCTAAGCTCCTGGGGTTGGTGCAGCGCCTTGGATCACTGTTTTAGTCATTCTTGAGACTCATCATAATCATAAGAGATGCAGCAAAATTTGGGGATCTGAGAAATGTAGTTCAAATTTCTATACTTATTAACTGTGTGACTTTAAAAGTAAATTCACCTCCCTAAACCTTAGCTCACTTACATATAAAATGGGGCTAATGATTTGTACATTACAACAATGCTTTAAGGTTGCCTGTGTAGCAGTGTAACGTTGCCTGTGTAAAATGGCACAGAAATAATTAGTACAAATCCAAACCAATACATGATAAATGATCATTAAATACCATGAGATAGTCTGGAAGTATATTTCAAGGGTAGAGGTTTTGTCAAATGTGAGTGAAGCCTTAAATTTGGTCCTACTAGCATCCAAAGCAAAACTGTGAACCAAATTAAAAATACAAAATCAGAGGCATGGAAATAAAGAAGAAAAATAACATATAAAGTTGTGAATGAACTCATTTGTCAAATTTGAGTTTCATATTTAATCCTAATATTTCAGAAAACCAAATCAAATGGAGACAGATCTGCAAACCTCAAATGAAATTTGTGTAGGTGTCATTATTGCAAAAAGGGAAGCTCATCAATTTTCAAGGAAATACAACACAGTTTTTCCTGATGCCATACTCTCATATGATATTGCATGTGAAATTTTTCAGATGTGGTAGGAAGGCAAATGGATCATTCCCTTTTCATCAAATGCCATAATAAGTGACACAGGCTAAGTCTTTGATAAATATTGTCATGTGCTGTTATATTAAATACTTTATATATGCATGATGGCATGCATTCATCACAAAACCCCATGATGTAAATATTACTAGTTCCTACATTTTATTCAAGAGTAAAAGGATGGTTAGATAGCAAGTCTGTTTTGTAAGGTCACATAGCAGGGTGGAATTTAATTTTCAGTCCATTTGACTAAGTTTCCCCATCTATTAACATCTTTGTTCTATTTTCCTGTTGTAGTTACTAAATCTGGTTAGCTAATCCTTATCTGTTTCTCAAAACCATAGGATCCAAGCTTCCTTTTCATTGTCCTTTATTCTTTGTTGTCATTTTCTTACTCTACAAAATACATAAAAATTATTCTTGCCAGATTGTTCTCACATTGATTGTTTTCAGCAGAATCAGTATCTTTCTTGTCACTCTTTTTCTGTCTCTATTGCTTCATCAGCATCCCTATACTGGTACAAATGCTAACAATTCTCCAAATGGCTATTCTAGGTTCTCTCTGCTCTTATTCTTATGTGCTATTCAGGCACATTATCCATTGTCTCCAAGCCTATTTTCCTTGATTTTTTTGTGTAGCTCTCACTTTCTATCAGGCTGCATTTGTCATTTCAAACTGCCTGTTTTATATTTCATCAGGATGACACATAGGTCCATCAAACTAGCAAGTCCAAGTCGAACTTTAACACACCTTTTCCCCATGCCTCCTTCGCTTTCTGTGTTTTCTATTGCACTAACTGGCTTTTAGTGTTCATTATTTCCTTATGTCCCCCTGGAATGTATGAAAAGCAAACTAAACTGTGCATCTTGCGTTTATGTTTTTTTTCCTTGAAAGTTTAAATAACCTCCAGATTGTTAGCATGACAGTTAAAATTCCTTAGCCATGTATTTAAGACTTGAAAATGTTTTATCTCAAACCATACCTCAATCACATATCCTTCATGCACTCAATTTCTAGCCCAACTGATTCAGTGGATATTCTCCTTTTACTTCCTACATATTCCTCTGGTTTTACTAAGATTGAAATGACCGAAGTTCTTCTCAGGTTCAATTCTGCATGTCCAAAATCTTACCAGTCTTCTAGGTCTCACTTCAATCCTAAACACAATATTGTATTCACACAGATTGAACAGCCACAGATGTGGGATAGATGCTTTTGTTGCTTCTCTGGCTCATGGTGACCCCTAGTGGTCAGACCAGATCACTCCTGGCGAAGGTAATAGTTTAAACCAATGAAGCACAAACTGAAATACGAGGATAATTTTCCCATTTGCCTACTAAGAATTTATGTAATGACACTAAAAAGTTAAGTTAGGCAGCATACTGGTACCGATCTCATCTTAAAATTATGGTTTTCTCTATCATGGGAACAAATTGTGAGTTACTTGGTGTCTAAAGATTCGTCTAGCCATGAAGATATGTTCCTGGATAGAGCAGGCCTTCAAAGAATTTAAAAACTTGTTTTGAAATTTACTACTTTGTGTTAACTTCCTTATCTGGATAAGCTCATCCTTTTTTTCCCTCTCTCAGCCTTGTGGATCTCTTGCTTCAGACTTATAGAATTATAATTACTAAATAAGTATACATATGTTTTACTGTCTTCATTTAGTCTATAAGCTTCATGTAGCCTGTGTGTTTGTCTAACCTATTCATTAATGTAGTGTCTAGCATGTCATAGGTACTCACCTATTTACTGAATAAATGATCTACCCTCAATAGAAGGAACTCTAATATTTGTTGACTGAACAAGTCCTGCCCACTACCACGGTATCATTCACATTTCTCAGTGATAGAATATTCAAGGTTCACGCTTGTGGTCTGCCTTCGAATGTGCTTCTGTCTTGCTGTACTACCAAGGACTACTCTCCTCAGTCAGTTTCCTCCTGCAAGCTTCAGTTTCCCCATGTAGGTCATTTAAAGAGACATTCGGTGATTACAATTCCTATGGCAAAATGTCTCATGTCAAACTTCACATATTTCACATGCTCTCTGTCAAATACTGCAGCCCAAGTTTTCGTGAGTGATGCTGGAAGCATTTGAACATTAGGTGCAGTTGCCCACTACAACAGCCTCTAGCAGTGGAAACACCAGCTGCAACGGAGAGCAATGTCATTAGAATTCTAAGTCATTCACTTGAAAAAATACCGAGTCTTGAGGCCTGCACAAAGTAATTAAAACCATCTAAATCTCCAGTAATGAAGACATAATTTCTTGTTATTTCCCATTAGTTTATTTTGTTTTGTTTTCATTCAGATAAAACGTAAGAGAGAGAAAGCTCTTCAATGATTCCCCATCGTGTATGGAATAAAGCATGGGCTTTTTATCCTGGTGTTAAGAAATACTCCAATTTGTACAATAGTTTGAATAATTACTTTGAATGGATCACACTGGTACACATAAACATTGGACCCAGGGTGATAATCAGATGTAGCTACTATTTACTGAGAGCTCAGATAAGAGGTTTTAAATGCTTTCGAATTCTCACAGTAAGCCCGAGGTACCTAGTATTTATACCCTTTTCAAGATTAGAAAATAGACTCCTAGATGAAGAGTCACAGGAATGAGTTCTCAGGAAGTCTTTGTGCTAGCATGTAGTCCCAACTGTGCAGAACTCCAGGGCCTGTATTCCTTTCATTAAGGAATACTACTCCAAAACTACATTCTGCCCTGGAAACTTCAATAGTATTGGGGTATGTTTGAATCTATTGTAGCCTACATACATTGGCAGACACATACTTGTTAGTTGACATGCACAAATTGGCTCTAAAGAAACTTGTTATTTTCCATTGGCCAGTATTAATTTTGCCTAAGTAAAACCAACATAGGCACATTTGCTAACCTTTGTTTCTCTTTTAACCATTTACTGCTATCCATAGTAACAAGCATATAAACACAGAATACCCTAGATAAATGTGTATTGTTTGGAGATTTATCCATGTAGTCATAGGTCCAGGGGAGCTGGGGATAGGCCATTTCAGAAGCAAGATAAGCTTGTTTTCTCAGAGGACACATTCAGTGGTGTTATAGGCTCCTGTCCTTTAGAAACCATCCTCGTCTTTTATATAAGGATATTTCTAGGTTAATTAAGTCCAAATGTCTGTCTCCTTGGCCTAGTTTATCACATTGAATTCAACAATAACAGAGATGAGTCCTCCTTCTGCAGTAGCATAAAGGGAAAGGTCTGGAACAATTCTTAAGCAAGAAGTTTTAGTCCAATAATTGCCCACTTTTAACGAGCCCGTATATGGATTTCTTGAAAATTAGATCACATGTTTTTGGTGATTCATGGCATAGATTTATTCAAAACATTTGATAAATGGGATACCATGGGTAGGAGAGGATTAATGATGCCCTGTAATTGTACGAATGCACACAGAGATTAGAGTTAAACCCAGCCTTCTCCTTAATAATATTGTGTATGATCAAAATTCCTATCACAAAGCTTTTAGTGCTCTCATGTCTTATTGAACCATTACTAATTTCCACTTCACTTCCAACTATAATTTTCATTCAAATCCTCATCTATCAAATGTACCCTCGCATTTATAACACCACTTGCTGCTTCAATTCTCTAGCTCAGAAGTTGGTTCTCTGCATCATAATGTCATGCTGGATTCTTGTAGATGGCATCCAAGATGTGGACTACTCGAGGAAATTCACTGGCTTGTTTTACTCATCTACACACACACACACACACACACACACACACAGTGAAACAAATACACCAGCACCAACAATTTATAAAATACACATTTTATAAAATCTCTAGTGAACTCACTTCTATTTTACTGATCTCCTTATTGTGGCAAGAAAGAAAAGAGGATTTCACTAAAATGCCCTTCCTATAATTTGAATGACTCCAATGAGGTAAAAGAAAAAAAAAACAATTGGGCAGCAATCAGAGAAAATTTGTAAAAATTTTCATCCCTGTAGATAATTTGAAAAATATACAGCATCTGCCAAAAATGTGTACACACTTCAAGAAAAGATAAATAATAGGATGTTTTATCAACAGCTGGTGTTACCTTGGTATGGGGGACCCTGGAGGATGTTGTATATGATAGAAAACCCGCTACATTTCCGGCCCTTGAAGAAGGAACTGAAAATGCATGTGCAGTGATCTCAGTGACCAAGGTTACACAAGCAGCAGTTCACTGCACTAATAAACGTCTGGGAGCCAATGGTCACCACTTTGAGCATCTCTTGTGATTGTTGAGGGCAAAGGTAACGTGTGTTAATCTCATTATGTCTCAATAAAGTGAGCATCAAATTATTTATAAATGTTTCTCTTTTCTTAAAATGTGTCTACATTTTTGGCAGACTATAGATAAATATGTACAGCCACATGAATGTACACATATATATATCATACACATGCATATGTCTATCTCCATGAGTAAAACAATCCATACAACTCTAATGGCCATTTCACTCCATTCATCTTTCCTACACATCACAAGCACACACATCCTTACACTCATGTATAGGTATGAACACTATGGCCCTACTATTTTTAGTGATATGAACTCCATCGAATCATGATATTTTCACACATTTTGAATTCCTAATTTGTAAATGGCGGAAATAAGTTTATGTACCTCAAAAAGGTGCTGTGAGATTTAAAGGAGTAAATATAATGAATTTGGCAAGGTCCCTGGCACAGAGTTGTAGCTCAGAAAGTGCCAGTTGTGCTGTTATTATTATCATAGTTATCGTTATCACTGCAATTTCCTTTTACGTGTAATGCCGTAGTGGGCTAAGTGTAAGCATCTTTACTAGTGGGATTCAAACATACTTTACTTATGGTTCTATCATGATTTTTCTTTACCTGTCGCCTCCTCTAGATGGTTTGAAAGATTCTTCAGTTGTTTGTTTGTGAAACTATGATGAATGCCTTTATGTAAACTTAATTTTTCTGACATATTTATTTATTCAGAGTAGACCTGGAGGTTAAATTCTTGTGTCAGAGTTGCTTATAAATCTTGGCTATACTATAGGTTATACATCTATTTTCCTCTTACAGGAGCTGTTCCTGTCATGCTGGAAAGTTCACTCTTATGAAGAAACTATTCTTGTGAATAAGTGATCGGTTTTCTCTTGTAGAATGTAACTCGATAAACATGTGGAAATCCTGAGAGCAAAATAATCTAGTTCTCTCTCATCTAATTAATAGGGTCACCTGAAACTACTGCTTGCTCTTTTCTTAAATATATGATTCTTTCTCTGTGCCCAAAGTAGTAACTGGTTTTTAAGTGTATTCATACATATGGCTAAATCTAAAATAGTACCTGTATCTGAGATAATAATATTTTAAGAGAAGGAAACCTTAATGGATTCTCATGGGTTCTTCATTTGTAACCAGTTATCATAATCATTCTTATGGCATGTAATGAAAATAAAACAAAAAATTATATTAAATTCCTGATCAGTATGTCTTCGTTAGTCTATGCATGCACATATACATTCCCATCATGGAATAATGACATATAAAATATTAAAAAATAAAATGAACCTGTTCGGGGTCAAGAGCACAACAAATGTCTCTGAGGAGCAGAAACAGAATACAGTCACAAAGAACTGAGTAGGCTGGAGATGTTACTTAGCTGGAATCGTCCTAATCCCCAAACCAGGAAATGGAAGCTAGTTGGAAGTCTGGAAGAATATGAGGGAATAAAAGTCTTTCCCACAAAAGAGAGTGCTTCCAAATGAACGGAGCAAACAAATAAATAACCTCCTTATAGGCTTATACAGTTTGAGTCACGAAGTCTGTTGAACAGACAAAAATAAGGAAATTCCAAATTTGTCTCACTTTTTTTTTTCTCAGAGAATAGGAAACGGTTAGAAGAGGAAGAGAAGTAAAATATGTTAATGGCGGCAAGGATGACACAAAAAAGCAGTAAAGGTGGCTACATGTATTTTACCAGATATTAAAATATATAATTAAATATATTGTCTTCATAGACAAATCGGCCATTGGATTAGAATTGGTAACTCAGAGAAAAAGAAACCAATCGAGATAGAGAAGCGTGACACATATAGGAGAACTCCTTGCAAGATGGGAGAGAAATGATAGGCGTTTAATATCGTCCAGTGGTACTATCTGTGCTCAGCATACACAAAGTGCTGGGTCCTTTCCCCAACATTATACAAAGCATGATGAAAACTAAAAGTGACCAAGGATAGAACTCGTAGAAGGAAGATAATTAGTTGCACTTATGTAGGTAAATTATATATACTTCATGTGTGTAAACAGCTATCAAATATATATGCAACAAATAACTAAAAAGAACAACATAAGTGTAATTTGTGAACAGACACTCAGAAAATTCAGCTAATTCTCCTTATTTGGCCAATTATATTCTATATAACATCTCTGCCA
Source organism: Fukomys damarensis (assembly GCF_012274545.1). Taxonomy (NCBI): domain Eukaryota; kingdom Metazoa; phylum Chordata; class Mammalia; order Rodentia; family Bathyergidae; genus Fukomys; species Fukomys damarensis. The sequence continues at coordinate 120,014,660 of NW_022900951.1, read as the reverse complement.
AAGCTGAATTCCCAAATACTGAGCTTTTGCTCCTACGGGAAATGCAGAGTTTGGTTCCAACAAGCCTCCGGTCAATATTTTCTTCAATTGACCAATAAATAATCTTGTCTTCTAGGTGGAAATATTTAAATACAGAGGTAGTATTTATTTCAATAATTCTCCACAATAAAACACTAGCTAGGGAAGTTGCAACACTTTTCTGGCTCCGGTAGTGTCCCCAAATTGTTGTGCACCACAAATGTTTTTCAGGCATCATCTCATGATTTTGCAAATGTAACCACTTTTCCACAGCTTCATCTTGCCTGAAAAAAATCTTCCTTAGTGCTTTCTAGAATGGGCTTCCATGAAATTTAGTGAATTTCTTCTTCCTTTCTCAAGAAGTACTGTAGGGTTGACACATTAACAATGGACTCATGAACAACAGAACTGAAACTCATGCTTTAAAAAGCTTATCTAACAGGTATTTTCCCTATAACAAACTTCACAATCTTCTTGCTCTTAGGAAAACCAGGGAACACTCTAGCATTGTGTCTGGTGACCACTTTAGGTGATGAAATTACCAACAAAAACCACACATGCCAAAGAAGTGGCACTAAATAGACAACAAGAAGGACATTGTTTATAGCAGGAGTTTTGATATAAAATGAAAATTTAATAAATAGAAAACAGAAGCAAATTATTTTCAGGTCTATGGAGCCAATACTTTCTAAATCTTACATAAGAGACAAAAAATCACTGAAAATAAAATGCATAGATTCAACAAATTCAAACATAATTTTAAAATAAAGGCATCCACTTGCAGAGTCACACACTCGTAATCCCAGATACATGGGAGTCTGAGGCAGAAATAACACAAGTTTTTAGGCCTACCTGTGTAACTTAGCAATTCCCTTTCTCAAAAGAAAATTAAAAATGGTTGGGGATATAACTCGGTAGTAGAGCACTTGCTCAGCATGCATAAGGTCCAGTGGTTCAATCCCCAGTATTACACACACACACATATGTAAAGGCAAATAATAACCAGAAAACTATTTATAATGTATTAAATATGAAAGCAAAGACATGAATTTATGATAGCATTCATTCTCTATTAGAGTATAAATAATCAGAAAGCAACAATAACTAGTTAAAAACTAATGGATAAAAACGCATCAGTATCCATCATAACACAGGAAAGCAACTATTAGATACTAAATAAAATACTATTGAAAGCAGGAGATAAAACATTGGTAGCACAGCATGAATTTTTACAAATCCTTTTGGAAAATAATTTGATACTATTTTGTCCTTTAAAATGTCCTCATCTATCAGGGCATCTGTGGAGAGGTGAGAAAGAACTTCCAGCTTGGCTGCAGAAATCCAGTGAGCTGAACGGCTCAAGATGCAGAGCCTTGTGATTTGCAGCAATGTTTCCCCGATGTTTGCTCTTTCCTGGCAACTGGCTGAGGGTGGCAGGACTGCCAAGCGTTTTCCATTTCTGTCCAATGTAGGGCACTTGTATGGGCAATCCTGGGTTTCTATTTGGGGTTGGCTTATATTTCCTCTGAGCAGCAGGGACGTCTTGGGACGGCCACAAATTATTCTGCTCCTCTCCCTCTCTCCTCTCACAGGTGTCTGACATCGTGATCTGAGTCTCTCTCTGCCTCTCTTGTGCCTTCCACCATGTATTCTTCGCTAGAATTTACTTCAACCAATCGATAACGTTTCTACTCTGGCTCGGCACACATTTCCCAGAACACACGAACTGACAAAACTCCGTTTGGCATTGTCAAACACGGAACACAGCTTTCTCCATTAACACCCTAAATGTGGCGCCAGAGCATTCAGAAATAACCCCTCCCAAGCTTTCACCAACAGCAAAATGGTTATGGAAAGATTCAGGATGTTTTGTAGCTATTAAATTAATCGAGGTGGACTATCTGTAATGCTATGGAGAATGCCTGTTGTAGGAAAACGACAGTAAATACAATTACACACAACATGGGTACACTATTATATGAAAAATTACATATAAAGAAAATTAAGAGAAAGCTACGTTGGAAAAATGGTAGAGAGAACATAAGGTAAGGCACTCTGGCAGGACTTATTGAGATGGTAATACATTTTATGTAAATTTATATAATTTAAAGTTGAATTTAAATTTAGTCAATAGCATTGTTGAAAGGAAAGAAAATTCTAACTGCTTTACCTCTGGGAGGAATACAAGTAGGCCTGCAAAACTAGGAGCTTCACTTTTCACCTGTTTTGCTTTTAAAACATTCCAGGGCATTTTTTAATTCCTTGATAAGCTAGACTTTAATAAAAATAAATATATTTTAAAGTACCCCTGAAGTTGTTTAGAAACATCTCCCTCCCCCTGAAATATTCAAGAAAACCAGTTCAAATGATTGATATCATTTTCTATCCCATGGCTTTGCAATCTGCCTGTGACAAGGCACAAATCTGAAGAGAAAAAAGGTCGTTGAAACGATACCTAAACTTGCCACTTGTTTAGTCTAAGTATAATGATTATCTATCTGCTTTTGGAAAATCTGCTCATAGAAAAGGAAGAGGTGGGTACAGCAAATCCTTTGGGCCAATAGGAAAGCAGTATTGACAGTGACAGGGGAGGATGCTCCCCTTCCCGGGCCAGGCTGTAAATGAGGGTCCCTCAGTACCTGGCAGGTCCCGGGGGGCTGCTTCCCAAGTAGCCACTGATCTATTTTGCAGCTCCTGTTTTTATGCATGGTGAAAGGAAGAAAAATTGCTTTTTAAATAGTGGGTCTCTGTATTCTACAGTAAGAATTAGCCATAATTCTACACATTGCATACATTTTTAAAAAAGGAAAATCTATCCTAAAATCGCTTGCTTGACTGTTCTAGAAATATATATATAT
>NW_022900951.1:120006175-120011704 GCF_012274545.1 Fukomys damarensis | reverse complement strand
ATAAAATCAGAAAATAAGAACTATAAGCTGTGATGTGGTCTTTTTTTCTATTTTATTCTGTTTTTGTTTTGTCGGTGAAGTTGTCAACTTTCCCATCCTGAAGTAAGATTAGATTTTCTATAATTACATCATCAATGTTTTACCTCATTTATTCCAGTCAGTTATCTCTCTCCATCCTCTCTGTAATCTCTAAATCCTTGTCTTATGTTTATCCTAAGCCATTTGCTCTCTCTGTATATTTTTTTAACTGTATGTGTCCCATCGGATCCCTTTGGAAAGTAGATAGAGTAAAATGATGAGATGAAGCAAGCACTTCAGAGCTATTTTCAAAATCTGAGTGGATCCTACATAGTTCTCCAAATTGAGTGTGTTCTCTGGGACCACGGAGAGATTAAACTCAACTAGTACCTGATCTTTTTCTTTTGAGAAATACAACTTCAATTTCAAGTTAATCTTCTCTCTATTGTTGTGAATTAGAAGGAAGTGTATCCACTATGAGAAATACACTCCATTTGGAATCATTGCATACTTCAGCAGCAGATTCAAGTAAGAGTTTTAATTCTGACCTTTGTGGGCATATATAAATGTTGACTATTTAAGCTGTTCTTGAATAGTTCACTATCTGGAACCCACTTTTTGTTCATGTATTTAATTGTAAACGAGACTCATCATTAAAAAATTCCATTAAATTTGAAGAACTTCAAATTATGCTACATTGTTTTTCCAGGTTTTCTTGCTACTGAAAGACTGGCCATATAGATTAATGAAAGAGAGTGGATGAGATTTTGGTGGCTAGCATTTGTGGGTTTTTTTTTTTCCACCCTACATGATATTGGAAATTTGAGCACATGTACTTGAAACTTAGAGAATTTACTGGTATAAGACAAGTAAGAAACTCTACACCAACATGTCAACAGTCAGAAAACCCTATGCTGGTACATCAAACCCCAGTAGAAGAGATTAGTTTGATTCTGAATGTGAACACAGAATAACAGCAGATCTTTCTTGTTTGTACACAAGGCTCAATTCTCATTAACAAGGCAATTCAACTCGCCATTCTTTTCTGTTACTGATAGCTTTAATATAGAGCTAGTAATTTCAAGAAGTTGCAATTTAGGAGGATCAATTGAATTCTACAGCTACTGGTCCAATCAGAATACAAATGGATAAACAGCAAATTGCACTCAGTTGTCTAATAAGCAATTTGATTTCTTAAAAAACTGTAGTCATTAAAGTTGCCTTTATTATAAAAATGTATGTTTTTCTGAATACAATTTCTCTCGGTAAAAGCACAATAAAGCCCTGGGTTAAATGAATGATTCTCTGTGGTTATCTCTGTACCACACTCTTTTCACTTAGTATCGCCCAGTAAAAGTTCCTTCTAGTTTTCTATTGCCCATCCTATCTCAAGCCAGTTTTAGAAAGCTACACTTGCTTAATTATATGATTGTTTTTAATTGCTGAGTTGGGAGGATGCACATTTTGGTGTCATTTTGAAGCACACGCCATTAGATATATACATGAATACCAACACAGATAAGAAGGAAGGAGACCAGTGGTGCTAGGCAGGGAATTGTCATTTGTTTAAAGGAATCCGTATGGTAAAATACAATGAAGAATCACTACACCTTTCTATTTTAAGTTTTTGCAGCCTATTTTCATGTGCACAAAATGTCTAAAATTGATTGCATCAGTGTATTAATATTTGTGTATGTACCAGTGTCCTGGTGCTAGTGAGACAGTCATAAATTTTAAAAAACATAAGAATTTGTACGTGTATATCTTAAAAATAAAAAGAGATAGGGATATAGATCAAGATGAAGGCCTTCAGTTCCATCTCTTGTTCTGGAAGAAAGAGAGAGAGAGAGAGAGAGAGAGAGAGAGAGAGAGAGAGACGGTGGAGAGAGGGGGGGATTAGAAGGAGGAGGAGAGGGAGGAGGAGAGGAAGGGGAAGGAGAAGAAAGTTTAAGGCACAAGGCACAAGTGTGCCTTGTATTTTAGAGCAAGAGCCCAGAAGTCTGTGTTGTTGGGACAAACTTAGGAACATGGTGGGGAGCAGATTTGACATAATAATGGGCCCTTCTTAGAAAACTGGCTATCCAAGTTTACTTGGTATGGTTACAGTATAAGAAACATAAGGAAGGGTGTGGTACAGTTCAGAAATCTATACCTAATTGACAGCTGGCAGAAATGTGTTTGAGGGGACCCACACAGTCAAATTTGTTGTTTAAAACCATTCTGGCTTATTAAAAATATAGGATGGAGTGAGTATAAACTCCAAGAGCCCACATTCAGATTCGGTGTTTAGCACACATAGTATTTTCTCATACTTAATTTTTAAACATGCACACAAATATTTTCTTCTCTTTTTCTTCCCTATACTAGTGTGGAAAATTATATCTTGGTAAAATCACTAAGCGGTATATACCCTATTTTGTCAACCATATTTTTCCCAGTTGTTTCTGGACCACTTCTTGTCACTTGTTGCTTACTCCCCTGTCATAGATCTACCCTCTAGTCACTCGGTGAACAAAGCATGCAACTTGATGTCTTCTTGTTTCCCTTATGCTTACATTCTTCCTCTTTTAAAATATACCCGAGGTTTGTTTCAATCAGGTATGGAATGACAAACACACATGAACACGATGGTCTCGATTGGAAGTGTTACTCAAGGATCCCTAGAATAAGAAGACATGGCGCATCATGCAGGTGAGAGAGTAGAGGCCTGCTCGGTCAGTCAGAAGCCAGAGGGAGCAAGGGATATGCAGGCAAGGGGCTTTATTGTAGTTTCTGCAGGTAAGAAAAGTCAGGGTAAGCAGGTTTCGGACTGGGTGATTTGAAGAATTTCAGTGGTCTTTGAGGAGGGCTGTTCAACTTTTCGGGTACCCGGTACTGGGTGATGAAGGCGGATGGATAGTGGCCCAGGGTGTGAGGGGTGGAAAAGCGAGATAGTTGGGGATTGGTTAGTAAGATGGGTTTGGGACTGGTTACTTTGTATATGAAAATCTCCTGGACAACTTGTTTGCTATCTCTAGGATTTAGCTAATCCTGGAGAAGGAGTGTTTCCTAAGTGGTCAGTAAGGTCTCAAGATACCACACATCACACACACACACACACACACACACACACACACACACACACACACACAATTTATCCAGTTTCCTCACGCACTCTTTACTATGAATGAACCGAGTCATGATGCAAGGCACGATTCAAATGTGTCTTCTGTAAAGTGTTTCCCAATTACTGCATCAAAATTAATCATGCTTCCCTCTTCACTGCCAAAGTCTGTGGTTTAATGTCCTTTTTAATTACATACCACAAATCTGAACCAATAATTAAGATCTGTGGGGATTACTATCCTGTACGTGTTTTTCAAAATAGAAAAACAATCTCTGGTAACAAATATTTCTAGTAACGACCTAAACAACATAGGGTGACATCATCAAGACCATGAAAATTAGCATTAAAGTAAATGCAGAATAAAGAATAAACAATTGGTTCTGGTAGTTTCTCATGAAGGAAACAGGCAACAGAGATTATGCACAGAGAAAAGATACCAATTTCCTTTTTTCCCCTCATTGAGTTTATTGGTACATTTTAGGTATACAGTACAGTTACATTCATTATTGGGATCTTGTACCTTTACATGACAGGTCTTGGTTCTCATTTTTTCCCCTTGTCCCTGCCCACCCTTCACCCCCTCCTCCCCTCCCCATTTACAAACACTTTATTTCCATTTTTTCATTTTCTCCTATTTGTTTCCTTTCCCTTAGTACATTTCCCCTACCCTTCCCACTTTCGCTACACCTTTGGCCCTTTTCTTCCTATTTCACATTGTCAATTATCCCATTAGGATCTTATGTACGATTATAGTTTATTCACATCAGAGAAACTATTCAGTCTTTATACATAATGTGACTTATTTATTTCACTTAGGAGTACATGCTCAGTATGTATCCATTTTCCTATGAATGAATCTAATTTCTCATTCTTTATGGCTGAGTAGTATTCCATTTTATAGAAAAACCACATCTTCTTTGTCCAGTTTCCAACTGATGGGCAGATGGGCTGTTTCCAAGTTTTAGATATTATAAACTGTGCTGCTATAAACATAGGTGGGCATATATCATTGTGATATGATGAAGATACCAATTTCTTTATATCTCACTGTAAGTGGGAAAAATCTAAGCAAATAATGGCATAATCAAATGTATAATTGAAAGTGCAATTTCTACTTTGAAGTTTAAAAATAAGCTAAATGATTTTTATAGCAATGATGACATCAAATTGCTAACTTGATTGTTGTCATTGTTTTTGTTTGGTTGCTAATTCCCAAACTGTGTGATTTTTCTTTTATATAAATACATTCTTATCTGTCTAACATACTACACTTGAGACATGATCAGTTTGTATGCGAATGAGTTAAAAATATCTAGCAATTTTGATTTGAGGAACCGTATCAGGGAGTACAGCTAGTTTTCCTCTCTGATAAGATGGTTTCAGAAGGGATACACATGATGTAGTATTCACTAGAGTCCTACTTGGGCAAGCTAGCTCCCTGCCCAGAATTTGACCAATGCTTTTCTTTATGGCAAAATAACATCAACAACAACAACTGCAACAATAGCAGCATTACTGTCACACATATCAAGCTAGTTATTTGTTAGAGATGCTTTCTAAATATTGAAGGTTTACTGTTTGTTAGATATCTACGTCTTTCAAAATTACTACAATAGTCTTCATTTACAGTACGGCTTTTACCCCTGACAATCATTTTGATTACCCCAAATTTTTCTTGTCAGTTGGCTACACACACAGCTTAGAATTGATGCCAATAAGTAGTGGTCCATATGGGTCCCTTCGTGGGCCATGTTTGCGAACTGATAGGCATCATGTGTGGCAAAACTCCTGAGACACTGCAAGACATTTAATGCTAAATATGATCTGGCATCATGGCAATGAGTTCTCCTTGAACAATGAACAGCTGCATTCTTTATTTTTTCCTAAGTCAAGGTGTAGAGTCAGGAACGAAAGCCTGTTGCCATGGAACATATTCCACGTGAAAACATGTCCCAGAGCGGCCAAGAATCTATATGTTAGGAGGCTTTTTTGTTAGGATAGAAAGCACAAGTGATTCTTGGCCTGAAGGGGAGTCACAGATGGACAAGGTTCAGATGCACAAGAGGATACAGGAGTGAGTAAGATTCCCTAGTGAGAATTCAAAGTACATCTTGGCCAAAAATGGAATTGTCTCCTATATACTAGGGTCATTACACACAACCCTTGCCCACTCCTCCATCTGGTTTCTATGTCAAATAGCATTAATTCAGCATTTGGTGGTGTAATTCTCAAGCAGTTTAAACCTAGCAAATATCTAAGGCATATTCTGAAATGTGTAGGTACATAGTTCCATATAAATGTAATTGTTTGGAGTTCATGGACAATAATGTTGACATCAGCAAAAAGAATACATGCATATATATTTATATGTATATATATATATATATTTATTTATAGAACAAATC
>NW_022900951.1:119993064-120005933 GCF_012274545.1 Fukomys damarensis | reverse complement strand
TGTATATATATATATTTATTTATAACACAAATCAAATTACTGTAGTGACAATTTTCTAAGTACAAAGGTAACAGAAAATCTCTTTCTTTACAAGCCTTTTCCAATATCCTTGTTATTTTATCTTGAATATTGAACTCTTGTCATTGAAAGTATCACCAGCCTTAGTGAAAAATGCCTGGATATAGAAGAGAAATTAAGAAGTGATTCAGTGTTAACAAACATATCAACAAATCAAATTACTGTAGTGACAATTTTCTAAGTACAAAGGTAACAGAAAATCTCTTTCTTTACAAGCCTTTTCCAATATCCTTGTTATTTTATCTTGAATATTGAACTCTTGTCATTGAAAGTATCACCAGCCTTAGTGAAAAATGCCTGGATATAGAAGAGAAATTAAGAAGTGATTCAGTGTTAACAAACATATCAGCCAATGAATCATTTCTTAAAGGAAGAAAAATCTCCATTCCTCAGGGAGAAGAAAGCACCCAGAAATTAATAGTGACCATACTTTCTGCTGTCTAGACTGTGTCACAGTATATATAGCCACCATATCCAAATAATAATGTCAAGGTCATGGTACCAGTATTACTCACTAACATTGAAAACGGAAGGTAATTAACTCAAAATAATGCATTTTATTGAACTGTTTTATTCTCTGCTTATCTTTGTGCTTCAATGGTGGATAAATTTTAAATGAGGCACAAATCCACTTAGAGTCTCTTTAGACATTGAGTTCTTCCCCCAAAAAGGAGGGACTGCTTTATATCAGTTTTCCATGCTAACCACCTGAAGGAGAAAATTAACCCAGCAAGACCTTCTATGTTTTATTAAGTAATTTTGACATTTTAGAGACAGCATAATAATTACATAAAACTATTAAATGGAAGTGTCATTTAATTGACAGCATAGGTAGCTCATCAGTGCTTACTTGTTACCTAAGTAAAATATCTCCCTCATCAAACTATGGTAGTTGTACCTAGAGACACAGTACATGCTGGGGAGAATCGGCTAACCCAATGCCTTATTTTTGGCACGTTCTATGACTGTCCATGGGCTGACAGTCATCAGCATCTCTTCAGTTCATTGTATGTGCAGCTTTGGCTTTTGGCTACGTACTATGGAGAGACCCCGCGAATGGACCTCATGTGAAAAATCGACTTTGGGATTAGTATCAAGCAAAATATTCATGAGTGATACTTCTAGTCAACACTGAGAAGAGAAATGTTGGGACATAAGGAATGCTCAGGGGCCCTTCACCTTGCATGAGGGGGCTTGGTACCTGTATAGAAACAAAACGCAAAGGTGGGAATAGTATTGTCTCCATCAGTATTTTTGAGCTAACAGAAAGGAAGCGTAGAAAGCTATCCTGGCAGTCATTCAAATGAAAATATGCTCACCAACGGCATGGTCCACCTCATATTTAACGTGAACAGATTGTGGAAGGTCAGAAGGAAAAAGAAAGATGATAGCCAATAATACAGGGATGAAAACAGCTGGAGATCTTAATTAAAGCAACTCCACTCGGTTTTCTGCGAGAATCAAATGGAAAGACACTGCATAAAAGGATAGAAAGAAAAATTATTTCTATAATAATGGTTCCTCTAAAAAATAACAACTTCACCAAGAATGCAATCTAATATTAGCCTAATAGCATAGAATTTTGACATACAACAGTATATCCTTAACATCAGTTTTATTGAGAAACATGCTGATTCTGTGCTACCCCAATACAAATAATCACAAGCTTAATGTTCTATTAGAGAGGGTACTGTGTTAAATAAATGCACTTGGTTGGTCATTTTTCCTTGTTAGTGTCATAGTCCTGAACGTAGACAATTAAGAATGGTTTAATTACAAACTATTCAAATACACTTTCTCCACAGAACTATTTGTAAGCAGTCATTTTTCAATCAATAGAGCAAAGGGGAACTATGGTAGAAGTATTTTCTATTCTGATTGTATTTGCATATTTGTGTCAGTTGCCTGATTCAAACCAATTAGGCTACAGTTATCTGTGAAAGCCGTATGGTACACAAATAGCGTATACAAGACCAGTTTAACATCAAAAGTATATCACTGACATAGTTAGAAAGGAAGATTGACAGGGAGAATATTTATTATTCAAAGAATATACTACCTTATAGAAGGCACTATCTTTATATTTTAAATCGAAACATACTGAAACAAATGATTACTCTTCAAATATTTGTCAATATTGTACTAACTTGGAGCAAAGAAGACAGAAAATGAGTAATGTTAGGAGTAGAATTGAGACAACTGTTTAAATAAATTTGTGAAAGTTCTATTTCCTATTCACAAATCTGTGACACTATGACCTTCTAACATTTTATTCGAATTTTGAATTTCAACTTTCCTGGTCAAACTATTCCTATCAAAACTTAAGGGAATAGGGCAGAGGATTTAGCTCAGTGGTGCCACCGCCTGCCTCAAAAGCAAGAGGACCTGCATTTGATCCCTGGTACCAAACAAAAACAAAACAAAACAACAACAACAACAAAACCTTAAGGGCATAAACATAACTCACAATTATTCTCATAATGTACTTTTAAAAATTTGACCTAAGTAAGTGTATATGATATTTTATAGCTTTTCTTTTTTTACTTTAGTATAACAGAGTACTTTTTAAAACACACAATTACTGCACTTAGTTCATCTTGGTCAGTAGTGGCTACCCTTTGGCTCACATGCTACAGTGAGCTGTCTGCTGTCATTGAAAGCTCTAAAAGATACACCATCACTGATCTAGCTCATTTAGGGACTTGGAGACTGTGACAAAATAGTGACATCTCAAAGATGTCTACATCTAGAGTCTCAGAGTTTATGGACCTCTAACTTTCATGATAAAAGGGACTTGGGATATTATTAAGGATCTCGAATTAGGTCCATTACAGTGGACCCCCCAATTATTACTGACCTGAAATACAAACAAGTTGGTTTACAACCAGAATTTTACTTTAACTTACAAAGTTTTGAGTTACAACCCAAATGCCAGCTAGTTGTGCTTCCAGATGGTCTCAGATACAGATTTCATCCTTAAAGAGTTCTGGAAGGAACATGACATCACTTTTTCCTGTGTGCAGTTCACTGAGAAATCATGGTCCAGGGTCTCTCTAAGGTCACCGAGTTCTGCCTGTGCACAGGGGAGAGATTTTGAAGGCTGTGTAGAGGAGACTGAGCCTTCCATTGACCAACTTGAGTTATAACCAGCCCTTAGGAACGAATTGAGTTTGGAGAGCGAGGGTCCACTGTATCTTGTATTATCTAGGTGGCTCTGAGTTAGAGTAGAATATGGGATGATGGGAGCAGAAGAGATATATGAGTGTGTATGTGACACAGAGATAAAAAGTGAGACAGGTAGAAGTAGATTTGGAGGAAGGGAATGATGCAAAGATGCTCTACTTTTTCTTAGCAGGAAGAATGGGAAAGCTTTTCTACAGGAAGAAACCAAGAGGTAAGGCAGGTGGGCACTCTCTAGAAGGTGGAAAAGGAAAGAAAATGGATTCTTCTCTTGAGCCTCCAGATTTCTCACAGCCTTCATTCTAAAATGATAAATTATAAGCCTCTAAATTTGAATCAGTACAAGCTAGTACAGGGCCCTTACCCCTGAAAGTTACCACTAGAAACTTCAATTGCCTCCTTATGTTGTGCTTTTATAAGAGATGAACATATAATCAAGGAGAAATTGGTCACATAAGTGCATTATATGCCCTTAGATCCTACCAAGTCACTTGTATTTTTCAAAGGATTCATATTAATCTGTAACATGTACTAACTACTGTGGTTATGAAAATATCACAGAAATCGTTTCCAATATTTCAGAAGATTTTATTAGTGCTATATTGTAAGGCAGGTCATATTCATGTATTGGCTAAGTTATGTTCATTAGAATATGTGATCAGATAAGTAATTGTGACTGTCAGCTTTGAGTGGAGTCATATTTGGAGTTGAATTAATCCTTTAAATTATAGTTGCTCAATAACCAGTGAAAAATGTTCCACCAATGTTCTTCTTTTCCCACATTCATGAAAGTGTAGAAGAACTCGAGAAATGCAGGTTATAATCAACAAAAGAGTCCTGAAGAAAACCCAATTGGGTAGAATTTAGAAACAAAAGGATAGACTCATTAGAATTATCTGGTTATAAAAATATGAGCAAAATATAAATAATACACAGAATATCCAACATATATCATTTCATCATTATTCACAACTCTTTGTTAGTTTACAATGATTTCTTGCAGTCTCCTCAAATCCATACAAGCTTTAATTCTTCTGTGTATTAATATACCCAGTAAAAACTACATTTTTCAATGGATTTAGGTTTGGAGATGGAGTTCTGTTCTTGCAAGAATGATTAAGGCACAAGTTTTTCCAGCAGTATAATGGAAAGCCTAATGCCTCACCAAAAGTTGTCAGTGAGATCTTTTATCACCGAGAGGTGTGACGCAAAGGCTAGCTATGAATTTGCCAACCACTTTGAAAAGCAGACTTCTGAAATAGAAGGGAGATTGAATTAGGGCTGTGAAGGCTCCTTCTACCTTACAAGGTCTCATCTTTCCAAGGGGATTCCCTTTAATTTACTTCTTAAGTTTTTGTAAGACAATTTAAGACTTATCAAATTACCTCCAGTGGCAAAAATGAATATTTTTCCAAGCAGAATGAAGAAGAATGGATATCACTGTTTTACAGAGGGAGCTCAAGTTGATCATTACAGAAGCTATAGGGTATGTAAATCGGGGCGTTATTCTCCTCTGGCCTCTCTTTGAGCCCCGAGTACATTCCTCAGGCAGCATGTCATTTCACAGTACACATTCTTTAATTACCGAATTAGAAAAAAAAAAACTAATGGAAATTACGTTGGGTCAAAACAATATAATATCTCTTTTTCTCTTTTGTGATGGAAATCATTACTGTAAAAGTTACTCACAGGGAGCTGGACCTTTAGCTCAGTGGTTCCTCTGCCTGTCTCGCAAGTAAGCGTAGGGTCCAGAGTTTGATCCCCGGTACCAAAAGAAAAAAAAGTTACTCACATAATGTGGGTAGTAGTCTGAATTATAAAGAAAGATGAGATAAAAGAAAGCATCTGTATGCTCAGGTCTAGGGAGAAGTTTAGGAAGAGACTAACGATTGTTCATGTCTGAATCCCAAATAGATTCCATATAACTTGGAACTTTCATAATCTTTATATTATTTGTTTCTTTGCCAGCACAAAACTTTACAAAATACTGCTTTAAATATTTCTTAGTTAATTTCATCCATACAGCAAGAAGCCTGGCTATGAAATTTCCGTGATTTGCCCTCGCCCTCACACTTTTCCAAACTTCTATTCATAAAGGATTAAACTTCCCATTGAAAAGCTAGGCAAAATAACTGAGAAAAATACATGTAACTCAATCCGTTTTCAGGTTATTTGGGCACTGAATCAACAGTAATCAAGATCTCTTCTAACTCCATCCAACCACGATTGAGTGTGGCAAAACTGCTATATACATGTTTGGCTCATTCCATTATATTTATAGTATATCATACATACAATTGCCATGTCCCATCTTATCATATTAATTAGTATAAACATCAGAGTTCTCAAGAACTCTGCTGTTTTTTTTTATTATCTGAGCAGCATTATCTAGTTGTTCATTAGTGACAGAAGCTTACATATGTAAAATTAATATTTATATTAGATGTACCTAGTTTTTAAATGAGAATTTTCTTTGCAAAGTTAGTGTCGGAAGCCACTCTGTGATACAAAAGGGAGACTTCCATTGAATTTTCAGTCCATTATCCATATCTGGTAGCAGAATGAGGAGGCTGCGAGGGCACATATTGTTTCTAACAAAACCATGCTACAAGTAGAGATGGATACTAGCAAGGCTGGCCGACTCAAATACATGAAACAACATTCAACATTACTGGCCAGGGATTTAGCTCAGTGGTTCTACAGCCTGCCTCGTAAGTGCAAGGACCTGAGTTCGATCCCCGGTGCCAAAAATCAATAAACAAATACATAAAAGAAATACAAGTTAAAACAACACCAAGATGCATTGACTATCATACAGAAATCAACCAACAAGAGAATGGAAGGAAAAAGGAAAGCAAAGCTTTTGTAAATGGAGAGGGGAAGAAGGGTTAAAAGAAGGGGAAGGGAACGTGAAAAAAAAAAAAGAAGAATTAAGAAATATTATGTGCAGGTACATATTCCCTGTGATGATTTGTGATCATCATGTATACCAAACAAGTACCAAGATAAAAAAGAAAGTCATGCTAGAGAAAAACGCTGATGACTTTCCAATCTTCTATGCAGGATAAGTTCCTCTCTTTATTAGAGAAAGAGAGAGAAAGAGAAAGGGAGGAAAGGAGAGGGGGGAGGAGAGAGAGATTGATTATACTCTGAGTCCATGTGTATTCTTATCTCATAAAGTATAGAATTGGAAACCGAGGCTCAAGGAGGTAAGTCATTAACACAAGATCACAAAATTGGTGAAGAACTAGATTTGGATCTCAAACTGCCCAATTTAAAATTTCATAATCTATTAATAACAGCACACCATCGAGGGCTACGTATGAGATTTTGGTCATTTATTTTTTAATTTATATACAGGAAAATTGCCCCTTTGGGTTTACTAGTCTTCAGGAATTCACAGAGCTGCGTAACCACAAGCATAACCAACATAGAGGACAGCGCCATCTCCAGCACAGATACCCACATAATTACCTTTTGGAGATGAAACCTTTGTCACATTTTATTACTGACAGTAAGAAAATGTAGGAAGGCTGATTCTTCCCCCTTCCCCAAATCGCAGAAAGCTCTTCCCATGCTTCTGAGTCCAGTCTATAGGGGTTTTCTCTGTGTGCTTTGGTGATTTGAATAAAAGCTGGGAGATAAAGGGGGAAAAAATACACACTAGAACAAAGCACCACACTAGTTCACATTTTGGTGTCCTTCAGCATACAATCTGTCATTCCTTAATTTTCAAGGTCCCAAGGAAGTTGTTTTTAATAAAGTTCTTAGTAGTAATCAGTAGGAGAAAGAGGCTAGGGTGGGCTTACTCCAACTTGTCTTGCGCAGGAATTCCAGCTTGATTTTAAGAAAGGGACATTAATTCCACAGTGGAATAATTAAACTCCAAAAAGACCGAGTAGATTTTGCTATTGTTTAGCCTAGGAGAGCACAGATGCTCTAACAGTGATATTTAAAAAGCCAAACACTAATTAAGCCCTCAGCTAAAGCAAGTATATAAGCCTGAGCAGATTAACTTTTATCCTGCAGCTGAATGTTAACAAGGATTACAATGTGAGATTAGTTTTGAGATCCCTGGCCTGTAATGAAAAATATTTTAAACTTGCTACTTGTTCAGAGGTAGGAAGATCAATAAATAAAAGATCAAGTCTCTAGCATGTGTATGGAACATAGTACAGCCTCGGGGTGCTGAAGAGCCGTGTTGTTTTATAGTGAAATTCAAAATTTGTTCTTTGCAGTTATTTCTGAAGCTTAATTTGATAGTTGCATATTTATTCATATAAAGCATACTGTATTATTTACTTCAGGGGAAATGAGTGCCCTCTAGTGGGGGCCACCCATACTGCAGACCACAACTACCAAGACCTCTTGTGGAAGTATCTGGCAAAATCAATTACATACCTTCAACATCAAGGAGGCTCTTACAGTTCATTCCAGGATGCAGAACTATAGTACACCTTTGGGTGTCTTTTTTCTGAGTTTTAAAAATTTACTTCGATTAATTCAGTATATTGTAAATACTATCATTTTAACATTTAATTTACAAAAATTGTTTATATTATTTTTCATATAAAATCTTTACAAAATCACTATTTATGTTAGAACACATCTTAATTTTAACTAATGACTAATTAAGTACTTAATAGTCACATATGTTTAGTTGATACCATGTTGTAGAACATGGTTAATTCAGTTACAGCAGTTATTTTTACTTGTTTTTTTTTTTTACTGAACATAGGCATGGCATTGAAATTTTTTATTAGACTGTGATACTTTTCAGTTATTACCATAATTTTTACAGTGACAATAAAAATATATAAGTTAAAACAATTCTGACTTCCATTTGAACTTTTAAAAATTTATTTTTTACCTAAATTGTTCCATTGGAATGGATTGACAGAAACCATTTTTTTATGGTGTATTGTAACAACACTTAGCATGAAATCTACCATCTTAACCATTTTTAAGTTCACGAGGAAGTATTTTTAACTATAGAGACTGTGTTGTACAGCACATATGTAGAACTTGCTCATCGTGAGTAACTTAAATTTTATATTCACGGAACAGCAAACACCCAATTTTCCTTCTCCCTAGACACTGGCAATGATTACTATATTCTCTGATTCTATATTGAAGTAGAGTATTTTAGATGATTAGCTGGAATCCTGTAATATCTTTCCTTCAGAGACTGGCTAATTTCACTTAGCAAAATTTCCTGTAGATTTATCCATGTTGTACAAATGGAAACATTTCCTTTTCATTTCAGGCTAATATTCAATTGTGTATAGCACATCTTCTCATCCACTCATTCTTCATTGAACATTTAGGCTATTTCTAAGTCTTGGGTATTGTGAGTAATGCTGCAGTGAAGATGGGAGTGCAAGTACATTATCCAAATTTCAATCATTTTGCATTATTATACTGAGCTTTCTTTTATAAATTGTTGATTTTTTTATTATGAAAATAAAAAATAAATTTTTTATTATGATTGAATTTTATCAAATGCATTTTCTGCATCTATTGGAAAGGGGACCAAGAGATGGAGGGATGAAGACAGAGGGGAGGAAAAAGGGGAAAAAATAAGAAGTGTTATGTACATGTATCAACTCCCATGAGGAATGTAATCTTTATGTACTGCAAACATGAGCTAATAAAAACTTAAAATGTTTTTTTAAAGTATCTTTTATTCTCTTAATTCAATTCATTTACATTGCACAGTCTTTGAATTCCAGGGAGAAATGTCATTTTACTGTGCTGTATGATTTTTCTAATGTGCTTTTGAATTAAATTTCAACTTTCTTGAGAATTCGGCATCTATATTCCTGGGGGATGGATATGGACTTATACTTTGAATTTCTTGTTGTTTCTTTATCTTGCTTTGTTATGCTGATTTCAAAAAATGAGTTTGTAAAAGATTTCTCTTATTTTCTTTTTTGGGGAAATGTGAGAAAAAATAGTGTAAATTATTCTTTAAATGTTTGATCAAATTAACCAGTAAGGTCAAGTAACATTGGGATTGTTTCTTTGGGAGGTTGCAATGTGCTTAGCACATATTGGCTGAAGTACATTTTATTTCTGCACAAATAAGTATTGGTAGGTGATATCTTTCTGGGTATTTATTGATTTCTTCTAGATTACTCAATATTTTTGGCACACAGTGATTCACAATAGTCCCTTAGAAGTACTTTTTATGGTTATGCTATCATTTGTTCTTTCATTTTGGATTTTAATTTTATCTTCTCTCTTTGTTTTGTAGTTAGTCTAGCTAAAGTTTTCTCAATTTCATCGATCTTTCTAAAAAGCCAAGTTTCTGTTTCCTTGATTTTGTATCATTTCACTATACTCTATTGCACCTATTTTTCCTTAATCTTTATTCTTCCTTTTTTTCTGGTAACTTTGAGTTTAGTTTGTTCTTCTAATTCTTTCATGTGTAAGGGGGTATGTTCATTACTTTTCTCTACTTGCTGAGACAAAATACCCGACACCCAAAGTTAAAGGTGGAAAGGTTTATTTACCTCACAGTTTGTAGAAGTTTTGGTCCATAACTAGCTGGCTCCAAAGAAAGGAAGGATGATAGAGGGGCAACAGTTCATGGTGGTGGTAGACTGCAAAAGCAAAGAGAGACCCTAACAGTGTCTTTCTGCCCTTTTTATTTTATTCAGACTACATAGGGCAGGTAGCACTCACACCCTTAATCCTAGTGCCCCCAGGCCTAGCCCCACCATAAATCAATCACACACTCTAGCTTCAATCACCTCTGAAAAAAGCATGAGGCCTTGGGGGGACATCTCAACACAAGTGATAAATTCCACCTCTGGACCCCCAAAGACTCATGCATACCCTTTCATGCAAAAAAAGAATTTAGTCCATTTCCAAGAGTTACCAAATTCCTAACAGTTTCAGCATTGCTGAGAAGTCCAAGTCCAAAGTCTCCTTTGAGATTTAAGGTGAACTCTTAGCTGCAAGCCTCTTCAAATGAGAAGCAAGTTGATAGCACAAAACAGACATTTCTATTCCAAAAGTTACAAACAGGGGAATACATAGGAATGGGACCAAAGCAAGACAAAAGTCCAGTGGGCCAAATATTGAATCCTAAAGTTTCACTTCCAGTATCTCCTGAAATCTGTGGCAAGTTGTGAACTTCAAAGAGCTAGGGTGGCTCTGCTCCTATGGCAAGTCTGGTGGTTGTAGCTCCCATGACTTCTTTCTTGGGCTGGTTGTGTTCCTTCCTAACAGCTTCCCTCAGACAATCCATGCTCATGGCTTCTCCAACCCACTGGGGTCTCCAGTGCACTTTCAGCTTCACTCTCACAGCTTCACATACTGCCCTCTCAGGAGCACACTGCCTGGTCTCCTAGGCCTTCTTCTGAGATCTGCGTGGAAGCCTTCCTGACCTCATAACTCTTCTGAATGGTGCTTTAGTGAATCTTTCCTCTCCCTTGGATGCAGGGATTCAGTGCCTGGATTGCTGAGCACTCTGAATCCAATTCTGGGAAACAAATTCCCTAGGCCACTGCCATATTAGATCATTGTGCTCTGAGATCCTCTTCTCAAAGCAAAGTCTTTCACTTTTACAATTTTGAGGTTACAAAGGGTGGTGTCCTGCTGCTTCTTGTGATACCCTCATGCCATCTTTTTCTATTATCCTTTTCCAAAATACTTGGTTTTTTTAATGTTAATCTTTGCAGCAACCAAGTTCTCCTCTGTCTTATCATTGCAGGCCACAACTTTACTGGAGCTTCCTTTCTAACCAAACTCACAGTGTTTTAAATCATTTGGCCTCTGCTCTTTACTTTTGATTCTCAACATAAATCTGTCTGAAAGCCCCCAACAGTATCCATGCCACTGCCTTAATGTTAGACTGCCTTATAATTTCTTCCACCACATTCATTAGTCTACCGCCCTTAAGCTCAGTCTCAGGAAGTCTCTGGACAAAGCAAAGTGCAGACAAACTTTCTGCCAAGGCATAATATAAATTGTCTGGAGTCCAGCAGACAATGTAGACTTTCTTCCCAGCAGAAACCTCCTGATCCTGGTCTTTCTTAGCTTTCTAGTCTTGTGAGCTCTGAGCAGAGTCTCCCTTACAGAATAACCTGAGTTCTACTTCTACATCTTCAGCCAGCATCTCTGAAGCTTTCCTAATTCTTCCTCTTCCCACAAGCCAGTTCCAAAGGCTCTCGAGCCATGTGACCAAGTAATGTCACAGCAAGGACCCCAGATTCTGGTACCAGATTCTGTCTTAGTTACTTTTCTCCCATTGACAATACAAAATACACAACACCTGAAGTTAAAGGGGAAAAGGTTTATTTAGTTTACAATTTGTAGAGGTTTCAGTCTATAATCAGTTGGCTGCAAAGTAAGTAAGGGTGACAGAGGGGCAATGGTTCATAGCCACAGAGGTTTCAAAAAATGTGAGTTATGTAGGAATAAATGTGGCCACTATATGCATGATCTGTATATTGATAATACAAGTCTTGTTTTGTTTTGTTTCTGAGAACAGAAGGAGGCCTAAGAAAGTGGAGCCTTACAGCATTTTTGATAACAGAACACGTAACAGTTTTATTTATTTTAATTTTTATTTTGGGGGGTCACTTGTTTATTGTTTGTTTCTCCATCACAGGAGCACAAGCTTCGTCAGCTCAGGGGCCCCATCTGCTTTGTGCTGGAGGCACAGATGCTGTCCTGGTTCATAACAGCTACTTATACGTTGAGTGACTGCTTCAGACCTTTATGAAGGCATCTGTAGGCTGGGGATGAAGGAATAGAAGAACAACTTCTATCCACACACTTTCCCTAGCCAGTCCCAATGTTCCAAATTTAATTACCAGAGCAGGGAGGGTACCCTGAACTGAACTCAATACTTTGGAAACTTAACAGTTTTAAATTTCCAATTTTTCCTAGTAGAGTACCAATCAAAATCCACACAAGCCTTTTTGTAAATTATATTTAATTCTAAAATTTTTTATGAAAATTCAACAAATCTACAACAGCTGAGATGATATTTAAAAGGTAGACTGAACATGGAGGATTTACAATCATTGTCTTCAAAATATATAGAAAGGCCCCAAGGATCAAGACTGTGACACTGGCATGAGGATAGGTAAATAGGACAACAGACAGAATAGAGAGAACAAATTGAGTAATGTTCATAATATCAATTTGTTTTGCATAAATGTGTCTGAGCAATTAAATGGAAAAAGTTTAAATAAATGATGCTGGGATAATTTTTTGTACATACAGAAATATATAAACTCAAGTTCATAGGTTACACTGTGCATTAAAATTAATTTGAGAAGGGTCATATATAAGACATAATATTCGTTTCATGGTCAGGGAACCTGTTTGGGGCAAGGAATGTAGCTCAGTGGTGTAGCCTCTGCCTGGCAAGTGCAAATCCCTAAGTTCAATTCCTGGCCAAAAAAGAAAAAAGATGTAATAAAAAAGGTGAGTGTTTAAAATTTTTATATACATTTCGATTAATCCTCCTCAAAACAGTCTCCTTGAATACAGTTATTTCATCATTCCCACTTTCTGATCTTTTTTTTTTTTTTTTTTTTTTTTTTTTTTTTTTTTTTTTTTAGATGTATTAAGCTCTTTTCTTCCTCCTCGCG
>NW_022900951.1:119986757-119992322 GCF_012274545.1 Fukomys damarensis | reverse complement strand
TTTTTTTTTTTTTTTTTTTTTTTTTTTTTTTTTTTTTTTGGTACCAGAGGATAGAACTCTGGTCCTTGCACTCGCGAGGCAGGGAGTAGAACCACTGAGATAAAGCCTCAGCCCTGTACCACTTTCTGAAGCAGTTGTGGAAGTTAATTTTGGGGAATGTCTTTAATTGCTCTATTATGGCTACCTGAATGTCCTGAGTTGATACAAAATATTTACCATGTATGGCCATTTTGACTTTGGAGAATGTTCCCTGTGCCAGAACAGTAAGTTCAATGAGGACCCGTTGCAATTTTTTTTTGAGCCTGCCATTTTGTTGGATGGTAACAGAGGCAGCATTTACGCTATTTGTGGTCATACCATTTAAAGACTCTCTTTTTTTTCATTGTTTATTGGTACATTCAAAGCAAATATTACATTTACACTTATCATTGGGATCTTGTACCTTTACATTAAATATCTTTGTTCTTGCTTTTCCCCATACCCCTGTCCTCCCTTGACCCCCTTCACCCTTCCCGATTTACAAAGACTTTGTTTCCATTTTTTCATTTTTTCACATTTTTTCTTTTCCCTTATTTCCTTTCCCCTCTCCTTCCCACTTCCCCTTTAAAGATTAAAGACTCTCTTGAAAGAGAGCTTCCACGGCTTTTAGAAAGGGATAAGAACTATGGGATAAATGTGTTTGAAGCAAGGAGGAGTATTTCATGTGGGGTTAATGACAACCTACTTCTTTCTGTGACACTTTTTAAAATTTAAACATTCATAACTCAAGGGTCAACTGTAGATGGTACATTTAACAAAGTGTGTGAACATAAAACATTATGATAAATACAACAGACTCGAAATACATACAAAATGATATAATTACATTTGTAAATGCTCTACAAAAACTAATTTATGGCTAAAATTAGGAAAGTTACTGCCTTTTTAGGGCAATAGTTGACTGCGGGTGGGCTCAAGAGAGTTTCTCTGTGTACTAAAAATATTTTACATAGACACAGGCATGTTGGACACAGAAGTTTATATATTTGTCACATGCACATTTTAAATGGGCACATCTCTATAATTAAACAGTGAGGTGTAGTTAATAGTTTGCTTTTCACATTGGTATGGGTGAGAGATCAAACCACTTCATAAAATTCCAGGTTTCAGCAAGAGAATAAATATAGTAAGGATATCAAAAGTCAGATTTCTTATTTCTTGGTAAGAGAGTTACAACTGTAGCTAGAGGGAAGACTACATTGAAAATTTTGTTGTATTTCAACTGGTTTAAACAGTAAAATTTCTTTGTATAGTGCCTGTCTGATGAGATAGACTAAACATAAGCACCACATCTGCTACACAGGTCTTGGCTTCTAGAGGAAATAAAGACTGGGAAAGAGAAAATATCAACTTTTGCTTGAATTCAGATAAAGGATGACAACTCAGGAGGCTGATGCAGAAGGTTTACAAGTTCCAGTTAGGTTGGGCAACTTAATAAAAAAGGTCTGGTAACATAGCTCAGTGATAGAACACCCATATGCTCAGACCTCCTAGTGAAAAAATTAAGTAGAAGATATTTTTTTGGGTGCCTAAAGTTACTAAAGAATTGATGGAGGTGTAACATGGTGCAGCTTGTCCAGTTCTGGGATATTTTGAATATCAAAATAAGTAATAATTAAAAAATTATAAATATAGAATACATTATTATTTAATATTTCCATACTAATTTATATGAAATTCAAGTGAGTAATTAGTGAAGAAGGGAAAGCTTTTGCTTACAGTGGAAGATCTATAATAAACGTATGAGAAATAATGAAGTCAATGCATGTTAAAGTAGCTGACGAATGACAAGGAATAGGATTATTTATATGATTTGAGAATAACTTCACAGACTACTTAGGGCTTATAAAGAAACTAAGGATATTTCAGTGAATGAAATTGATAGACATGACCTTCACCAAGTGAGCAAAATAATGAGTGAAGGAAAACATGGATATCATGTGCCTCCTTGTGTGAAGCCCCGAGAAATGCACTTTTTCGCTTCAAAGGTATTAATGCCACCAATGTTGTATACAAATGTAATTAGGCAAGCTCAGAGAGAGAGAGAGGTGTTCTACTAAGTAACAGGTCTATACTCTTCTTAGAGGTCAAAGTCAAGGAAATAAAAAATATTGTGAAATTATTCCAGACTAAAGAGATATATAGCAGCTAAATGCAATGCTTGTTTTTTCATTGGCTCCTGTCTCAGTTACTTTGTTGTTGCCAGGACAAAATACTCAGCACCCACAAGATAAAGAATGAAAGGTTTGTTATAGTTCAGATTGTAGAGGTTTGAGACCACGGTCAGCTGACTCCAAGGACGGTGTGGCATATGAGCATGACAAAGGAGAAACAGACTGTGGTAGAGCAGGTAGCAAGCAGCAAGACTTCTCTCTTCTTTCCCTTTTTATTCCATCCAGGCTGCAATCCTATTGGTTGGAGCCACCCACAACCAAGGTGGGTCTTCCCTCTTCAGTAAATCCATCAGCTATGCCCAGAACTATGATAAAACAATGCAGTATCACACACCCAAAATTACCACCTATGAGTACATGGGGGTGGGGGGCTATCTGGATAATAGCCATCACAGTTCCCACACTAGGTGGGAAAAAAGCTATTAATAGCAGCAATGTGACATTTTAGAACATTTTAATTTATATTATGAATTAGATCATAGTCCTCACTTTATGCTTCTAAAGCATTCCTAAATTATTTCACTTTTGGAATATTGCCAACACTTGAAGTGTCAGTGCAATATGAATATTTATAGCTGAAAAATAGAAATGATTTAATGAAAGCCGAACAATACCATTTCTATGGAAATAAACTTAAACCGAAGACTCCTAGTTAGCCACATAATTGTAACTAAAAAAGAACATGATAGACTTGAAATTTCACCATCTTCCCTATTGTGTTTTATGACTCACCTTCTGTACCTGATAGGTTCTATTCTCATCACAACAAGGTTGATGAGTAAACCTCACCCATAGGTTATAGATGAGCAGACCCAAACAGGCAAGAGTGACACCCGAGAGTGCTGCCCCGCCTCACGAGGAGTGCATTCTTTGTGCCATTCTCCAACTCCCTCCTTGTCCTTATCGCTATAGTACAAACATTGTTCTGGAAACTGTGGTTTAAAAAGAAACGTGAAAGAATCTTTGATTCAAAACAAAACAATACAAAACAAAGCAACAAACACCAAATCCAGTCTAATCAGAGCCATGGGTGTGGGTGTGTCCCGAAACACAAGGCAATCCCATTTAAGGCCAAATGGGAAATTGGCCTTCCTGTTATCACTCCAGCTGGCACGGGAGTTGGCCTAGTCCATTTGTTTCCCAGCAGACAGTGCTAACCTGCCTGTGGCCCTGACAACAGACATTCCTTTGAGAAACACAAGGACTTCTCAGAAGGGCACCGTCGAAACAGTCAATTCAGTGTGTCAAAAATATTTGCTATTTTAAAGCATGACACATTTTTAGTCTGAGGTGATCCTGAAAGGGAAGCAGATTTAGGTTGTAGGAGGAATATTGTGTGCATTTGAAACGAAACTAAAAGTTTAGCCTGGCTCAGCCAATATTTTAATGTGCTAAATGTGGTAATAGTTTAAATAATTTACATTGTTTTACAAACCTTTATTAAAAAGGACAGCGAGAGAGAATAAACATTTTGAAAACCAATTCATCTTCTGAATTACAAACAAAACCATTAATAACTCATCAAGAATATTGTGAATCAAGAACAGTGAGCCACAAAATACTTGATTCTATTTAAATCTCAGAAAAATATAAATCAGGAAACAACCCATTTGATTTTTTAACACTTAGTCTTAAATTAAATCTGAATAATTTTGCTTGAGACTTTAATAAATTATCTTACATATTAAAGGAACTCTGTGAGAATATATTATTATTTCTATTATGTAGCAATTTCAACTGATGCACAAAATGGATAAACAATTTCCCAAACTCCAACGGTATAAAAAATGTATGCACCAGTAGATATAATATGCTTAGCTTATCAAAATATCCTTTCATTTAAAGATGTGGTCATTTTATGTTTATCAGTAGAAAATTTGCTACACTTTCACCCTAAATTTGTATTGTAAAATAAAGTAAAAACACGAGGATTACCTAAGTATTTTCCCGCACAGAAATTTACTTTTTAGTTATGCTACTTTATTTTCTCGACACGTGTCCTCCGACCTATGTTTTTTTTTCATCTCTACATATATTCCTCTCAGGATATCACCACTTTGAAAAATTTAAGCTCCTGATATGATAAATGGTATTCCAGCCTATTGAAAGAACTTTCAGATAAGGATTCCAAGCCACTCTCAGTAATCTTTAAGGAATCACAAGAATGGAAAAATTATAAGAAGTAAATGAAGGCATAATTTTCATAAAGCAGTGGGATAAAGAGCATATTCTGTAGACCATAGTGCAGTACGTGTGGTGCGGTGAGCAATATCGGTACTCATAGCAAACCACTGCAGCAGAAAATAACACCCTTCCTTTAGGAAGATCATCCCCTGGGATGACTATGGGGTTGGTTACAGGCTTCCGCTGCAGAATGGAATTGAGATTTTCATGGATAACCCTAACTTGGTCTCTATTCACGCTGTCTTCTGCTGCCAAATTCAATGTTCAGTTTTAAATGATACGAAACAGTATTGTTCCAATATTAACAAATCAGTAAAGAAACTGTTAAAACTATACCCTAAAAGAGGACTACTGTTTACCTGTCGGTTTGTCAACAGCAATTTCCAAGGAGTTCAATGAATTAGCCAGAGCAAATTTTTTCTGTTTCTTTGTTCCATGTAGGACAGTACCGGCTGGGGTTAATTTAACTTTTTTTTTAAATTTAAGATAATGTAAGGTTTTACTGATTCCTGAATCTGTGATAGGTTTCACTGGAACTGCATCCACATGATCCATAATTGCTTTTCAAACTGTCACAGCACTTTGAAATGAAAGCCTAGTTAATTAACATGTACCTTTAGGAATGGTATTACTTTCTGTATATCCAAATTCTTTTCATTGTAGTCTGTGTTGCACTTCTACTTGAGAAAAGATTTGAAATATTCACAAATATCTTTAAGGCTTGTAAGCACTTCATTATTTTCATACTATGGAGAAAAGAAATGTAAAATTCCTAAATCTGTAACGCCATGTTGGGACCTTTTCAACTTTCCCTTAAGACATTATAGAATTACTGCCAAATCCTTATGGAAGCGATTTCTATTATCGAAGCATTAAAGTATCTTACCGGCAGAGAACCCCATTAGAATGCCAGCAATGCATGTTGAGGACAGGATCAGTATATCCTTATAAAAGATCATTATACCAGGTTTTTCTCTACATAATTTCTATGTTAAAAACCTTTTCTTTAACCTCTAGCTATAAAAGTAATGAGAAAAAAAATAATATTGACAAACTACTAACAACAAAAATGCCAGGGCCGGGGATTTAGCTCAGCGGTTCGGTGGCCTGCCTTGTAAGTGCAAGAACCCGAGTTCAATCCCCGGTATCAAAAAAAAAAAAAAAAAAA
>NW_022900951.1:119892752-119986736 GCF_012274545.1 Fukomys damarensis | reverse complement strand
AAAAAAAAAAAAAAAAAAAAAAAAAAAAACAAAAAAAACAAACAAACAAAAAAACACCAAAATGCCTTTAATTCAAAGACCCAAAAATGAAATAGTTATAACTGTGTTTTTCTACTGTTAAATGTAATTCAATGTTTTGAGTGCCTAATTTTTATTGAAACATTGGAGGCATACTCAATAAAACTTTTTATTTGATATTACACTGTCATCTATTTCTCATGATGCTTGATGTGCTCGACAATATTTCTTATAGCTGCATAGTTGGTTTGTGGCTAAGGGCATAGTTTCAAGTTATGTTATAGCTGAAACTCCATAATGATTTATTTTGATTATTTAATTTATATGCCATGATTTAATCCTCTGGGGATTTGTGATTTTTAAAATTTAAAAGTAAAATATTTTTTCACAAAATTTTCTTTCTGAATTAGTCTAAAACTTATATATAGTTTGTATCTGTTATCAATTTTAACACTAAAGGACAAAACATGTTTGAGTACATAAATAATGTGTGAGCATATTTAGACATGCCTGTGATTTTTATACCCAAATAATCTGACAGAGGCCATATGCATTTCAAGAGTTCCTGCTGCCTGGGGAAATATCTACAGAAATATTTTAATTCAGGAATACAAGATTTTATTTAAATTAAAATATGGTAAGAAGAGATAAGCGAGGGTGTTATATAATGACACAGGCATTAATACAACAAAAAATAAGAATGATATTAGACTTGCCTTTCTCATGAGTTACAAAAAACAACTAAAAATTGATGAAAGACTTAAATGTGGGATTTAAAACTATGAAACTACTAGAAAGAAATATAGGGGGATGGTTCAGGACATTGGAATGGGCAAGGATTGTTTTGGACAAGACCTAAAATACATAGGAAATAAAAGTACACAATGATGAAGGCATGTACAACAAACAAAATCTTCTGCAAAATAAAAGAAACAACTGACAGAGTGCGGAGCCAACCTAGAGTGGCAGAAAACATTTCTGAGCTATACATCTGATAAGGTTTTGCTATCCATACAATGTAAAGTACTCAAATGACACAGTAACAACAACAGAGGTAATAACAGTTTGATTTAAAATAGGTGATAGACCTAAATAGACATTTCCCCAAAGCATGCATTCAAATGGTCAACAGGTACATGAAAATATTAAACATCATCAGTCTTCAGGAACAGACAAATCAAAATCATAATGAAATGGTGTCTCTGGTAAGAACAGCTATTCCAAAAATGTGTAAAAATAACACATTTTGGGGAGGTGTGCACTCTGTCGGCGGGAATGTAAATTAGTACAGCCATTACAGCAACACTATGACACTGCAAGTTTCTCCAAAAACTAAAAATAGAAGTACCATATGATGTCCTGAGATATCACACTTCGGCATATATGTCCAAAGGAATTGAAATCTGTTTATTGAAGATAAATCACCTGCACTTTCGTGCTTACTGCAGCACTATTTACAATGGCCAAGAAACGGGAACAACCCAAATGCCCATCAACTAATGAATGAATAACAAAGGTAGAATACTACCCCATATACTGTACACAGTGGTCCATTATTTAGCCACAATAAACTAATAAATAATGCCATTTTTGAGAACACAGGTGGAACTAGGGTCATATGATAAGTGCAATAAGCCACTCATACGAAAATATAAAAAAATGTTAATCTCAGAGAAATTGAGGGCATAATGGAGGATGCGAGAGACGGGAAGGATTAGTTAGTGCATACTAAGCTACAGATAGGTAGAAGTAAGTTTTGTGTTGAGTTACTGGACTATAGATAACAATAATTTAGTGTGCATTTCAAAGAACTTGAAGAAATTATTTTGAAAGTTTACACCATAAGGAAATAATAAATATTTGAGAAGACAGACATGTTCAACTTGATTTGCACACATATTAAAATACCACATAGTAGCCCATAAGTGTGTATGTGTTATAGTTTTATGTTTCAGTTAAAATATATTTAATTTAATGTTTAAAAACTTCCATTGCTAATGAGTGAAAGAAATCACATTTTGAATCCAATTACCTAAAGGTAAAGTGCAGACCCTTACACAATATATTATTATTGATAGCATAAAAATACTTTATGGGCTACAGGTGTGTTGTATTGATCCTGTCAAAAATGAGGATCACTGCAGACAGACTCTCCACTTCCCTCATGCCCCACTCTCTCCAATTCTAGGTATCTCCCTGCTTTGGTGGGGGGTCCTTGGGATCGAACTCAGGTCCTTGCACTTGCCAGGAAGATGGAGGAACCACTGAGCTAAGTCCCTGGCCCTCTCCCTGCTTTGGAATGTGGCAAGATTCCATTGAGATGCCATGTGTTCGTATGATCCTCTTTCGCCCATAAGCCTTGGATGGTTCCGTACATACAAGCAACCTACCACATCTTTGGCAGAGATCTAAACCTTATCTGCAGCGGTCTCATATTTTTTCAATCCCTCATTTCATCCTGAACCACCTGAGAAGTGTTGAGTTCCAATATTCTGCTCGCTGCCATCAGAATCTGGCAATTAATTTCCCTTGTTACCCTGTCACTTTCTCTTGCCCTGCATCATTTCGACACACATCTTCAGTCTCCTTTTCTCCCATTTTCTCTCACTTGGTTCACTCCTTGTCTACAGGCTGTTCCCTTCTGTATAAAATGCAGACCTCTGATAAATCTTTGAAGGTACATGTCCTTTAACTGGCACATTCACTGCTGTCTCAGTCCACTGAGGATGCTGCCACAAACTACCATGATCAGGATGGCTCATAAATAATAGAATTTTGCTTCAGTTCTCGAGAGTGGAAATTCTACTCTCAAGGGGCCTACAGATTTGTTGTCTGTGAGTACTGTGCAATTATTGAAGATCCTCTCTCTTCCCTCCAGAAATGTTCTACTTTCTTGTCACACATGGACATTTTAGCACCCAATTAATCCTTTTAGATCTTTATTGCTAGTTCTTTTCCTTTCCCCTGACCCTTAAATATAGTTGCTTAGCAGAATTTCAACCGTGGCACAATACTTACTTTATTCTACTACCTGTAGAAAATTTTAGCCAGGCATGGTGCCACACGCCTATAATCCCAGCACTCGGAAGGCTGAGGCAGGAGGATTGCTGTGAGTTCGAGACCAGCCTGGGCTACATAGTGAGTTCCAGGTCAGTCTCAACTACATAGTGAGACCCTGTCTCAAAAACCAAAAGAAAAAAGAAAGAAAGAAAGAAAGAAAGAAAGAAAGAAAGAAAGAAAGAAAGAAAGAAAGAAAGAAAGAAAATTTTATCATTTCTTGGGCTTTTATTCCAATCAGTTGTATGCTGACTTCTTTTGCATCCCTATTTCTAATTCTTGCTTCAGTTGGCTTGCTGTGTAGTTTTAACCATATCAAGCCTTTATACTCATCATCAACTTAGTCACCTATTTCAGAACTTTCTATCTTCTAAATATTTCTCAAACTGACCTTTTCATTTCCATTTTACTAGTGCCAGACTATCTCAGGATTTTATTGTCTCTTTTCTGGATAGGAGCATAATATAGACTCAACATAATCTTAGCTCAAAAACTGAAACTTCTGTAAGTTGA
This sequence comes from Fukomys damarensis, assembly GCF_012274545.1. Classification (NCBI taxonomy): domain Eukaryota; kingdom Metazoa; phylum Chordata; class Mammalia; order Rodentia; family Bathyergidae; genus Fukomys; species Fukomys damarensis. Next base: position 119,983,148 of record NW_022900951.1, on the reverse strand, counting down.
ATTTAATCATATAATATATATATATATGTGATTATATATAATATCATATATAATTCATATAGTGCCAGTGAAATGTTTCTGAAAGGAAAGTGACATGTTAAGGCTGGAGCCATAAGAAAAAAGCAATAACACATTATTTTTATAGTGTGGCAAATGGAAGGTTAATGGAAAAAGAACTGCTAGCAAACTGCAGGGACCTAAATGAGAGACAAGGGTCTAAACAAAAGTATTGGCAATAGGAATAGAAAGTATGAGAGATATTAAAAATAATTAGGAAGAAGTAAGTAGAAAATGGTGACTGATAGGAGACATAAAGAAAATTCCATGTTTATATCCTTCAAGAAATTAATCTTTATGCTTTTTGACTTTTTGTCTATGTCTACTGTACATCCGTGAATACACAAAAATGGTCCCACTTTACTTCTTATACTGAGCAATCATTCATCCAATTAAGGTATAGCCAACTCAGTACACCCCACTCCACAGACAGTCTCATTTCCCCTCTGCTATAAACAAAGCTCTCAATAAGTGTTTGGCATTTGCCATATATCAGGCAGTGTGGAGGACAAATGGTGTATTAGATATTGTCTTTCAGCTCTTAGCAATTATTAGAAACTGGACCATTGACCATCCCAAACTTTCTCCACACCTTGAAAGCATAAAAACTTGGGACCCCCTTACTCATCAAGGAGATTTAGAATAGTAAAAACTTGGTTTACATTGTTCTTCATCTGGTCTCCTTATACATAATCACTGTGAGAGTTAGTGTGTACTTTTGTTACCTTTGCACCAAAACAATGTCCCTTACTGAGACAATTAACACTGTGCCTGGCAAAGTGCTGTATATATGTAATCTTAAGATTTAACAAAACTCCTACAGGGTGGACATTAACCTCATTTGAAAATTGTGCTTATGGTGATACTCTTAAGTGAAATATATAGGACACCTATGTGTACATACCAAATAGTTTCTCTAGTGTGAGAAACTGAAAATGTAAATAAGGACTAAAAGGTATAATAGATAATTTGAAATAGGAAGAAAAGAAAGGCATGGAATTAATATGAGAAGTAAAAATGGAAACAGAGTCTTTGTAGCTAGGGAAGGGAGGAGGGGTTGAAGGGAGGGCAGGGGAATATGGAAAAAATGAGAACTAAGATAGATTATGTAAAGGTGCAAATATCCAATGATGAATGCCATTATATTGTATACCTCAAATGTACCAATAAAATTAATTAGTTAAAAAGTGCTAATGAAATCACAGAGAGATTAAATGAGCTGCCCATCATATAATTACTGTTATTGTTAATTTAAACATAAATGTTAATTATTTTGTCTACTTACTCACAGAGGTTAAATGATCCTTTTATTTGTAGTTTGGAGGGTGGATTAAGAGGATGAGAAATAATTACATCTGCAATAGTATGTGTGACCATTTCCAAATGTACATTAGGCTGCTTATCAATATCGTTTTTAGAATACATTATACTTCAAATAAATATTGTCTTAAGTTTGGTTTGTTTGGAATTATATATTTTTTATGGCAAAATAAATATTTTTCTTTTGCTTTTTGGTGTCTTTTTTGTTTCAGTTGTAAAATGAGAGATTCCTTGAAGGAGACCTAAATATTTACAAGATTTCATTTGTTCTAATTCTTTAATAGTTTGCTTTTCATGCGTCGTGCACATGTTTGTCTTTTCAAAGTTTATGTTAATTTGTATTAAACCAACCAGGCTCTGTCCTGATTAATTGCTAAAGTACCTATAATCATAGTAAGTTTGAGAACCGATTTTCAATGTTGATGTTTTAATTGATTATTGCAGTTACCTTTAATAACAGGTTAATTATACCTGGGGCACACATGACATTTTGATGTATTTACATTTTAAGGAATTAAAGTATCATTGTATCCCAGGATTTGAAGAGACCTCATAGTTGTTCGGTGGTAAGAGTTTGGCCTTTCTACAATTTTCGTCCTTTCTTTACTTTTAACAGACTTTTTGGCTTTGTAGTCACATCATACTAGTCAGAAAGAATATGCACTGCACTGTGTTGGAGATATTTTAAAGTTTTTACTTTATTTTTCATTGACAATAGTTTTAAAAATGTATGGGGATGAAGTGATGTTTTGATACATGTATACATTATGCAATAGTCAAATCAGGGTGGATAGCATATCCATCACCTCAAACTTTTCTCGTATTGTGTGTATACAAAATCCTCCCCATTTTGAAGTACATAGTACTGTAATTATAAACTATAGACAAACTTCTGCAGTAGAGCAGCAGAACTTACTCCTTGTAACTGTAACTTTGTACTTGTTGAGCAATTTCTTCCATCCTCTCTCTCCTTTGGTAACCATTATTCCCCTTCCTACTACGAGACTGACAGTTCCGTTCCATGCATGAGGACTTGCAATACGTTTCTTTCTGTGTCCACCTTATTTCACTTAATCTAGTGTCAACTTTTTAAAACAGAATAATTTTTTTCTTACCATAGAAAAACGCAGAGCTTCTCCTGTGAGTGAAAAGAACCTCAGTCATACTGCTCAAATGCAATGTTGGCGAAGAATATATTTAAATTGTTTAGGCAGCTAGAGCTCTTTTTATAATGATATGGCTGGATGGATCAACACTGAGAATAATTAGAACTCACCTCATTTTAACAGGACTATTAATACTCCCGATGTTTCCACAAACAGTATCAATCGTTTTAGCGTTGACATATTGACAAATGATTTCCTACGTGGAAAAGAAAAATATAATCAAAGACAACCAAATTACATCTTTCAGCTGCTCCTGGGAGAACATACTGTTAACATAATTTAAAGTTCCAAGAGGTTCAACAACCATGCTGTTGAGAACGTACCCAACAGAACAATTGAATCATACGTTTGCAGTAGATACTGATAATAAAACAATATGCTCCATTCAGAATTCACTATCATGTCATAGTGAAGAATACACGTTTGAAATTTTGGGATTAGAAGCATAATTTTGAATCTTTAGTTATCACACTGGTTTGGCTTGCAAGTTGTTAGCCTTCGCTTGACAAGGAGATTCCTTGCAAGGATAATACAGACCAGGAAATCATCAACAAATGATTGCACTTTACATTATAACTGTGATGAAGATCTCTAGAATATGCTTTATATTATCAGGAACTGAATAGATTACAAGAATGATAGAAAATGATTTCATGAAGTAAAATATATTGTAAAATGTAATCTGATGATATAAAATAATCTAGCATTCAAACATACACATATAAAATTTTACATCCTTTGCATTCTAATCATGATATATACTAAGTATTCTATATCCAATAAAAATGTTGTTTCAAAGTAACTTTTACTGTAATATGATTAGAATATTTTATCCAAATATGATTGCTTGGGCTCAGAGAAAATTTGTAAGTCATCCTTTGGAATTTTATTGGTTGCTGACTGCAAGTCATGTAAGAAAAATGCTCTCACCAATTATTGCCTTATTTTGGATAAAAATGTTTTTCAGTTTCACACCTATTAAATTCATATTAAATTTTAATTTTAATGGGAAAATGTATCTGCCTGTAAATGATGCAAGTAATAAAAACTGTTACTGGCACATACGTGATTCTGAATTCTGGTTTCATAGATGAGTGAGACACTGATTCCAGAGACAACTGCAAGAGTGAAATTTCATCACTGAAATATGTTTATATTCTCCCATGTGGACTTCTTAGAAAACGTTGAAACTTACTTGGATAGATGAGGTCATCTTCATATTATACAATCAATCACCTTAATTCTAACTTACACTTCATGTATTCAGAATTTAACTTTTGTTCCAAGATTTTCCAGATTTTTGCATTCATTCAAATTTATTTTAAATTCTGTAAGCCAATTAAGAATTTATTCACTGCTCTATAAGTAATACATTGAAATTAAAACAGATGTAATAACAAGAGGTTGGGCTATTATTACAAAAACATTAATGTCAGTTCTTTTTATATAAAACTGAAAAACATGAACAATCCTTCTTAGCCTTTCCTCGCTCTTATAAAAGTTCCCTATTTGCAAAGTGTCATTGTAGTGTGCTAACAGCAGGCCATCAAGCAGATTTTGTGTGTGTGTGTGTGTGTGTGTGTGTGTGTTTGTTTGGTACCAGGGATAGAACCAGATTTTTTTTCTCTGCAGATAATTAAAGAAAATCAGCAAAACCCACTAACCAATGGATTGAGTTTCGCAAAACGACTAAGAGATTTTGGCAGTCAATCTATTAAAAGGTCATGAGTTTTTTTGAATTTTCCAATTTTAAACCACTTATTTGAGTAAAATATATATTCAAGCAGAGCAAAACAAAACAGAACAAAAAAATAGACAATGATTTGACTGAAGCCCTGGAATTCTGCCAATCCTAGATCCATACTATAATGAAAAGGAGACTGTTCCGGGATTTTTAACTACTAGGAGATCCCGAGGCTAAATTTTATATATTTTGAAGACAAATTGTTGTCATGACTCCTGCTCCAAGGTGCCCAGGAATCTCATGGGGCCAAACAAGCAAAACAGTCATTCTTTCTCTTGCTGCCAATTCCAAGTTTATAGTATAAACAACTTTCCCTTCATGCTTACAGTTGTCAAAGCTTTGGGATAAGAAGAGTGCCTTCCTCACACCAAGTCAAGAGTGTTTTCCTAATGATAATTTTGAGAATAAAGTGTTGAGCAGCTAATGAAACTCTGGCTAACACTCCAAATCGCTTTACATTTCTCTCTGTCTACTTATCCTTTAAAATTCAGATATGAACCTGCAATAAAAAATACTTTCTGTCACCAAGGACACACACGCCATATAATAATCATACTCAAATACGCTGGAATGATCCAAGGAAGTCTCCGATATGGCTATGAATTATGTGTTCTGTCTTGAGAAGAAGATAACTGTTCTTATTTCTAATTTAAAGAGAACAACACGAAGGAAAGATTTGTCTGAAGTACACTAACAATTGCTACTGAAATTGAAGTATATTTTGTCTTACCACAGAATTGGCCTGGAAGCTTCGTAGTTGTGAATTAAGAGTAAAAAACTTAGACTCTTGTGTCTTAGCCATTTTTTTGTAAGACAGAAGAGGACAGATCATAAAATTATATGAGTTAAAGTGGGCATAGTGATTCATGCCTACATGTATGCTCAGCCAAAGGGCCAAGAAGCGATGGTTTATGCCTGTAATCCCAGCATCCTCTGGGAATCTGAGGCAGGAGGATTGAAAATTGAAGGCCAGCCTGGGAAATTTGGTGACTTAAAGAGGCCCAATTTCAAAATTTTAAAAAGGCTGATGACATAGGGACGCACCTCAGTATGAAGGCCCAGGGATCAATTCCCCATTACCACACACTCAAAAAATGATATGAGGTAATAAATTCTCAAAGATCTCTTGGATGAAGTAGTATCCAAAAATATTGTATGAGTACTTCCTTGTTCATCTGTTTTCATTTATCATGATAATCTATTTTCACTCTCTCTGAGTTCACCCAACTTTTCATAATTCTTGTTTGGACATTAAAAGACTAAAAAACTTAATATATTTAAAGTGGTTACTACAGTGTTTGGCATACATAATTCAGCGTACCTAGGATCCACCGTGTGTGTTACAGGAAACAAAGAGATAAATAAGACAAAATGGATAAGCCCTTCAATTACCCAGAGACTAGTGGGAAAGACAGGAGCATAAATATTTGCACAGTATGGCAAAATACAGAGTGTGTAATAAATGCGGAAACGGAGAAGATAAAGGTAGGGAATGTTATTATTAGTTGCTGCTTCTTCCATCTATTGACAAATTAATTCACATTTTCCGACAGACTGATAAAGTAAGTTGGACATTTTCTCCTTTTAAAATTTGTGTAGTGACCAGCAGTTAAAAATGTGTCTGTACGTATGCTGTGTATTGTAACAATCACAGAAGCCTCATGGGAGAGACACAGCTTTTATTTTTATTTGATTTGATTTTTAAAATTAAATTTATTATAACAGGTACACAAAAAACAGAAATCATATATTCCTGAGGTAATGTGATATTTCCATACATAAACTGGTGTGTGATGTTTATATCAGGTTATTCCTTTCTTAATGATGAAAATATTAAAATGAGTTTTTCCTACTTTTTTGAAATGCATTGTACATTATTGTCACCTATACTCAACCTACTGAGCAATACAGCACACAAGAGCTTCTCATGCAATTGCTATGATCAGCTGTAACTTAGTACACATTGTTCAAACTTTTGCACCCCTCCCTCTTTCCTAGCATCCGCCTTCCTACCTTCCTTCCTCCTCCTTCCATCCCCAACCTCTGGAAAACGACATTGTATTCTCAACTTCTATGAGTTTCATTTTCAAAAATTCCTCACATGAGTGAGATCATAGATAACTTGTCTTTCGGGGCCTGGAATATTACACTCTTAATATAGTGATCCCCAGTTGTATTCCTGTTATCATAAATGACAGGGTCTTGTACTTGTGTATGACTGAATAATATTCCATTGTGTATATGTACCACATTTCTTTATCTATACAATGAGTGATGGACACTCTGTTCGTTTCCATTTTGGGCTATTGTGACTAGCACTGCAATAAACATGAGTGCTTGTATCTTCTTGACACACTAATTTTATTGCCTTTTATTACTTGGGAGTGGGATTTCTGTGTCATATGATAGTTTTAAATTTTTGAGGAATCTACACACCGATTTCCACATTAGCTGCACAAATTTACGTCCCACCAACAGTGTGGAAGCATTCCCTCTCCCATGCATCCTTGTCAGCAGTTATGTTAGTCTCTTTGATATGTGCCATTCTTACTAGGGTAAGGTGATTTCTCGTTTTAAGTCTATTGCTCATTTCTAAATCTGGGTTTTTGTTTTTGGTTTGTTTTTGCTCTTGAGCTTTTGGAGTTCTATAGATACCCTGGATATCAATGCCAATTTCCTGCCAGTATATGATTAATAAATATATCCTTGCATTCTATAGGTTACCTCTACACCATTACTTTTATTTTATAGAAAGGAATCAGGTTTGGCCAAGCGTCAGAGGTATTCTGGTATCAAAGGTGGAATAAGGAAACTGTTCTGAGGTACAGTCACTAGTATATGTCGCTTGTTTGAAGTAGAAGCTCAATTTGAAACTGTCATTTGTAAAGGTATATTCTCGACAATAGGTCACAGCTCAAAGGGAAGGAATGATCGGTTGTTTATATTCTCCACACTCCTTCCCCTGGAATAAGTGCTAGTATTTATTGAACAATCTACTGCACAGAGCTATTTAGATGATGGACTTGCATTTCTCTGAAGTACTTTTAGATCTTTTCTTCATAGCATGTGAATCTTTTGGGCATCCAGTATAAGCTTTACAAATACAGAAAAATGAATGACAACTGGTATTTGTAAATGTGCTTTCAAGAATAGATTGGCAAATGCAACATTAACTTTTCCCAAGAAACTCACCCTTCCTCATTTAGTATTCATATTAAGAATACATTCTTTCAGAGTACACAGTTTCACATAAAATCCTGGAACAACATGTCAAATAAGTCGCTTCTGTGAACTCATTATTATTGGAATGCAGGAAATATATTCAAGTATGTCATTGCTAATCAGGATGAACTTATCTGCCACTTGTCTTGGAGTAACTTCCACAATAGAATATGGAAGGTTGGTGTAGAAATGAGTAGTTAGGCAAATTATTTTTTTCAAACTGTCAAATAAATTACAATTAAAGGGATAGGATGATGTAAATAGTTATTAAATTGAATTTATCTCCCTTTAAGATATTCTGAAGTTCCTTTAAATAAAGTTTGCCTCTATAATTGCAGAAAAAATATGTAGCGAGTAAGATTATAGGAGCAGATCTTTGAACCTAATGTAAATATATAATATTTAGGGTAAAAGACAGCACTTGTGTTGTCCACCAAAATTCAGTTTGAATGTACATAGCATGAAAATTATACCTGAACAGATAAATAATTAATTGAAATAAAGGAGAGAGGACAGGAAATCAGGGGTAGACTTCTAGAGACAGGAAAGGGGATAATTGGAAGAGGGAGGAAAGGGAGAAGGGAGAAATGGGATTCAAATTGACCCAGATATTTTAAATGCATTTTCCAACATCTGTAGATACCTCCCATCATTAGGTAAAATTAACATGCACTTACAAGGTGTAAACATGAAACAGGGAAGAGTTATAAGTACACATTTTAACAAAGTTTATTTTTAAAAGATCCTGTGATACAACTTCTTATTTACAATTATTCCCTTCCAGTCATGATAACAGCTTCCCTGTGAGTGGAATGTACTCCTCTATTCCAGTGGCTTTGGCCTTGACCACACGGCTTGTTGAAACCTATAAAACAGAGTGGAAGTTTCAACATAACAGCTCCAAGTAGAGGCTCTAAGAGTCATTATTAGTTTCGGGACTTCATCATGTGCTCAACCTCAAAGTACCTCCATTTTTCTAAAGGGAAAAAATAAAGTTAGAGATTTGTTTGTAATCTTCTATCTCATGAGTCTTGAAATCCATGAGGGCTGGAAGTGACATTCTTTTTTCTACCTTTCCCAACTTCCCTTCATTTTAGTACTATTTTCTCAAACTATTTCTTCAACCATTGTACGACTTGAATGTCAACAGGAGTGAGGAAAATGTGTTCAAGGTGTGTTCAGGGGTCCCAATAAGTGATCTCTTCATATGCATTTGTATGTAGACACATAATTTGACACTCAATGACACTTTTTGAAAGTATAAGATAAAAAGATTATAATCTTGGCAGATCTTTAGCCCTTTGAGATCATAGTGTCTTGACTTATTGTTCTCAGTTACGATTCTCGGATCATAGCACAAAGATTTGACATATGGCTCATAGCTTCTACCTTTATTTCTGTTCCATCTCAAAATAACTGAAATTTACCCCCAAAGGATCTGGTGTTGGACACACATCAAATATTTCATTTTATTCTGGAGGATAGAAGTTGACTTCAATTTGATAATCTTTTGTAACAAATCCGTTTGACTCTGTATACAGTATTTTCCTCATGCTGTATTACATGTTTTGCCATCACCTAAACTTAATTTGCAAGAGATTTCAATTTCTCAATATTTTCTCCAGGTATTCTTCATACTGAGAAATGCAAATATGGTTTCGGTTGAAACTCCTGCTGAGGGAAAAAAAAACTGCAATTCTAATCGTCATTAACTACCTATAGCACTGGATGAAGCAGTTGCATATAAACAATATTATTAAAAGTGTTCTCGTTATAAGGAAAGTGTGAAAGATGTGATTTCATCATATCAATGTAATCTGTCCACTATTCAAATAAGAAATGGTTGCAGTGATGAAATTCAGCAAGTGAAAGGTATATAATATAATATATTACTTTATTTTATTAACAGTTTATTGGTACAATTTAAATATACATAATGATCATGTAATGCTCATAGAGAATTTGTAACTGTGCATGACATATCTTGATTTATATTTTCCCCCTTCCTCTCCCCTCCCTACAACTCTTCTTCCCCACCTTATTTACAAAAGCTGTTTCCATTTTATCTCTGTCCATTTTTTATTTCTTTTGCCCTTCCTTCCTTTCCACCACCCGCCTCTCTAGTGCCCCTTCTCATGTAAACATTTCTTTCTTTTTCAGAACATCTATTACACGTTTGGCCCCTTATTTACACTTTCAGTTTCTCACATCAGAGAAACAATTTGATATTTACACGTGTGTCCAATTTATTTCACTTAAAAGTTTGTTCTTGAGGTGCATCTATATGACAAGAAATGTCTAAAATCTATCCTTCTTTATGGCTCAGTAGTATTCCATTATATAAACATATCTTCTTTATCCATTCATCAGTTGATGGGAATTTAGGCTGTATCCAAGTTTTAGCTATTATAAACTGTGCTGCTATAATTATGGGTGCACATATATCACCATGGTATGATGCTTTAATTCTTTCAGGAAGTACCATGAAAGGGGAACAGCTGGGTCAAAGGGGCCCTCTAGACCTAGTTTTGTGAGATACCCCTATACTGCTTTGGACACTGGTTGCACCAGTCTACACTCCCACCAATGGTGGAGAAGGGTTACTTTCTCCCCAGAGCTCAGCTAGTATTTGTTAGTGGTTGATTTCTTCATAGTAGTCATTCCTTCTTGAGTGAGATGGAATCTCAGTATTGTTTTAATTTGTATCTTATATGACCAGTGATGTTGATCATTTTTTCATATATGTATTTACTGTTTGTACTTCTTCATCTGAAAAGTGTCTATTCATCTCAGATGCCTGTTTTGGATTGGGTCTTTCTATTTGGAGGATTGAGTTTTTCAATTCTTTGTATGTTCTACATATTAGTCCTTTGTCTGAGGAAGAGAGGGAACTTTTTTCTCACTCTGTTGGTTGTTTTTTCACTCTGTGGGTGATTTCTTTAGCTGTGTAAAGTATTTTACCCTTGATCTTAGCCAAAAGGCTGAAAAGCAATTACAAAGCTTTTTAATAAGGTAAGATCCCAGTTGTTCTTTGCAATATTCCCCATTCAATCAAGGTTTTCTTCATAAAATCTTTGCCTACCCCTGTGTCTTCAAAAGTTATACCTATTCTTTCTTCCAGAAGATTTAGTGTTTCTGTTTTAATGTTTAGATCATTGATCTATTTGAAGTTTAGTTTAGTGCATGGTGAGAGATCTAATTTTAGTTTAGTGCATGCTCTAGTTTTTGTCTTTGGCATTTGGAAAGTCAGTTTTTCCAGCACCACTTATTTACGAGGCTATCTTTCTTCTAGTGAAGGTGTTTGGAACCTTTGTCAAAGATAAGGTAGCTGGGCCAGGGATATAGCTCTTGGCACTGGGCCTGCCTTGCAAGTGCAAGGTCCTGAGTTTGATTCCCGGCACTGGTGACTTAGTGCATTTGGTTATGTTTCTGTATCTTCTAAACTGTTCCACTGATTTTCCCATCTGTTTTGCCAGTACCATGCTAGCATTTTTTTTAATCACAGTAGCTTTGTGGTATAATTTCAAGTCAAGGATTGTTATGCCCCTGCTTTGCCTTTGTTGCCCAGAATTGTTTTGGCAATTCCATGACTCTTCTGGTTCCAATTGGATTCTAGGAATGCTTTCTCTACTTCTGAGAACTATGCTATTAGTATTTTGATTGGGATTGTATAAACACTTTGGGAGTATGAACATTTTTTGCTATGTTGGTTCTTCCTACCCAGGAACAAGAGATACCTACTATTTAATAGAGCAGCCCAAATATACTAAGAAATTCACTAAGCTTCAGTTTCCTTATCTGTAAAGTATGGAGCATACTAACAACACGAATTTGTTTTGGGGCTGAAAGTTAGCTCACATTTATGTACCCAAGAATAAAGCACGTATTTTATGTGAAAAAGAGTTACACTGACATTTATTATTATTATTGCATAAAATAATGTGATACACAACACATGATCACTGTCTTTAAATATTTATCAAGTGGTCACTATTTGAAATGCATAACACCTACTAATTCTTCCTTTCAATGCCATAGCTGCCTGGCTGAGGAACGAAAAAACTGAAGTAAATTAAGATATCAAAGCAACATGACCTCATCCCCCTGGCATGGGTCTCTGTGTGACCACATTATAGAAACTATCCCCAAAATTGAGAGATTGAAACAAGTACTAATTTACTGACTGCAGTGCCACATCTCCATTTAATTGGTGGGAAATGAATGCCAAAGGCACACAGGTAATAAATCTCCTCTGAGGAACACACAATAAGCCGACATACCTTCACCATGGATTTCTTTCTATCTCTCTATGGTACCTTGCTAGTTTATGACATGCTCAAAACAAACAAAGAAACAAAGGCTCTATGTCAGTTAAAGTAGAATTACATTGGCTGAGGATAGGCAATATTGAAAGGAGTGGCCTGTGTGACACACGCTTTCCCTGATGTGACTGCCTTATAGACAGGCCCTGTAGGTGTCACTTACTTGATTTTCCTTTACTGACTTTACTCTCCAGGTATGGTAGCCATAGGAAGAGAACTACAGAATGGAGAGAGTATCAGGAGTAATCATGAATTCATAATAATGAAGTGAAAAACTATTCCCTGAATCAGAAAGGGAGGGCTTATGATGGTGACGAAGCAAAGCTCAACACCTCACTTTCAATGTCATTTATGAATAATGTTGTATTTGTTCACTAAACAAACAAGCATCGAATGCTATACTGGGCCCTGTACTGTGATGTTCAGGGAATGACTGTGAAAAAGATAGGGATGATGCTCTCAGGAATTTATAATTTATTGTGGGATGGAAACAATCATTGCTTTAGAAGTGCTGTGTGAAGTACTTAATAGAGACAAGTAGGGGTTACAACAGTTTATATAATAGGGCATTTAACACTGTTCTGAGAATTGGGGAAAACCTGAGGTGGACATATGTTAAAGATGCAAAGACAGAGTAACAATTAACCAGATAGCAAAGAAGGGACAGGAATGAAGAGTGTGCTGTGGAAAAAAGTGATTAGTTCTGTGTCTGGAAAGGTCATATGTAAGGTAAATAATGCTATTCTGGTACAACTGTAAAAGACATTCTAAAGATGCAAGCAATGGGAATGGAAAAAATGAATGAGATGGGGAGAGATTGAAAGGACTGACTTAAAACCATCCTAGAGCCAATGGGGCCTATCACAATGATTTTTTTAAAATAAAAATTGTTACTATGAAAGATGAATAAGCCAGAGATTCAGATAGCCAGTAAGACACATTGTCTGTAATTGAGATGATAGTTTCCTGGTTATTAATAGGGTCACTGGTAATGGAGATAATTGAAGGATACAAACATTTTTTAAAAGTTATAGGAAATAAAATGTGAAAGACTGGGTGATTTATTGGATCCAGAAGATAATCATAAAGGAGAATCCTGTTTCTGGGTTAACTACAGTGAAGAAACTTCTCTGTGGAGAAACTCATGAGTCCATGGCAAAAGATAAGTGTTAAGGAAAGCAGGAGAGTGTGATCTTAGAGAACCCAAAGGGAAAGAGTGTTTCAGGGTGAGTAGGAGAAGTGTTGAAAAGTATCAAGTGATACTAACAAGAATTTAAATGTTGTTAGTGGATTCAATATCAAGTAAATTGCTGGTAATCTCAGTTAATTGTCAGTACAATTTTAGTAGATACCTAACAGTGGATGACTATTTCTATTTTCACCAATATAAAAGAACAGCAAGATGAAAATGCCACTACCGAAAAATGCATAGCAATGCTAGGCAGAACAAAATAATATCCTTGAAACACAGAGTTGAGACCACAAGGTCTTACATACAGCTGAGAAAATTTTAGGCTTGCAGAGAGTTGTAACTATAGTACTCAGAATTTCTATGTAGGCTTCATCCAGCTGCTCCTAATGATGACATCTCACATTCACCATAGTGCAATTATAAAAAGTACAAAATCTCAATTTGTGCAATATATTTAACTGTGGATTATATTGAGATTTTATTTTTTTTCCATAAATGTTCCAATCCATGAGAGCACATTGCATTTAATTGTCATTTTTCTTTATTTTCCTCCAACCCATGACCATCCTTCAGTCTTTTTTTCATCTTTTAAGGCACTGACAGTTTTCAAGAGTACTAGTCAAGCAACTCGTCAAATGTGCTTCACTTTCACTTTATCTGATGCTTTTCCAAGAATGGATTGAAGTCATTCAATTTTTGAAAAAAATACCACAGATGTGATATTAATAATATTTTATTCTTCTCAATGCATCATAGGTAGACAAAGTATATCCTTTATTATCAGGACATCTGGTCTTTCTATTTCTCTTATTTTTCATTCAGCTGTAGTTTGGCCCCAACACTCATGTTTAAGCCTTCCCTGTAGTACATTTTAGAATATTTTATTTCCTCTATTTACAGTGGTATTATCTGATGTTATGGTTTAGATCTAAAGTGGCCCCTTAAATTGTTATGTATGTGAAAGGTGATTGGATCACGATAGTACTATACTCATTAATAGATCATTCCACTGAGTTCATAGCTGAATGTACTCTTAGGAGGTAGGACCTGCTCAAAAGAGACAAGTCCCTGGGTGTGTGACCCAGAGGGATGTGTTCTTGTTCCAGGACTCATCCTCCTCTCTCTGCTTCTTGGCCACCAATGCATGAGCTGTTTTCCTCTGTTCTGCCGTTCTGCCATGTATTTGCTGCTGACTATAGACTGAACTCACCGAAACTGTGAGCCAAACAAGCTCTCTCCTTTAAATTGTAGGTGTTGAACACTTTCACAGCTTTCAAGGCACTCAAGATTCTTCCAAGTTCTATTGTCTTCATGGGATTCTGAGTTTTACCAGTGTTCCTTTCATTTCTATTAATTCATCGATCATGCTGGGTGAATTTTATTTATGTCACATTTCTTTGTGTGTGTGTGTGTGTGTGTGTGTGTGTGTGTGTGTGTGTGTGTGTGTGTTTCAAAGTAAGCCTATTCTCATAGTCTCTCTTCTGATTTAGGGACAGATATTTCCTGGCTGTTGAAAATCTCTTGTGAGCTCATTAAAAATTATGGATGAGAAGGAATTTTTTTCCTGCAATCTTCATTGTGAAGCAGAAGTGGCATGCTTCCACCTCTCTACTTCCTCACAATGAGATGTGAAGAGTTCACTTTATTTTGAAAATTATGTTTGTCATTAAAATATGGAAATGTTTTTAATTTTGAAACTGTTCATTAGTCATATTGTAATGCAGTTCATTATTATAAACTGGCTCTAACACTACACTTGGCTATTTAAAAATACATTTCTCATGCTTAAAGGTAAATACTTTTTGAAATTGCCTCAAAACCTACAGTTCTAGAATATGCTGACTACGACATAATTGTCTTAAGCAGTGCCCTGACTACTCTTGTAGGTTTAATACCATTGTGCACTTTTGGAATTCACATATTTATTGAGAAACATTTATTTTAATATTATTAAATTGTCAACAAAAATGCATTGTGTCACCGTTGGTCTGCTTCATATCACTGTGACCAAATCCCTGAGAAAAACAACTTAAAGGAGGAGGGGTAATTTTGGTTTATAGTTTCAGATGCTTTAGTACATGATCACTTGGCTCTGTCTCTTCTGGGACTTTAGTGAGTCAGAGAAGAGGTGGCAGGGAACCAGATGTACTTCCCAAAGTCACATTCCCTTATCCATTATTTTCAACCTGGCCTTGCCTTCTATTGCTGTCACCTCCCTACTATGCCATCCAATTACATTCTCATCAATGGATCAATCTACCGGATGAAGCTGGAGTCCTCATGATCCAATTACTACTTCAAAAGCCTGCCAACAACTAAGACTCCAAAACAACTGGCCTTTTTGGGTAACATATTGGATAATGAACATAGATCCCATTGAATCATAGAGAAAAGTTAAATAATTTCTTTGAGAGTGGAGACTATTCCTCAATATTTTGGTAATTTTCCTAAATAAAGGCTGACTTCTAAAGCATTTTTTCAAGTTTTCTGACTACTTCAAAAGTTTTCAATGATAATCAGTGCTGGCCTATTTTTTTTTTCAAAATTGGCTGAGGTATAATCATTAAAATTTGTACAACTTGATATTTTTATAAATATATATGTTATAAAAAGGATTACCACAATAAAATGAAGTCACTTACACATCACATCACACGTATCAGTTACCTTTTTCTTTTCATTATTATTTTAATGATTGTGATGAAACATTTAAGATATTTCTTAGGAAATTTCAAGTACACAACAGAGTATTTGTTATTAATCATACTCAAAATGATATATGTTAGCAGTATACAATTAATATTTCATAGCTGAAACATTTTATCCTTTGATTAAAATTTCTCCATTCTAAGTATTCTTATATGTGGAGAACAGTATACTAATACACAATAGATAAGTATGTGGAGTATTTATGTACAATAACTACTAATTATTGCAATAATAGAGATTCTATTTTTAAGGAAATAAAATGCAAAATAATTTGTGCTACAATTCAAATTTATTAAATTATTACACATACATATTGTATTACTCAACTTTCCTATTGCTGAGAAACAATACTTGACCATATACCAAAGTATATATTTTTCTTATAAACTCTACTAGATACCTATTGATTAGTTCTTCCCTTAATGTACATACTTGTAAGCCAATTTTTTGTGTGTATGTTTAATTTTGATTTTATTTTCCACTACTTTTTATTTTTTTAATTGAGTTTATTGGTATATTTTAGGTATACAGTACAGTTACATTCATTATTAGGATATTGTACCTTTACATGACAGGTCTTGGTTTCATTTCTTCCCCTTGTCCCTGCCCTCCCTTCATCCCTTTCCCCTCCCCATTTACAAACACTTTATTTCCATTTTTCATTTTCTCATGTTTTTTCTTTTCCCTTATTACCTTTCCCCTACCCTTCCCACTTTCCCTACACCTTTAGCCCTTTTCCTCCTATTTCACATTGTCCATTATCTCATTAGGATCTTATGTACTATTATAGTGTTTCAAAACAGATAAACAATTCGCTATTTACAGATGTGTGACTTAAGCATTTCACTTAGGAGTATATCCTCAATATGTATCCATTTTCCTATGAATGAATCTAATTTCTCATTCTTTATGTCTGAGTAGTATTCCATTTTATAGAAAAACCACATCTTCTTTATCCAGTCTCCAACTGATGGGCAAATGGGCTGTTTCCAAGTTTTAACTATTACAAACTGTGCCCTATAAACATAGATGTGCATATATCACTGTGATATGATCCTTTTAATTCTTTTGGAAAGATACCCAGCAGAGAGATGGCTGGGTCACATGGAACCTCTAGTCCCAGCTCTTTGAGATATCTCCATATTGATTTCCATAGTGGTTGCACCAGTCTGCACTCCCACCAACAATGCATAAGTGTTCCTTTCTCTCCAGAACCCAGCCAACATTTGTTATTGTTTGGTTACTTGATAGCAGCCATTCTTTGTGCAGTGAGGTGGAATCTCAGTGTTGTTTTCATCTGCATCTCTCAAATGACCGTTGATGTGGAATATTTTTTTCAGACATTTACTTGCTGCTTTTACTTCTTTGTCTGAGAAATATTTGTTCACTTCAGATGCCCATTTTTGAATTGGTTCTTAATATATGGGGGATGATTGTTTTAGGTTCTTTATATATTCTAGATAATATTCCTTTGTCTGAGGAGCAGCTGGTAAAAATTTTCCCACATTGTAGGTTGTCTCTTAGTTCTATTGATGCTTTCTTTTGCAGTGCAGAAGCTTTTTAATAAGATGATATCCCAGTTGTTGATTCTTTCTGCTAGTTCCCACGCTACTGAGAATTTGTTCATAAAGTCTTTTCCTATGCCAGTGTCTTCCAGAGTTCTGCCAACTTATCTTCCAGCAAGTTTAGTGTTTCTCTTTTAATATTTAGATCATTAATATACTTGGATTTTAATTTAGTGCATTGTGAGAGATAAGGGTCTAGTTTTAATCTATGGCAGGTTGAGATCCAGTATTTTCAACACCATTATTAATGAGGCTGTCTTTCCTCCAGCGGGGATTGTCAGTCTCTTGTGAAATATGAGGTAGCTGAGTACAACTGGAGTTGTTTTTGTGTCTTCCAGTCTGTTCCGCTGATCCTCAGGTCTGTTTATTTGCCAGTACCATGTTGTTTTTATCACAGTAGCTTTGTAGTATAGTATCAAATTGGGAATTGTTATACCCGCTGCCATGTGTCTGTTGCCTAGGATGGCTTTTGCTATTCTAGGTCTATTATGCTTCCAAATGTATTTTTGGATTATTCTTTCAAGTTCTGTGAAGTATAGTGTTGGAATTTCAATGGACATTGAATTGAATCTGTATATCAGTTTTGCTAGTATGGCCATTTTCGCTATGTTAATTCTTCCTACCCAGGAGCAAGGGATGTCTGTCAATTTTCTTATATCCTCTTCAATCTCTTTTTTCAGAGTGCTGTCATTTTCATTGTAGAGGTCTTTTGCTTCTTTTGTTAGGTTGATTCCTAGATACTTCATTTTTTTTGGATGCTATTGTGAAAGGAATTGTTTCCTTAATCTCTCTTGGTGAGTCTGTTATTTGTGTACAAGAATGCTATTGATTTTTGGGTATTGCCCTTGTATCCTACTCGTCTGCTAAGTGTCAATTAAATCTAGAGGTCTTTTGGTGGAGTTTTTTGGGTCTTCAATGTAGAGTATCATATCATCAGCAAATAATGATAGTTTAACTTCTTCCTTTCCTATCTTTATTGCTTTAATTTCCTTCTCTTGTCTAATTGCTTTGGCTATATTTACATAACTATATCAAAGAGGAGTGGTGATAGTGGGCATCCTTGTCTTGTTCCTGATTTTAATGTGGAGGTTTTCAGATTTTGGCAATTTAATATGATGTTGGATGTTGGTTTTTACTAGATAGCCTTTATTAAATTGAGATATGGACCATCTATTCCAATTTTTTGGAGGTTTTTATCATGAATGTATATTGAATTTTGTGAAATGCTTTTTCTGCATCTATAGAGAGGATCATGTGGTTTTTATCCTTGATTTTGTTAATATAGTGTATTACATTAATTGACTTATGTATGTTGAGTGTTCCTTGCATCCCTGCAATAAATCTGACTTAGTCAGCATGTATGATCTTCTTGATGATCCCCTGTATTCTGTTTGCTAGTATTTTATTAAGGATTTTTACATCTATATTCATTAAGAATATTGGCCTGTAGTTCTCTTGTTTAATTGCATCTTTCCCTCTTTTGGGAATCAAATGATACTTGCTTCCAGGAATGAATTTGGAAGTATTGCTTCCCTTTCAATTTCATTGAAAAGTTTGAAGAGTAAAGGCAGTAGTTCTTCTCTAAATATCTTCTAAAATTCAGCAGTGAATCCATCAGGAGCTGGGCTTTTCTTTGTTGGTAAGTTTTTAATTACGTTTTCAATTTCACTGATTGTAATTGGGGTGTTTAAAATATTTTTATCTTCTTTTTTCAACTTTGGTAATTCATAAGTATGTAGAAATCTGTTCATTAGGTCTTAATGATCCTTTGGATTTATTTTGGATCTGTTGTGATTTCAACTTTTTCATTTCTGATTTCATATGTCTAAGCATTTTCTTTCCTTTTTTGATAAGGTTTCTTAAAGGTTTATCAATTTTATTTATTCTTTAAAAAAAAACAACTCTTTGATTCATATTTTTTTAACATTTTCTTAGTTTCCATTGCATTGATTTCTGCTCTAATCTTCATAATTTCCTCTCTTGTTCAAGCTTTGGGTTTTTCTTGCTCTTGTTTTTCTACTAGTCTAAGATTCATCATTAGGTTGTTTATTTGAGCTTGCTCTATTTTCTTAGTGTGGACATTCAGAGGTATGAATTTTCCACATAGAACTGCTTTCATTGTGTCTCATAGATTCCTGTATGTTGTATTGGCATTTTTGTTTATTTGTAAAAACTGTCTGTTTTCTTCTTTAATTTCCTCTCTGATCCATTGATTGTTCGGGAGAGTATTGTTCAATTTCTATGTGTTTGAAATTCCTAGGGTTTCTTGTGCTATTGATCTCCAGCATTACTGCACTGTGATCTGACAATATACAGGGAATAACTTTGATTCTTTTGCATTTATTTAAACCTGTTCTGTGAGCCAATATGTAATCTATCTTGGAGAATGACCCATGTTCAGCTGAAAAGAATGCATACTCTGATTTTGTGGGATGGAACACTCTGTAGATGTCTAATAAGTGCATGCGTTCAAAAGCTTGGTTCAGTTCTAGCATTTCATTGTTGATTTTTTTGCCTAGATGATCTGTCTATTTGTGATAGTGGGGTATTTAGATCACCCACTACAATTGTATTAGTGCTTATTTGCTTTTTCATGTTACTCAATATTTGTTTTATATAGTTGGGGGCATTTATATTTGGCACATATATGTTTATGATTGTCATCTCTTCCTCTTGAATTGTTTTCTTTACAAGGATATAGTGGCCTTCTTTGTCTCTCTTGATCAGTTTTGGTCTGAAATTTACTTTGTCTGTGAATAAGATTGCTACCCTGGCTTTGTTCTGGGCTCCTGTCACATGGAGAATTGTTTTCCGTTCTTTCACTTTCCATCTATGGGCTTCTTTTTTGCACTAGGTGTGTTTCTTGTATACAACATATTGTTGGATTTTGCTTCCTAATCCATTCTGCCAGTCTATTTCTCTTGATTGGTGAGTTGAGGCCATTGACATTGGGGATTACGACTGCTATGTACTGACTTCTTATTGTTATGGTATTGTCCTTTTGTTGACTCGTTTTACTTTTTCCACCTCTCCTTTTAGTTTCTTGCCTTGCCTATTTGATTTGGTTTGTTGGGCCTCATGGTGTTGTGATCTTCATTTTCTTTTTCTAGCATATTGTTTAGAATTCCTTGTAATACTGGTTTGGTATTCATGAAGTATCTCAGGTGTTCTTTGTCATGGAAGTATCTTATTACCCCATCCATCTTGAAAGAGAGTTTTGCAGGATACATCAGTCTAGGTTGGAGGTTGTTTTCTTTTAGGACTTGAAATACCTCACTCCAGGATCTCCTTGACATGAGGGTTTGTGTTGAAAAGTCTGCTGTGATTCTTATGGGCTTTCCTTTGCATGTGATTTGTTTCTTTTCTCTTGCTGCTTGTAGTATTTTGTTCTTCTGTTGGGTTTCTGTGATCTTAATTATTATATGTCTAGGTGTAGATATTTTTGATCGTGGCTAGTTGATGTCCTATATGCCTCACTTAACTGTATGTCAAATTCTTCCCCTCTGTTTGGGAAATTTTCTGTCATTAATCCTGTGAACAGCTTTTTGAAGTCATTTGCATTTTCTCCTGCTACTTCATGGATTCCTATCA
This sequence comes from Fukomys damarensis, assembly GCF_012274545.1. Taxonomy (NCBI): domain Eukaryota; kingdom Metazoa; phylum Chordata; class Mammalia; order Rodentia; family Bathyergidae; genus Fukomys; species Fukomys damarensis. The sequence goes on along the minus strand of NW_022900951.1, from coordinate 119,962,260 downwards.
GTCTTTTGTTACTCTTCTTTGTATCATCTCTGAGTTGTTGGATCAATTTCTCATGATCCCTTGCTGTTTTTAAGAGATCTCTCTTTTCACGGTCACTGTCGGCAATCCTGTCTTCTATAACTGAGATTCTATCTTCACAATCTTTTATTCTGTTGTGTACACTCTCAATAGAGTTTTTCATCTCCTGGATATCTGTTTGAATCGGTTTAATGGATTGCATTTCTTTCCTATGTGGGGCATTCGTTGTTTCCGTTTCTTTCCTATGCTTGGCCTTAATGGCTTCTATTATGGTCCTGAGCTCATCTATTTTTTATGTCAGTTTCTGTTCTAGAGTCTCAAATCATGACTTTCATTTTGCTCACCATCTCTATGGTTTTCTGGAAAATTATTTCTGTTTTGAATTTTTCTAGAGCCTGATTAATCTGTTTTGTTACTTCCTGTGCTGTGAGTTCTGAATGTCCTGGTGGTAACTATCAGACTTTTCATCCTCCTTCTTCCTACCTTTTGCCATTGGTAAACTGGAAGTCTGTATTTGTGTCTTTCTTAAGTGTTTTCTCATTTTTATTTTTGCCTTTGGGTTGTCCTTGATTCAATCTCTGGGTTATTAAATCGTCCTGATATCATTGCATTTCAGTTCCTGATTCTCTAGTGACTCATAGACATTCTTATTTTCAAAATATCAGAGAAAACAACTCTTCAAATCAATCCCTATCCTTTATCACAATCAATACAATCAGCAACCCAATAGGATCAATCACCACTTGCAAATTTACCACTTGTGGTAGTCATTAATCCATCACCCCAAACCATGAGAAATAAATTAAAATGAAGAAGCAGCCCAAAATATGTTTTCAGTGAACAAACTCCTCAACATAGCATATTTACCATTTAGGATTGGGGCCGAGACAGTTTGGCCGAGAAGAGTAAGTAAGTAAAAGATCTGGAGAAGGTTTTGAGTGAAGCCAGAGGACACAGAATGACCACAGAATCTTAAGGAAACTGTAAAACTCAAAAGGGATAGACAGAGCGTGAGTATAAGGACAAGCATATATGCCCTTTACAGCAATAGGGGCTCACTTTCCCTTGAAACTACTGACCTTTGAGTGAGGCACAATGATAGGAAAAAAAAAAGAATATTAAGAAAAAGAAAAAAATGATAAAAGAAGAAATCTGAGTCAGGGCAGGAGGAGGAACAGAAAGGGAGATGAGGGACAATATGGTGGAGCAAGAGACTGAGTTGGTGAAAGAGGACAGAAAAAGGCATTTGCAGAGTGTAATGAGAAAAAGAAAGAAAAGGACAAAAAAATGACTTTGAGTGGCCTCTTTCAGACTATATCTCTACTGTCATAATACATATCATGTGCAGCCATGTGTAGAGCCAAATCCCCCTATCTCAGCTAACTGATAGTAGACACCCCCAACACAGAGTGACCTCAGGCCGCAAGGAATCAATTTGAGCTCCCTGACCTCTTGCAGGGTTGAACTCCAGACAGTTCTATTACAGGTTTTCCCTGCCCTTTCTTTAAAGTTGTTCAAATTTTGGAGCTCAGAAAATTACCCTTCATAACCATCTATGACTCTGTGGAGTGCGTCCAAGGACTGGCACAATCAGTAGATCTGAGAGTGGGGGGGGTTATACCATCCTGGCACTGGAGCAACAATGGCGGTGCGTGCAAGGGAGGGCATGGCTACCGGGACCTGTGGACTGGGCACAGGCCATTGGAGGGAGATATGATGTACAAGCCGAGCAGCTTTCCCGAATCTCACCTTGCTGGCTGCCTTTGGAGGAGCACCAATGAGCCCACAGGGGAGGGCGTGGCTATCCTGACCAGTGGGCTCTCTCCTCTATTCTTCCTGCAATGTATTTGATAAATACTTCATAGTGCTTGCCTTTCACCAAAGTACTCAAGAACAAATTCAGGCAGAACACACACTAAGGATCTCCTGAGGGTCTGGCACTACCCTAGTTGCTATTGGGGTCCTAACAGCTGCAGTAGAGCTGGTCTTCTCAGGAGGAGCCTCAGGGACAGCTGTGGGAATAGTGAGACTGAATGCCCCCCCCCACACAGAGACACACACACACACACACACACACACACACACACACACATGCTCATGCTTTTCTTTACAGGGGCAGAATACCTGATACCTAAGCTTACAGGAGGAGGCATTTAATTTGGCTCATAGTTTTAAGGGGACTCAGTTCATGATCTGATGGATCCAAGGCAGGAAATCATGGCAGATGGGCATTGAGGAGCAGAAGTATTTAGTTTTTTGTAGCTGAAGAGGAGAGGTTGAGAACAGCTATAGACTGGACAGGAACAAGAGACAAGGAACAGTGGGGCACATCTCCACAAGCCACCCATAGATGCCCCAAAATGTGCTTCACTAATTTGCCAGACATTTCTTCATCCTTTCAAGTACACACACACACACACACACACACACCCCACATATTTTCTTGTCCATCTCTCTAACTCTCTTCAACAACTATAGAACAAAACTATCTTCTCATCATATAGGGATAAATTATAAACTCTGTATGAGATGGATTTTCATTCACATATGTATTGCCTCTTCCACTTAACTGATCTTGAAAATTTTGCTATAAACTTGCATTTTTCACCTTACTCTTCTGTAACGTTCTTGTTAAAATCTGAAATAATGCATGCTAAGCATGTAAAATCATTACTAGTGTATAGCTAATGTTCAATCGGTAGTAGCTTTTATGATTATGATCACATAAATGTCAATATCATTTGTGGTAAGAGTCAAGGTTGTGATGACTTTAGCAATGGATAATAATCAGTTCTATATTTCATCACAAGCAAAAGCTATTTATTGATTGTTGTGAAAGATGACATTTTTGAATAATTTCTAAAGGAAATTTCCAAAACACTTATTAGCCTTCAGCCTATAAATGTCTGAGCTTGTGGTTTATCTGACAGTTAATGCTAACATATGTAAAATATCATAAACACCTGAGTTATATCCTTCACCCCTACCTTCTGTAAACACTCTTTCTGCTCACAGGTTTTATGTATGGCCACCCTTATTTCTCCTCCTAGGAGAATGGAGTTTTGTTTTATTAGTAGTAGTAAGAATGAATGAACTCCATTCATCCTAGATTCATTCATCCGGTAACTTAATGGTTACTATATGCCATATACTATGCATGGATTTAAGGATTGAAAAATGGATAAGCAATCTTCTATTGCCAGATAGATTCTCAGTTTATGAGGCATAAAGTGCATAACCTACTGTAATAAGGGCAATAAAAGGAGTAAGTGTAAATAGCTGTGTGAGCTACAGAAGGAAGGAAATAGCGTGAAGATGTTTGAAGAAGGCTTCATAAAAGATACATTATTTGAACTGCTTCATGTAAAATAAGTTCAGAAGTGTCAGCCAAAAAGAAAAAGAAAAAAGAAAACATCCTCAATGAATATAGATGTAAGAGAACTTAGACATCCTGAGGAACATAAAGAGGAAAAGTGTGCCTAAAGTATAGGTACAGGTATGGATAGGGTAACAGAATGTGTCCCTGTGGGAGGGTGTTGAGAAGAGTTTTAACGAGTTTCATGAAACTTAGTAAGGATGGAAACTATCTTGAGGCTACTTTAAGCAAAATATTTTAAGGTATAATTTTAAAAATGACTCAAATGAAGCTGATGCTGAAAAAATAAAAGGGGGTGGTGGGAGGGGCAAAAAGAAGGGAATTAAAATGTGTTGTATTCATGTCCCAGTTCCTGACAGTGAGTATAAACATTATATACAGCAAACACATACTAATAAAAGTTTTAAAAATTGCAAAAAACACCAAAACCTAGAATTCCCACAAAATGAATCTGCTTAACTCCATTGACATAAAACTTAGCAAATAACTTTTTAAAATATTTATCTCTCTAAAGTGACATGACTGTATATATATGCATATGTATATATATGCCATATATATGCAATATATATCCATATATCCATATATATATCCATATATATATATATATATCCATATATATAAACAAATTGTAACATTATATACAGCAAACACATACTAATAAAAGTTTTAAAAATTGCAAAAAACACCAAAACCTAGAATTCCCACAAAATGAATCTGCTTAACTCCATTGACATAAAACTTAGCAAATAACTTTTTAAAATATTTATCTCTCTAAAGTGACATGACTGTATATATATGCATATGTATATATATGCCATATATATGCAATATATATCCATATATCCATATATATATCCATATATATATATATATCCATATATATGAAAACAAATTGATCACTTCACAGTACTTTATATAGCTATTTTTATGGAAAGAGAACATAACTTTTTTTAGTCACTGAGACAAAATACTTGATACTTGCAACTTAAAGGAAGAGACATTTATTTTGGCTCATGTTTTCAGTGGATTCAGTCTTTGGTTAGCTGGCTCCAAAGCAGAAACAACATGCTAGAAAAGCATGGTGAAGTAAAGCTGTTCAACCCATGGCAACCAGTAAGCAGAAAGAGAAGGGAGTAGCTAGGGAGTGAGATACACTTACCCACATCCTTTGAATAACACATCTTTTATTAATGGAATTCTAAGTGTTTCTTATACAATATTTTGGATGAAAGTTCTTTGAACTATTTCCTCTCAGTTTGTGGCTTGTATTTTCATTTTGTTAAGAGTATCTTCCACAGAGCAGAAGTTTCTTACAATTTTTTTTTTTACAAAAAAGAATTAACAAAACTAAATTTATCCTTTTTTCTCTTGTGGATCATAATTTTGATTTAACCTACAAACCCACCACCAAATCTCAGGCAATACTGATTTTCTCATATTTGATTCTAAAAATTTTATAGTTTTGCATTTTTATAAAGATATATCCTAGACTTTGAGTTAATATTATCAGCTGTAAATTCTGTGTCAAGTTGCATTTATTTGTATATTGAAGTCTAGCTTTTCCAATACCGTCTACTGATAAGAACAATTTCTCTCCATTGAATTGCCTTAACTACTGTCAAAAATTAGGTTACTATGTCTATGTTGTCATATTTCTAGGTTTTCTATTTTATTCCACTGACCAATGAATGTATTAATTTGAAAATAACAAAATTTCTTATAGCTTTATGCTAAGCCATATTAGGTAGAATTAGTTCTCCAACTTTTACTTGTTTTCAGTATTTTATTGGCTATTATTGTCCTATTGCCTTTCCTTATATATGTTAGAAACAATTTACCAGTTAAAGGTATGTGAGCGCACTCTTTTATAATAGTCAAGAAAGCAATACCCTAGTTTGAGGGTGCATTAGTTAGCTTTTCATTACTGAGACAAAAATAACATCACATACACAACCTAAGATACACATTACATACAAAGAAGGAGAGTTTTACTTTGGCTTATAATTTCAGAGGATTCAGTCCATTGTCAGCTGCCTTCAAGGGAGAAACATCATGGACAAATGGTAACATGGCAGAAAGCTGCTCACTCTGAGGCAACTGGAAAGCAGAAAGAAAGGGAAAGAGCCACAAAACAGACAGACACTTCAAAGTCATGCCCTGGTAGCCTAATACCTCCAACTGGGCCAGACCTCTTGAGAGCCCATTCTGTTATTAATTCATCAGTAGACTGATTCACTAATGAAATTAGCACCCTCACAATGTGATGTGATGCAATCACTTTGCAAAATGCCCAACTCTGAGCATATGAGACTTTGAGGAATCATTTATATCTAAACTATAATAAAAGCTTTTCCTTAATTTTCTGTATACTCTCTTTCGTAGAGTTTTAGTGTTAAAACTAAATTTTAAACTAAAGTTTTAGCGTTTAGTTTAATTGTTTGCTTAATTTGATTTTTAAAAAAATATCTAGTATTTTTTCTAGAAATTTTGCAGTCAGGTTTCACATTTAGACTTTTTTTATTTTTAATTTTATTGGTACAATTTATATTTTTTTCTTTTTATTGAGTTTATTTGTACATTCTAGGTATACAGTACATTTACATTCATTACTGGGATCTTGTACTTTTAAATGACAGGTCTTGGTTTTCATTTTTTCCCCTTATCCCTCCCCTCCCTTCACCCCCTCCTTCCCTCTCCATTTACAAGCACTTTATTTCCATTTTTCCATTTTCTCACATTTTGTTCTTTTCCCTATTCCCTTTCCCCTACCCTTCCCACTTTCCCTACACCTTTAGCCCTTTTCTTCCTATTTCGCATTGTATTGGTACAATTTAGATTTAAATGATGATAGCATTCATCACAAGTAATTTGTTCCTTTAAATTGTTTATCTTGATTCTTCTTTTTTTCCCATTCCCCTCCACTCTTTTTAACACCCTTTCCTTTCCTTATTTACAAAAGCTTTGTTTCCATTGTTTCCTTATTTTCTTAGTTTTTTTCTATTTCCTTTCGCTCTACTCTCCCTGACTTCCCCCTTCCTGTTGAATGATTTTTTTCTTATTTTACATTGTCTATTTTGCCATTTGGTCCCTATTTACATTTTCAGTTTCTTACACAGAGGGACAATACAGTTGATGTATCCCACAAAGCTCTTTCAAAATCAAGGGAGAAATAAAAATACTTCCATGACAAAGAATAATGAAAAATTCACAACCAACAAACCTGCTCAACAGAGTATTCTGAAGAGCATTTTAGAAAGAGATAATGAAAATCACAACTCCAAGAACACCAAAAGAAGGAAGCCACCAGGCAGGGCAAGCAAATAAATAGGAAAGACTGGAAAACAATAGCAGGAAAACATGACAAGGATAACCCAATACATAACAGCTATAACCATAAATGTAAATGGTCTCAATCTGCCAACCAAAAGAAACAGACTGGCAGAATAGATTATGATCCATTTCTAATTTTTCTACTTGGAACATGAGAGAGCTTTTTCTCATGTAGATATTGATCTATTCTGGAAATATTTGTTTAAAGGCTTATCTTTTCTCCATGAAGTAAGGCTATACTTCTGTTAAAACTTAACTTACCACATATTTTATAGGTCTATTTCTGGACTCTCAATTATGTTCTACTTACACTGCCTGTCTGTTCTTTTGTCAATGCCAGATTTTTTATTTTTTTGAGACAGGGTCTTGCCATGTAGTTCAGACTGCCCTTGAACTCATTATGTAGCCCACACTATATTAACAAAGTCAAGGACAAAAAGCATATGATCCTCTCGATAGATGCAGAAAAAGCATTTCACAAAATTCAACACCCATTCATGATAAAAACCCTTCAAAAAATTGGAATAGATGGTCTACATCTCAACTTAATAATAGCTATCTATGAAAAACCAACATCCAACATCATATCAAAGGGCCAAAACCAGAAAACCTTCATGTTAAAATTAGGAACAAAACAAGGATGCCCACTATCACCATTCCTCTTTGATATAGTTCTGGAAACATTAGCCATAGCAATTAAACAAGAGAAAGAAATTAAAGCAATAAAGATAGGAAAGGAAGAAGATACACTGTTATTATTTATGATGATATGATACTCTACATTGAAGACCCAAAAAACTCCAACAAAAGACTTCTAGATTTAATTGACACTTTTAGCAGAGTAGCAACATACAAGGTCAACACCCAAAACTCAATAGCCTTCTTGTAAACAAATAACAGATTCACTGAAAGAGAAATTAGGGATACAATTCCTTTCACAATAGCATCCAAAATAGTGAAGTATCTAGGAATCAAGCCAACAAAAGAAGCAAAAGACCTCTACACTGAAAACTTCAGCACTCTGATAAAAGAGATTGAAGAGGATATAAGAAAATGGAAAGATATCCCCTGCTAATGGGTAGGAAGAATCAACATAGTGAAAATGGCCATACTACCAAAAGTGCTGTACAGATTCAACGCGATGCCAATTGAAATTCCAACACTATATTTCACAGAACTTGAAATAAGAATCCAAAATTTCATTTGGAACCAAAAGAGACCTAGAATAGCAGAAGCCATCCTAGGCAACAGACACATGGCAGTGGATATAACAATTCCCAATTTGAAACTGTATGACAAAGCCACTGTGATCAAAACAACTTGCTACTGGCAAAGAAACAGATCTGAGCATCAGTGGAACAGATTGGAAGACACAAAAAATAATCCAGATGTACTCAGCTGCATCATCTTTGACAAAGGAGCTGACCATCCCCACTGGAGGGAAGATAGCCTCTTTAATAAATGGTGTTGGAAAAACTGGATCTCAACATGCCAAAGATTAAAACTGCACCCTTATCTTCACCATTCACTAAATTAAAATCCAAGTTGATTAAATATATAAATATTAAAACAGATATATATTCTAGATAATAGTCATTTATTTGCAGAACAGCTGGTACAAATTTTTTTCCCACATTGTAGGTTGTCTCTTAGTTCTGTTGTTGGTTTCTTTTGCAGTGCAGACACTTTTTAATAAGATGAGATCCCAGTTGTTGATTCTTTCTGCTAGATCCCATGCTACTGATGATTTGTTCATAAAATATTTTCCTATGCCAATGTCTTTCTGAGTTCTGCCTAACTTATCTTCCAGCAAGATTAGTGTTTCTTTATAAAACAGAATTAAGAGACAACCTACAATGTGGGAAAAAAATTTGTACCAGCTGCTCTGCAAATAAATGACTATTATCTAGAATATATAAAGAACTCAAACAACCAGCCCCCACCAAATACAAAGACCCTATTAAAAATGGGCATCTGAAATGAACAGACATTTCTTAGACAAGTAAAAGCAGCAAGTAAATGCATGAAAAAATGTTCCACATGACTGGTCATTCAAGAGATGCAGATGAAAACAACACAGAGATTCCACCTCACCCCACAAATAATGACTGCTATCAAGAAATCAAACAATAACAAATGTTGGCGTGGTTGTGGGGAGAAAGAAACCCATCTCCATTGTTGGTGGGAGTGCAGGCTGGTGCAACCACTATGGAAATCAATATGGACATACCTCACAGAGCTGGAACTAGAGGTTCCATTTGACCCAGCCATCCCTCTGCTGGGTATCTTTCCAAAAGAATTAAAAGAATCATATCATAATGATATATGCACAACTATGTTTATAGCAGCACAGTTTGTAATAGCTAAAGCTTGGTAACAGCCCATTTGCGCATCAGTTTGGAAACTGGATAAAGAAGACGTGGTTTTTCTATATAATGGAATATTACTCAGACACAAAGAATGAGAAATTAGACTCATTCATAGGGAAATGGATACATATTGAGGATATACTCCTATGTGAAATGAATAAGACACACATGTGTAGATACCTAATAGTTTCTCTGGTGTGAATAAAGTATAACAGTACAGAAGATTGTAATGATGTAAAGTACAATTTGAAATAGGAGAAAGGGACTAAAATTGTAGGGAAAGTGGGAAGGGTAGGGGAAAGCTAATAAGGGAAAAGAAAAAAATACAAGAAAATAAAAAATGGAAATGAAGTGTTTATAAAGGAGGAGGGGAGGTGGGGGTGAAAGTAGAGCAGGGATAAGGGGAAAAATGAGAACCAAGACCTGCCATGTAAAGGTACAAGATCCCAATAACGAATGTCACTTTACTGTATACCTAAAATGTACCAATAAACTCAACGAGGAGAAAAAAAGACCAAAAGAATAGCCACAAAGATGTTAGTTTTTAGAAGAAATGTTTATTTTTACAACTGTTCGGATTTTTCCTGTCGGTAGCATTTCAAAAAGATTTATCTTATACTCAAATTATATAATTCCAAACATAATTATTTCCTAGTTTTTGTTTAATGATTTTATAAGTTCTTATTTTTTGATATTTTAGACAATGTTTGTTGGTAAAAACAGTAGAGAGGGATTTGATTCCTCTCTCCCAGCTTTCTATAATGATAATAACTTAGATAACTCTAGTATAAAACCCCAGAAACTAACATGATACAATTAATTACACTACAGACTTTACTTAGATTTCACCAATTTTTTCAATCACCCTTTTATTTGTGTATGTAGGGTTTTATAGCATTTGATTTCATATTTGTATGGCAACTACCATAAATAAGATACAAAAGTATTCTTAGCTGTAAATGAACTCTCTTTATAATTAATGCCGCTTTCCACCACCTCTTGAAATGACTGATTTGTCTTCCCCGTTTATCACTTAGTCATTTTAAGTATTATACATATATTGATACACTCATAAGGGAGAGGATGTCAACAAATTAACAGAAAAGGAATCACTAGTGCCTGACTTGAACAACTATAAATGTATGAAAATACCTTTAGAAGAGCTCAGGAAACCAGTTAAGAATTTACATTTTATTGGAGCACAGATAGATATAAGAAAACATGTGTTGGATATGGTAGGGAAGACATTTAATTACCCATGTCTTCCCTCCAAGAAGCCCAGGTAGCACAGTAGGGGGAAAAATGCATCCATCTGGATGAAGGAAAGGGGACATTGCTTCAGATCCCAATACTGGGGTCTACTCCAGGAAATCCTAGTGTCACACAGTCCCCTAACAGCCCCTGACTCTAGGCTGAGTCTCACAGACCAAATCTCTAGGTCCACTGCAGCGCTGGTTTTACACCTACCTGTGTATAAATCCAATCCCCGGAGTTGTAGAACAGACACAAGATCCACAGTCACCCAATTCCAAGCCATTGCTCAAATCCCCAGGCCACATTCCTACCACGGTACCAAATCAATAACCCTGGCTTCAAACACCAGGTGGGGACCTGTGGAAGCTGTTTCCGGGACTTCCTAGAGTGACATGAATCTCCATGGCTGTTTCTTCTAGGCCAGCCCTGCTAGGCTCCCACTCCAATAGATCCGCGGTCCAAGGATGTCCAGTATCCACCACTGTTTGATTGTCCTTCATGGATTCAGGTATATAATTTCCCCTGTGTACACAGTTCCCAGAGAATGCTTCAAGGCCCCAAGTGTTTGACCATTTTCATCAGCCTGGCCCTTGTGCCAGTGCAGCATAAGCAGACATAGGCTACTCGTCAGTCTTGTTTACAGTTTTGGTCATTACAGGTAAAGCGTCTGTGAATAATCATGTATAGGTGTTTTTGTGAACATACATTTTGATTAATGTAAAGTAAATGGCCACAAATAAAATTTGGTGGTTGCATGTTTATAGCATATTTGTTGTATATACAAGTACCAAATTATTTTTCAAGTTAGCTATTATTATTTTATATCTTCACATTGTATCATGGACCTAGTTTTTCAGCATCCATGCCAGATTTCTGTAGCTTCAATGAGTAATTTTATGTCAGCTCTTCGGTTTGGCATGAGATGGTATCTGTTTGTGTTCTTCATTTGCATTTATGTGCCGGCGAATGTTTCCTGTGCTTATTTTTCTGTAAAACTTGTAACTTTTCTACAAGATTTTTTTTCAAGTGTTTCAATTATTTTGACCATTTTGTGGTTGGAGTATTTCTCTGCTTTGACTGCTGAATTTAAAGAGTTATTCATCAGTCTTCTTTTATTCTTCTCACCTATATTTAAACGATTATATTTGTTTGCAGTTTTCCACATGTAATTTTATATGTAGGCATTGAGATAAAATAAATTCAGTCCAAACTTGATAAATAACAATTTTCTTATGGCTTTCTTCCAGAAAAATATTTTTCTGACTTTACATGCATATTTGATTTTTCATGAGCATTATATAAATCTATAAGCATCTGGATAAGATATAATTATCTGTATGTCCATATCAAATCTTTTGTTTTGTCCTTTTAGTAGAATGCTCTCACTGAAAAATACCTATAACAAAGGAAATGCAGTAGAGTCAACTATTGACTTAGAGCATAGAGATGATTTCTTGGGAAGACAAGCAATAAAAGTTTTGTCAGTATCATTATTATTATTATTATTATTCATCTAAATCTATACATTGTACATAGCCAAGGTGAGATTTTATTAACATTTAATTATGAATTATGTATAGATAGGAAAGATTACCGTTTTATATTATATGACTACATTTAGTACTTTGCAAAAGGTTCAATCTGAAAACTGTACAATATGCTGATGATATTGCTATAATTGCAGGTTGGAGCAGACATTTGTCAATAATATGTGGAACTGCTGTGTCAAAAAGTTTGGGGATGAGATTATGAAAACAGTCAATACCATTCTTAGCATTGATCTACATAGAAGAGCAAATTTTGCATTTTCAGATGTTATCAGTATAATTAAAAATAAATGTCTGGAGAAAAAGTATTGATGTCAACATTATATGTTTTAAACTGTAAATCTGTCTCCCATTTGAGTCGCAATACGTCTTCAGAATTAAATAAACTTTCAACGGCAACGTGGATTTGGCGACCAGTCAGGAGGGAAAATACTTCACCATTAAACTTGGTTCATCTTAACTGAGGACTTGTCTCATGATTTCTATGTACGCTGCAACTCTAGTTTGTATTAACTGTTGTACAGTAAAGTCCGTTTTAGTTAAGTGCGGTGCACTTATGTACTCGTGTCGACACTGACTTAAGTGTAACTGCCAGTTCACAGGAGTTTGCTTACAGCTCCACTTCATAAAATGTAAGCAAACATTTCCCCAGCAGTTTTGTAATCGTTTCTATAACCATTAGATTTTAGGGTTTGTTTGTTTGTTTTTTGTATTGGGGACTGCACTTGGGTCCTTGATCTTACAAGACAGGAGGCAGAACCACTGAGCTAAATCCCCAGCCCTGGGTTTCTTTTGCTTGATACCTTTATTTGCTGCTGTCAGACCTTTTAATTTTCTCAGTGCTGGCCCATATGAAATTATCATTTTGGCTTTTAATGGTACCATGATTTCCTGATAATGTTGATCATTTTCAATATATTTATTTGGTCATTTCTTCTCCCTTTACCTTAAACTTAATGTCATGTGTATGGCCTGATGTTTATAGCTTGAATTCTTTATTTGTAGTAGATGCCATCTTTGTCATTTATAGTATTTTTTGTTGTTGTTGTTGTTTTTTGTACCTGGGATTGAACTCGGGTTCTTGAGCTTGCAAGCCAGGCCACCGAACCGCTGAGCTAAATCCCCGGCCCATTTATAGTAATTTTAATATTTATAGAAATTGTAATGTATTCTCCTTGTTTGTGGCTTGTGTGCATGCATGTGCTCACAGTGTATTATCATAATTTAGGGGACTTGTTCCAATAGTTTGAAATGTGCATAGAAGGTACAACTGTCAGACCATGGTAATTTGCATAAATATCACCTCAAACATATAATTTCTTTGTGTGGTGAGCATTCAAAATCCCCTCTGCTAGATATTTTGAAATTTTCAATTAAATGGTTATCTTCCTGTGCAATAGCACATTAGAAGTTATTTCTCCTGTCAACTGTACCCTGTATCCATCGACCATCCTCTCTCCATCTCTTCCTTCTCTGTAGCTTTCTTGGAGTCTAGTAATCACTATATTACCATCTACTTCTTTGAGACCGGCATTTTAGATTCCATACATGTGTGAGAATATGTGATATCTCTCTGTGCAGCTTGCCTTTCAACGTTCCTCACAGCTTCCTTTCTCTAACAGACTTTTACAGCATTGTAACCAAATTTATACATTGTTTTCTTTATGGCTTGTGGCTTTGCAACATATGCTTCTGTTACATTTTTCAGTCCCAGTAAATGGTAAGTCCGTATATCCATTTGTGTAGTTTCTCCTTTATTTTTGAACATATTTTTCTCCAATACATGGCCTCCAGTCAGTTACAAAATCCTCTTGCTTTTAGCCTGAAAAAGAAACCATCAAATTCTTAAGCACAGAAGTTTGTTTTTCTTGTACTTTTCTTCAGATCACTATTGTCTCTAGAATAGGTCATGGAGAGAATACCCTATCCACTTACCTGATATTTTTGACTTATCTGTTTGACTCCATTTTCCTTACAGAGGTTACAGTGAGTCTGTAAACATTTATGATAGATCACATCACATGTTCTAAAATTCATCTAATGAGTTCCTTTACACAGAGAGTAGAAATATAAATTGTTCCAACAGTCCCACATTCCTATAAAATCACTCTACTCTGTCCTCTGTACTTCTTCGATTCATTTCCAATTCCACTGCCCCTGTTCACTTTGCTGCCACCCTTTTCTCTTTCTGGAACACATTAAGTATTGCATTTTCATGGTCATTATTTTTATTGTCTGCTTTTCTGGAGACACTTCCATATAGTTCATTCTTTAACTTATTCACTTTGAGGTCACCTTATCTTCGAGGTATTTCTTTACAAGTATTCCTAAGAATAATAACCTTCTTCCCAGACATAGGATGCTATTTCATCCTTCCTTGATTACATTTCTTCATTAAATGTAGTGTACATTTCATTTATTTATTTTTTCATTCTCTTTCCTTCTATTGCAATATCAACTCCATTATTGAAAGGCACATCTTTTGTATGTTTTGTTCATTGCTGCAGCTATAGCACCTAGGATATTGCTTCTTGTCTAAGAAACACAGAATAAACTCTTACTGGCCAAACAAATATTGAATAAGTATTAGGCAATTTACCCTTATTGAACTGAAATTAGTCCATAATTTTGAATGTGTTCAATTTATTCTATATCTGTTTTAAGATTTACATATAGATATTTTATAAACTAGAATTCACTTGTGAATATGTTAAACATAGATATAATTTTACTTTTTTCACATTGATATTTAACATACACAACATTTTCATTGTGACTATCCCACTGTTGACATATCATACAAAATTGTTACTTCCAGTATAAGAGACACATGAAAAGATGTATATCAGAGCATATGGTTGAAGACATTTTAAAAATTAAGATATGTATGTAACCACCACCCAGATCAATATTTAACTTCTTACAAAATAATGTGAATGTCTACTTCATGCGTTTTCCCAGTTATTAGTGGTCACATATCTCTTGCTCTATTAAAGGAAACCACCATACTGAATTCTACTACCACAAAGTACATTTTCCCCTTTAGGAACTCACCCAAATGTAATAGAGTATGCTTCGTGTGGCCACTTTCTTTTGCTCCATTTTACAATTGTAAAATTAATCCTTGATGTGTGTAACTAATAGTCTTGCTACATTATTATGTTGTACCCCACTGACTATATAATGTTTTATATATGCATTGTACTGTTGTTGGATATGTGAGGTAGTTCTAATTTTTGACTATTATAAATATAATGCTGCCACATTTTAGATCATGTCTTTTAGTGCATGTGTGCACATATCTTTTGTATATACATTTAATACTGTAATTATTGGATCAAGCATATGTTCAATAGTATTAGGTAATTCAAAGAAGTTTTATAAATTTATTGGCATCATTAGTCATCAACAACAGAGAAATTCTTCTGGTTTTATATCTTCATCAACTTTTGATATTTTCATTTTATTTTAACCTCTCTGAGGTCTAAATGGTGCCATTACATTAAGGGTTAATTGCATTTCTTTTATCACTAGTTTAGTCAAGAACCTTTTCATACATTTAATTTCCATTTGTATAGTCTTTTGTTTCAAATGACTGTTCAAGAATTTTATCTGTGGTGGCATAACTGTGGTTCTTATTTCCTCATACAAATACTTTACATATTCTGGACGCAAGGCGTTTGTCAAGAATGTACTGCAAAAATTTTTTCCCACTCAAGGCTTGGCTCATCTCACACATCACCTAATAAATTGTTAATGAATTTACTGTAGATGCTTAAATTTATTTTATGGTTAATTCTTGTGTGACCTCTTCTACAAATCTTTGCCCACCCCAGATCAAAGATATCTTTTTCTATATTACCTTGAAGAAAGTTAATTTTTAAAGTATTACATTGAGGCCTGTGAATCACATTGATTCAATTTTGTGTGTGCTGTGAGGAAGGGCTCAAGTTCATTGTTTGCCATATCCACATTCAGTTGATTTAGTGCCACTTACTGGAAACATGGTCCATTCTTCACTGTGCTGCCTTAACACTTTTATCATCAATCATATGATTGCTGAGGACAGCTCCATTGTTCTACAATTATACCATTGAACACTAGCACTGATGTGATTATTACCAAAATACAGTTAGGAGGAGCACTGTACATTTTAAGGTAAGAACAAGGTTTACTCTTTAATTTATCTGAGTCTTTGATTTAGTAATGTTTTGTAAACTTTTATGCAGAAATGTATTTGTGTCTTTCATTAAACTTGATGCTTGATAGTTTTGATGTTGCTGTAAATAGAATTTATTGAAAATTTCATTTTAAAATAATTTGCTGCTAGTATACAGAACCAAGATAAATCATAGTATGTGGAATTTATAATCTGTAAACAAGATAAATCACTCAATACTGCTTCCTTTAAAGCTTTTGCATTTTCCATATAAATGAGAATATCATCTATAATTTTCAATCTGTTTTATTTCTTGCCTGATTTCACTACAAATTATTGTGATAAAAGTGATGTTAGCATATATATATATTTTCATATTGCCTATATCAAAGGAAATGTTTTCAGGTTTTTACCATTATGAATGATGATGACTATGATATATTTACACCCTCACACATGCCAAATTGGATTGTTCCTTTCTCCCCACAGAATACCATTTTCAAGGTAAGAGCAGCCCTTCTTGAAAATAAAGGCTCATGCCTCTTTGGAGACTTGGGCTTGGGGAAGGGAGAAAGGTTGATAATGGAAAAGTATGGCATGAAGGTGAAGAAAAGTGTATTAGCCAAGGACCAATAATTACAATTAGGTCTTTTATGTGCTGGAAATGCAGATATGTGTCCAAATGTGACTGGCTCAGGGAGGCCTGAGTCCTTGACTGAAAGATTCTTGAGAAAACTGCAATATCCTAGCTGTGCACCAAGTCTGATGTTGGGAAGGCAGTTTTCCCCATGAATTCTGCCATGAAATCATTGTACCCCACTCTAGTTGGGCCTGAAAGATTACACTAGGACTCTTCTTGTACATACTTTGGCAAATGAACTTATTCTCTTTCTACTTGATGAAAACATGGTTTCATGATTGAATGTTGCAGTAAAAAAATTCTGTATCTACTTAGATTGCTGTATATATCTTGTACTTTGTTCTGTGTATAAGTGAATATTGACTTCAGACAATACATACACACTTTATATTCTTGGAATAAAACTGTGTTTGTCAGAATTTGCCATCCATCATTGAATTCCAAATGCTGATATTTTCTGTAAAATCTACATATATATGTACATATTTATACTTTTTTCAGATATACATAGGTTTTAATGTTTTATGTTTTAGAACAGTTTTAGATATGCAGAAAATTGGGAATATGACACAGTATAAAATTTTTCCTTTATGTCCCACACTTAATTTCCTTATTATGTTACATCAGTGTGGCACATTTTGTTATAACTAGTGAATTAATATTGACACATCACTGACTAAAAGACTATTTATTCTGACCTTTATTTTTTATATCATGTCTTTTATGTTACAAGATCATCTCTTTCTTGTTCTTCTCAATGTAATTGTTTGATAAATTTGACTGGTTTTTGATGACTGACAATTTTGAAGCATAATGTTTGTGTAGTTTGTAGAATACTCCTCTACTAGGATTCTCCCAGTGTGTATCTCATGATTGGACCGAGATTACGATGTCTACTAGAAGTACAGTAGACATATCCAGTATATCAGGAGAATATGCTATGAACACACACGAGAACTATTCCTGTTAATGTTGATCATCTGACTTAGAAGTTGTCAAACTTCACTGTGAATTACTACTTTCATCCCTTCCCATACTAAACTTAAGGAAATGACCCTACAGAAGCCATACTTGTATAGATTTCCCTCCTCTAACCCCTTATTTATTAAATTACATTTTTATATAACTACGTTTTTATGTAGATTCATGAATATTTGGTGTTTGTCACATTTGCTTTGGTGTTCAAATTATTCACTGGGAGCTCTTTTAATTGTACCCTATATGCCAGTGCCATGGCCAGATTATAGCTGTTTTAGCACTTCTATAATTTCTGGAACAACAAGATGTTTCAGAATTTCCTTTTTAAAAATATTATACCCCTATTCTTGAATCAGCTGTCTTCCCGAGGAGCTCTAGTCCCTTTTACTGGCAAATGATATTAGAAATGAAAATCTGAGCATAACCTGTCAATGGTTAATGTTCACATTTTTTCTTTTTGATAAATCCTTTTGATTATATAAATATCTCAAAGACAGTATTTCATTTTTTCTGACTCTCCTTATTTATATTGTAAAGTCAGCTGTTACTCTTATCTTTGATTTATTTAATATTTGTCTAGAAATCTTTTATTTTAAAAAATGTTACCTTTTGTGCGTGTGGTTTTATTTATATTTCTTGGGCTTTGTAATAATGAAGTTCTATTTTTCGTGTTTGATTAATGACAGCATATAAACCTGCCAGTCTCTTCCCTTCTAACTCCATATCTGAGTAAGTTGATATAAAAGCTTTGTGAACCTTTTTCTTTTTGGCACCCGTGGGAAATTCAAAGATGTACAAAGGAAGCCATTATTTTAGCCTCACACCTAACAATAATTAAAAAAAATTAAGCCACTCCGCTGTCTCAAGCCATTTTTAGGCCTGTTTGGAAAGCCTGCCCAACTCCCTTAGAAACTTTCATTATTTTTATTTTTGTCATGTCTTCTTGGTGCATCTCTGGCATTATTCATTTCAAATTTGGAGCTAGATTTTTGGAAGATGGTCAGTTCTTGCTGCTACCATGAGATAAATAGTTGGTGGAGAGAACAGTTTGCAGTCTGAGCATTACCACGATTCTTCCCTCCTTGCTTCAGCTCCTGAAATGGCTCTGTTGCCTACTGGTAGGAAATACTCCGCGCCATGCTGCTGCATGCTGGAAAGCTTGTGCTTTGATCTAGGCTGCCTAATGTTGCATTTGCTAAGCCCCACTGAACATCTGTTATAGATTTCGTCATCTAAATCTGAAGTGTCTATGGTTAACATTTAAGAACAAGAGCATAGGATTGGTGTCCTACTTAAAATGATCTTTGATTGTGTTTCTTTGCTTAGACCCTATGTGTGTGTCTCAGTTTGTGTCTTGTTTCAGTTGCAGTGTAAACCATGAGCCTAGGACCAGGGTAATGACTTTTAGCACAAGACTGTTGCTTATATAACAAAAAGCCATGTATTGTCATTCTTTAGAATATCCAGAGGGAAAACAAAACTGAGAGTACTATATTAGCCCAACAGTTGTTTCTTTGTTTAGCACAGTCACTACTGTATGGTATTTTTGAAGGCTATATTAATCACTTTACCTTCACTGGAACAAAATGCCCATATCCACATTTTAAAGGAGAAGAAGTTTATTTGACTCAGATTCCAGGGGGTTTAGTCCATGGTTGGCAGAATCCATGACAGAAACTCTGTGGTAGAAGGTCCTGACAGAAGACAGCTACTCACCTATGGCAGCGAGGAAGCAAAGGGAGAAGGCAAGAGCCACAGACAAGAATATACATTGCCTGGGCCAGGGATTTAGCTCAGTGGTTCTGCCCCCTGTCTCCTAAGCCCAAGGACCTGAGTTCGATCTCCGGTACAAAAGCAACAAAACCAAACCAAACAGAACAAAACAAAAACAAAAAGAATATACATTGCCACATCACATGCTCTGTGACCCACTTCTTGCTACCAGGCCCCACTTTCTGAAAGTAAGTTCAGCTACTGAACTCATCAGTAGATCAATACATTGAGGAATATATCATCCTCATGATACAGTTACCTTTCAAACAACATGACATTTTAAAGGGACATTTTAGGTCTAAAGCATAACAAAACCACAGTACTAAAATTAAATGAATCCCTAGGACCCAAAATAATGCTTCCTCTCCTGTCTTCTTATTTCTTTCTCTGTCACAACAAAGTTTCTCACACTTTGAGCTACAGAGAAAACATCACTCACATTTCTGTGGCACAGACAATGAGTTAACTCACCCTGACTTAGTACCAGTCCTTATAACCAATAAAGAATCATTGCCAAGGGAGGGGTTCTTGGTTCTGAAAATAATGTTTTTGGGCCTCTCTGGAGAAAGGTAGAAATATGAGAATATAGTAACCATGGTGGAGGCTGAATAAAGAGGAAAGAAACAACAAACTCAAATCATGAATGATCAAGGAAATGGAAATTAAAAATATCATGAACTATCATCTCAACTCAGAATGGCTATTGTGAAAAATATCAACAGCAAATGTTGGTGAGGCTGTGGGAGAAAAGGAATCCTCACACTCTTCGAAGGAATGTAAGTCAGCATAGACAATGTGAAATTCAGTGTAGAAGTTCCTCAACCATTAGAAAGAGAGTTTTTCTATACATGTAGTGGATTTTGTAAAATTTAAAAACTATTATCTAATTAAAATAGATTTGTCTTCAGAGCAGTTGGTATACATGCGTCAGAAAACTTTCTGTAAAGGGAGAAAGAGCATTTTTGGCTTTGTGAGCCAGGCAGTCTAAATTGTAGCTGCTCAACTCTGTGATGTTAGCACATGAACAACCATAGATGATAGGACAAACAAAGGACATGGCTGCATCTAACAAAATCTTTATAAAAACGCATGGCAGGGTCAAAAATTTGTTGATCCCTGAGCCATGCCATATTATTTTAAAATATCTATTATTTTGGTGTCTCCTTGTTCTTCCATTTTCTTTTTGTTTCTGTTTTGAAAATCATAGAGTATAGACTGCTCAGTGACACTGCCTTACAGTTTTTTTTTATTTCCAAGAAAACTTGAGTCCCAAAGGCTTTGAACATTTCCAAAAATTGATAGAGATGTTTAGATTACTGCTGAAATAAATAAACAAAAACTGGGCTAAGCCTTGAGACAAAATTCTTTCTGTCACTACACAACTCCATGCCCTGATCCCTTCACTGCAGACATACTTAAGTAGAATACCCCTTTTCGTCCCGAGGATGAGTTTCAGCAGTATGAAAGTTCCATTAATAAAGTATTCAGACTAGTGAACTTGGCTTTTAGTGCTTCTTTTGTGGCATCCTGACTGGCTCTATATTGGGAGGTTTTGGGACCCTTATGAGAATTCCCCATCGTTACTTTTGGGGTCACTCTAGCTATACATTTAGTGGAAGGAAACAGTTGTGGTGCAACCTGTTTTTAGTAAATGCCTAATCAGTTTTCTCAGGATTCAATGAAAACCTGATAATAATTTGTACTTTGTCATGTAATTGTTAATAGTTAGACTTCAATTGTCTTTAGTAGTATTTAGTTTCCTTTATACCAAAGATGTTTCTCTCTTAATTCTCCCTTAACTCTATTCATCTTTAATAATTGAATATAAACTGTCTCAGTTAATTCTTTGTTGCTGGGACAAAATACCCAAATTCTACAAGTTAAAGAAGGATGAATTTATTTCAGGCCACAGTTCATAGAGGTTTCAATCTGTAGTCAGCTGGCTCCAAGGCAGGGTAGCATGGCAGAAAGATAACACAGAGGAGAAACAGTCCACAGCAGGGTAGTCAGGAGGCAGTGAGCCAACCTTCCTTTGGTCCCTTTATATTCCATCCAGGATATAAACCTAATGGTTGGTGCCACACACTCTCAGGGTGGGGATTCCCTCTTCAATAATCTCACTGCCCACAACTGCACTAAACCAATCAGTGGACTGATCAAATAACACACATTCATAATCCAGTATCACACACCCATGATTCAGTCACCTCCCTAATAAGCCAGATGTGTGCCCTACTATTCTGTTGGGTGGTTCTTAAATCCATCAATTTGCACATCTAGATTAATCACTTAGCCTATTCATGTTAAGATTGCTCAGAAATTACTATCTGCCTCTGAAATAAATCACATTCTACCTCCAGACAACACTATACTACTTCCTGACAATGTAGGATTTTACAACACTATCGTTTTTTGTTTTTTTTTCATCTGTTCATGACATTCACGGTCTTGCTTCAAGACGTTTCATTTTTATATGTTCTTCAGGTTCCACAATATTTTATTAATTTTCCTTTGAATATTAATATTCTCAAAGATTTATATCTACACACATATATATTTAGATAAATAATATAAAATGTTTTACACATATGTACATATTTACCCTTTCTGGTGCTCTTCATTCATTAACAGAACAGGGCTTTCATCTGGTGTTGTTGGCCTTCAGTTGGAAAACAAAACAAAGCAAAACAAAATAACTTGCTTTGCCCTGAGAGTGAGGTTTTGGGAAACATTTTTCTTGGCCTTCATTTATTTGAAAATGTATTTGACCCCTTCCTTTTTGAAATATGCTTTCATTGGTTTAAAATGTTCATATTTGTTTGTTTCCAATGTGCTTTAATATGTTATTCCAACCTATACTGTCTCTAAAGGGAAATAAGCAGTTATTTCTTCACTTTCCATAAAAATGCCTTTTTCACTGGCTTCTTTAAAGACTGTTTCTCCTTTTCTTCAGTTTCATTCTCATGTGCCTAGCTAGCTATTATTACATTTTTAGGTATCCTCCCTGAGAGTTGCTGAGCAACCTTGATCAGTAGCTTGCTGTTCTTGAGCACTTCTGATCAAGTTTAGCTAATTTATTTCTTTAAACTTTTAAAAGTATTCTCTCCCTATTTCATATTTATATTGAAATTATATTTATGTTTGATCATGCATAGTTTCCCAAGTGTTATGATTTGGTTGTTAAACAAACAATTTTCTCTCTCTGTCAGTATGACTTCTATTGACCTATCCTCATATTCATGGATATTTCCTCTGTTGAATGCAACTGGTTATTCATCCCATTTGGTGTCACATTTATGGACACATGATTCATACAATATTAAATGCACACCAATTTACAGTGCATAATTAAATGGCTTTAATATATCAGTACAATTGTGCAACTGTCACAATAATCCAATTACAAATACTTGTATCACACATGCAAAAGAATTAAAAATTTTTGTTGGTGTTTTCTTTTATTCATACCAGCCTCAAATAAACACTAATATATGTACATCTCTATAGATTTACTTATTCTTGGAATTTCTTATAAGTGGAATAAAGCAATGTATATGATCTTTTGTAGCTGACTTTTTAAATATAAAATGAATATGCTATTTGCAAAGTTCAGTCAATACCACAAAGGATCAATAGTCTGCTCCCCTTTGGCAATATTTATTATAAGGACATGCTGTATTGTTTGTATATTAATCCATTTATGGAAATTGGACTGTCTTAAATTTTACCCAATGTTAATAAGGCTATTAATTCTTTTGTGAAAATACCCAGAAGGGAAGCAGTGTACTACATTAAAAATAATAAAATAAAAACATGAGGCTATGCACATATATGTACAAGATTTTTTTTCAGCTTTAATTGAGTTTATTGGTACATTTTAGAGAGACAAGTTTTCAATTATCTTGGATATATACCTAAGAGTAGAATTGTTGGGTCATATTCCCCATCCTTGGTACAAAACAATTTACATACTCAACCTAAAGCAAGCACAAGGACCTGAGTCCAGTACCAAAAATATATTCAACCTAAAGGATAAAACGGTTTATTTGTCTCGGGGGGGTGGGTACAGGTTTCAGTCCATGGTTGGCTGGATCCAAAGCAGAAGGGCATGTGGAACTAAGTGATCCCTACACAGTATCTGGGAAGCAGCGAGCTGGGCAAAGACACAGCAAGAGATAAATCCTCCAAAGGCACACCCTGAGTGATACACCTCCTCCAACTCAGCCCCATCTGCTAACAACAGATTCAGTTCTGAACTCATCAGTGGAACAATTCACTGCTGTGGACAGAGCTCCCATGGTCCAATCATTTCTCTAGGAATCTCTTCCTCTGGCCAAGTTGCCAAGATTGACTGCCACAAATGTTAACCCTCAGCGAATCACTTGTATAACTGTCAGATTGTTTTTGCAAAGTAGCTGCACCATTTTAAATCTCCACCAGCAATATAAGATTCTAGCTTTTCCACATATTTCTACAACTTTTTTATTATCTTTTAAAATGACTTTGACATAGTGTATATGAAACAATATCTCAGTTTGGTTTTACTTGCTTTTCCTCATTCATACATTTTATATATATTTCGTTTTGGGCAGACACACTTGTTTTGTTTTGTTTTGTGGTGCTGGGATTTGAACTTGGGACCTTGCACTTACAAGGCAGCAATGGCATCACTGAGCTAAATCCCCAGCCCTGGCAGATGCACTTGTTTGTATTCTTTGTTTGCTTTCAATTATTTTAAATGTTTTTATCCTTGATTTGTGTTATTAATATATTCTTTAAGAAGTCTTTGTCTTATCTTCTAAGAATGTTCCTCGTTCTGTTCATTTTTTTTCACTTTCTGAAAATTGATCTCTGAAGCACAAATGTGTTTAAATTAATGAAGTCTAAAGTAAGTGCTTTCTTTCTGATTGATTGTACTTTTGCCCTCTATATAAGAAACACTTCTCAATTCAAGTTTACAATTCTGGAAAAGATGAATGTTCCTATAGGAAAGATGGCCCTGGTTGTAGTCATCACCCGATGCACTTCACAAACAAAACCAAATTTTGCCAAATGACTCTGTTTGTGACTAAATTTTCCACAAATAAAAGCATTTGTGAACTGAGACACCACTCTATTTGCTTTGTGTAATTTTGTGATGCTTATGTAGCCCATTTATGTTTATGACTGTTTCATCATGAAGGATTCCTCTGTCATAAAATATTTTTATCTCTGAAAGATTTTATCTTAAATTTAATTTTGTTTTAATATAACCATGACAATTTTCTTTTGGCTATAAATTGCACAGCATGATTCTCTCATCCTTTCACTTTCAATTTATTTGTGTCTTTCAATCTAAAATGTCTCCATATATAGGACGTAATTGCAATATTTTTGTCTATTGTGCTCATTGATTGGAATATTGAATCCATTTGCATTTGATATAATCACTGAAAAGGTAGGTGATAGTTAATTTTGAGTGACAAGGTATTATTGGGGCTTTGCCATTTGGTAAAACAATATTCTAGAATTTATTGTGAAGATATTTTTTAGGTGTGATTAACATTTAAATCAGTAGAGTTTGAGTAAAGCAGAGTGCCCTCTATAAAGTGAATAAGCTAGATCAAGTCAGTTGAAAGTCTTAAGAAAAAAGACAAAGGTTCCTCAAATAGGAAGAAATTCTGTGTGCAGACTGCTGTATTAAAATCAACGCCACTGTGTGCAGATCTTCCAGGATGGGCTTGTAAGGCTCCACAATCAGCTGGGCCAATTCCTTTAGTCAGTTTTTCTCAATATCCCTCTGTCTCCCTCTTTCCCTCTCCTTTTCCCTCTCCCTCTCCTCTCCCTCCCTCCTCTCTCCATGTGCACATGCAAATAAATGCACACACATATAAAATAAGTAACCATCCTAAAAAAGAATGACATAGTATAAAGGCAAAAGAATCTTTCTTGAAGATTTAACTCTATATGTATGTGTGTATTTATGTACATAGCGAAGTATTTATGTATAGATGGCAGTCTGGCTAGATTGCGTTGATTTTTTTCCTTTGGAGAACCCTGGCCAATAGAATAGGATTTATTTTCCTTTTTGTAATTTACTTTAATTTCAGATCTTTTTGTTTTTCTATTCCTTAGTAACTATCTTTTTTTTTGGTTCTAAATAAATATTTTCTAGTGAAACATATTACTTCTCTTGCTATTTTTCCCCTCTCTTTCCTTTTAGTAATGATATTTTCTTAGTTGTTCCTTTGGGGATTATAATTAACACCTTAATTTAGAACAAAGTGGCTCTATTTACACTAACTTTATTTTGATTATACAAAATCTTCACACTCAGTTATGTTTACTTTCATTCCCTGATGCTTTGTACTATTGTTGTATAAATTGCATATTTTTCCTCTCTATATATATTTCCATAATTATTCCTTTGTGTGGTTGTCTTAGAAAACAAGAAAGACATTTAAAAAAGAATAAATTTTTATTGTTTTTTCAGGTATTTTTTTCTTTCTATGGATTTGTTATGTCTTTTTATTTAACCTTGATGGATTTCCCTTAGCATTTCTTGTAGGGACACTGTACTAGTGACTAATTCTTTCAGTGTTTGTTTTTTAAGTTAATATTATTGGTACATTTAGGTATACAATATAAGACATTCATCATTAGAAATTTGTACCCTTAAGTGATGTATCTTGGTTCTTATTTTTACCTCATTCCCCTTCCCTTCCTTCAATCCCTCCACCCCTACCTATTTACAAAGACTTTGTTCCCATTTTGTCCTTTTCTCATATTAATTTCATTCCCTTCTTTCCTTTCCCCCAATTCCTCCCACTTCCCTTTCCCTTTTTCTTCTCATTTCACAAGGACTATTATGTCTTTTGTTCCTTATTTACACTTTCAGTTTCTCATACCAGAAAAACGATTTGGTATTTACACTTGTGTGTGCTATTTATTTCACTTGATTTTTGACTCAATGTGCATCAATTTAGCTATAAATGTCTCTAATTTCTCATTTTTTATGGCTGAGTAGCACTCCATTTTATCTTTGTTTATATTACTATTATCCTTGAAAAGAAGTTTTATGGAAGTAGTCAAAATTTTAACATTGTGAAGATGTTGTCTCATTGTTTTTGCTAAAAAGCTAACTGTTGATTTTATAGGATTATTTTGCGTTAAGTATTTTCCCTCTTGTTTTCAAGATTCTCTCACTCATGAATTTCAAAGTCATGTGTCCACTATGTGTCTAGGTATGAATTCTTTGGATGGGTTCTTCTTCCTAGCTTGTCATGACTACCACATGAAAGAGTTGGGAAGACAGAGTGGACTTTTGGAAAAGTTTCAAGTTGAAAGGTTACAGTCCCCAATAGCCTTTTGAGTTATAGTAGGTTTTTTTCATCTGGTATAGATCAATTTCACTTTGTTCTGTGTCATTGGTTTAATTTTGAGAATTTCAAACAGTTGTTTTACCAGAATTTTCTTTTATGACAATGGAGAAAGAGAGAGAGTTTTCCAAGATCCTCACTCTATCATTTCATAAATCAACTTTGGATCCAGAAATTTCTAAATTCAAGATACCAGTTATGTTTGTTATAATACAAATTTTCATAATTTTTGTAGGTCTCATTCTGTAACTACACATTGTTGAAATTTGAAAATTTTATTTTAGTCATCATGCCTAAGAAACAATTAAAGATCAATCAAAAGGTGTAAACTTTTGCACACATTATAATAAATGTTATATTATATATTATATACATAAAATATAATATTTGAGCATATTATATACTAAATATATTATTTAGCAAATATTTTTTGTACCAGGGATCAAACTAAGGACTTTGCACTTTCCAGGCAGGCACTATAACACTGAACTAAATCCCCAGCCCTATTTAGTATATATTGTGCATATGTATTATTATTTACAGCCTATTTCTTACAGCCAGCATTGTATATACATAAAATATAATATTTGAGCATATTATATACTAAATATATTATTTAGCAAATATTTTTTGTACCAGGGATCAAACTAAGGACTTTGCACTTTCCAGGCAGGCACTATAACACTGAACTAAATCCCCAGCCCTATTTAGTATATATTGTGCATATGTATTATTATTTACAGCCTATTTCTTACAGCCAGCATTGTATATTAAATATATAAAAACACATGCAGGCACTTGTATTCACATTTTCCCCCTTATTGTGAGTATCTCATTCTCTTATTTGTTTATTTATTTATTTTGTCAGAGATTGAACTCAGAACCTTGCACTTGCCAGGCAGGCATGGTGCCAGTGATTACATCGCCTACCCCTCATCCTCTTTTAGATAATTTGACAGCAGCTCATCAAATTGGTCTAGTCAGTAATTGAATTGATTTGGGACAGATTCCCAGCCTCAATCCTTCTAAAATGTGCTTCATGTTAAATTTCTAAAACTCTCAGCTGTCTCTTTTCATTTTAGAGCTAGAATCCTGACTTTCTGTGACACCATTGAGCTGATATATTTTAATTTTCCAGAAGTAAGTTGGGTGTGGGCTGACTGGCTTCCTTGGTTAGACGTAGTTCATCTCCAGCTCCACATGCTACGCAGATGAGATTGACATTAGACCAAGTGATGTCACATTATGGGACTTTGGACCTGGGGAACCTCATCCCTCTGGATTCTGAAACTAAAATAACAAAGCAACTAGTCATTGAAAGTGATTATTTTTGGATTTTTGGGTGCTCTAGTTTAAAAACCAATAATCCAGAATACAAGTTTGTGAAATAGTTGGCTAGTTTCCTCTCTTGTTAGCTCAGAAAGGCCACACACTGACTATCTGGCTCCACTTAGCAATTTTTCTCAGGCATAAGGATACACTGACCCTTGACAAACAAGAAAGGAAGGAAAAGCCCTGTAGACTTTAATACTTTTATATTTTATATGTGTTTAGATTTTCAATGAGTTCTAAACAACAGTGACTTATCTAGTGATTTTTTAAATATATTAGTGGGAAGAGAGACAATATTTTACATTTTTCATCTTAATGGAATGAGAATTTTCCTTATATATTTTAGTCCCTGATTTTCTTTTTCCTTTTTTGTGCTCAAAAACTCCAAAGCTTCCTTTAAAATGTTAATATATAACCATTAGGATTTTTTAGATATTCAAATATATTCTCCTGCATTAACCCTACAAAGCACAATTTTACCTTTTCAAGAATTTCTTTAAAACATCATGTATCTGAAGCCACTAAGTATCTCCAAGATGTTCTAATGAAAGTATATCAGAGGAGTTATTATGGGCCTTAAAAATCAAAGGATCTTACCTGTCTTGTTAAAACATCTGGCATTAATTTTAGTATTCCAATTCCTACATTAGAAAATTGGTCAAGCAGATGATCCTGCAGGCTCAATTTCAGTGAATCTTAAAATTATAATTAAAATCTACATTGAATGTTAATATCCTCCTCAATAAGGCATCTGAATGCTCTGTTTGATTTCAGTTTAATTTAAAATTTAGGAGAAGCTGATTTATCATGGTATATAATAATTCACTCTTAAAACTTACTTATTTTTTTTTCTTTTTATTGAGTTGATTGGTACATTCTAGGTGTACAGTACAGTTACATTCATTACTGGGATCTTGTACCTTTACTTGACAGGTCTTGTTTCTCATATTTTCCCCTTGTCCCTACCCTCCCTTTACCCCCTCTTTCCCTCCCCAATTAGAAACACTTTATTTCCATTTTTTCATTTTCTCATATTTTTTTCTTTTCCCTTATTCCCTTTCCCCTACCCTTCCCAATTACACTACACTTTAGCCCTTTTCTTCCTCTTTCATATTGTTAATTATCTCATAAGGATCTTGTGTACTGTTATAGTTTTTCACACTAGAGAAACTATTCAGTATTTACACATGTGTGACTTACTTATTTCACTTAGAAGTATATCTTCAAAATGTATCCATTTTCCTATGAATGACTCTAATTTCTCATTCTTTATGACTGAGTACTATTCCATTTTATAGAAAAACCACATCTTCTTTATCCAGTCTCCAACTGATGGGCAAATGGGTTGTTTCCAAGTTTTAACTATTACAAACTGTGCTGCTATAATCATAGGTGTGCATATATCACTGTGATTTGATCCTTTTAATTATTTTGGAAAGATACCCAGCAGAGGGATGGCTGGGTCAAATGGAACCTCTAGTCTCACCTGTTTAAGGTATCTTCATATTGATTTCCATAGTGGTTGCACCAATCTGCACTCCCACCAACAATGGAGAAGGGTTCCTTTCTCCGCACAACCCTGCCAACATTTGCTATTGTGTGATTTCTTGATAGCAGCCATTCTTTGTGGGGTGAGGTGGAATCTCTGTGTTGTTTTCATCTGCATCTCTCGAATGACCAGTGATGTGGAAGATTTTTTCATTTCAGATATCCATTTTTGAATATGGTCTTTATATTTGGGGGAGCTGATGTTTTGAGTTCTTTATATATTCTGTCTAATAGTCCTTTGTCTGAGATCAGCTGGTAAAAAAATTGTTTCCACATTGTAGGTTGTCTCTTAGTTCTGTTGATGTTTTCCTTTGCAATGCAGAAGCTTTTTAATAATATGAGATCCCAGTTGTTGATTCTTTCTGCCAGTTCCTATGCTACTGAGGATTTGCTCATAAAGTCTTTGCCTATGTAAATGTCTTCAAGAGTTCTGCCTAAATAATCTTCCAGCAAGATTTTCTTGCTGGAACTTGCTGAAACAGCAAGTGTTTCTGTTTAATATTTAGATCTTTAATCCACTTGGATTTTAATTTAGTGCATGGTGAGAGATAAGGGTCTAGTTTTGATCTTTGGCAGGTTGAGATCCATTTTTTCCAACACCATTTATTAAAGAAGCTATCTTTATTACAGTGAGGACAGTCAGCTCCTTTGTCAAAGATGAAGTTGCTGAGTACATCTGGATTTGTTTTTGTGTCTTCCAGTTTTTTCCCCTGTTCCTCAGGTCTATTTCTTTGCCAATAACAAGCTGTTTTTATCATAGTGGCTTTGTAGTATACTTTCAAATTGGGAATTGTTTTACCCGCTGCCGTGTGTCTGTTGCCTAAGATGGCTTTTACTATTCTAGGTCTCTTACGGTTCCAAATGAATTTTTGGATTCTTTTTTCTAGTTCTATGAAATATGTAGTTGGAATTTCAATTGGCATTGCATTGAATCTGTATAGCAGTTTTGGTAGTATGGCCATTTTCACTATGTTGATTCTTCCTACACAGGAGAAGGGGATATCTTTCCAGTCTTCTTATATCTTCTTCGATCTCTTTTTTCAGAGTGCTGAAGTTTTCAGTGTAGAGGCCTTTTGCTTATTTTGTTGGATTCATTCCTAGATACTTCAGTTTTTTGGTTGCTATTATGAAAGGAATTGTTTCCTAATTTCCTCTCAGTGAATCTGTTATCTGTGTTCAAGTAGACTGTTGATTTTTGGGTGTTGACCTTGTATCCAGATAGCCTGCTAATAATGTCTATTAAGTCAAGAAGTCTTTTGGTGGATATATTGGGTCTTCAATGTAGAGTATCATATTGTCAGTAAATAATGACAGTTTAACTTCTTCCTTCACTTTTTTATTGCTTTAATTTCTTTCTCTTGTCTAATTGCTATGGCTAATGTTTACAGAACTATATCGAAGAGGAGTGGTGATAGTGGCTATCCTTGTATTGTTGCTAAGTTTAACATGAAGGTTTTCAGTTTTTTGCCATTTAATATGATGTTGGCTGTTGGTTTTTCATAGACAGCCTTCATTAAGTTGAGATATGGACCATCAATTCCAATTTCTTGGAGGATTTTTTTCATGAATGGGTGTTGAATTTTTGTCAAATGCTTTTTCTGCATCTATCGAGAGGATCATGTGGTTTTTGTCCTTGACTTTGTTAATATAGTGTATTACATTTATTGACTTACATATGTTGAACCATCCTTGCATCCCTAGGATAAATCCAACTTGGTCAGCATGTATGATCTTCTTGATGATCCCCTGTATTCTGTTTGCTAGTATCTTACTAAGGATTTTTACATCTATATTCATTAAGAAGATTGGCCTGTAGTTCTCTTGTTTAGTTGCATCTTTCCCTGGTTTGGGAATCAAACTGATACTTGCTTCCAGGAATGAATTTGGAAGTATTGCTTCCCTTTCAATTTCATTGAAAAGTTTGAAGAGTAATGGCAGTACTTCTTCTCTAAATGTCTTGTACAATTCAGCAGTGAATCCATCAGAACCTGGGCTTTTCATTTTTGGTAAAATTTTAATTACATTTTCAATTTCACTAATTGAAATTGGTGTGTTTAAAATTTTTTATCTTCTTTGTTCAACTTTGGTAATTCATAAGTATGTAGAAATCTGTCCATTTCTTCTGTGTTTTCCATTTTATTAGAGTACAGGTTCTCAAAGTAGGTTTTAATGATTCTTTGGATTTCTGTTGGATCTGTTGTGACTTTGTCTTTTTCATTCCTGATTGCATGGATCTGAGCCTTTTCTTTACTTTTTTTGATAAGTTTGCTAAGGGTTCATCAATTTTATTTATTCGTTCAAAAAACCAACTCTTTGATTCATTTATTTTTTGTATGATTTTCTTAGTTTCCATTGCACTGATTTCTGCTCTGGTCTTTGTAATTTCCTCTATTGTTCGAGCTTTGGGTTTTTCTTGCTCTTGTTTTTCTAGGAGTCTAAGATTCATCATTAGTTTGTTTATTTGAGCTTGCTCTGTTTTCCTAGTGTGGGCATTCAGCGCTATGAATTTTCCACTTAAAACTGCTTTCATTGTGTCCCATAGATTCCTATATGTTGTACTGGCATTTTCATTTATTTGGAAAAACTGCCTGATATCTTCCTTAATTTCCTCTGTGATCCATTGACTGTGCAGGAGAGGGTTGTTCAATTTCCATGTGTTTGTGAAGTTCCTATGGTTTCATATGTTATTGATCTCCATTTTGATTGCACTGTGATCTGATAATATACAGGGAATAACTTTGATTCTTTTGCATTTATTCAAACCTGTTCTGTGAGCTAGTACATGATCTATCTTGGAGAATGACCCATGTGCAGCTGAAAAGAAATTATACTCTGATTTTGTGTGGTGGAATACTCTATAGACGTCTAGTAAGTCCATGCGTTCAACAGCTTGGTTCAATTCTAGTATTTCATAGTTGATTTTGTGCTTTGATGATCTGTCCATTTGTGATAGAAGGGTAAGTATTCAGATCCCCCACTACAATTGTATTAGTGCTTATTTGGTTTTTCATGTTACTTAATATTTGTTTTATATAGTTGGGGCAATTAATATTAGGTGCATATATGTTTATGATTGTCATCTCTTCCGCTTAAATTGTTCCCCTTACAAGGATGTAGTGGCCTTCTTTGTTTCTCTTAATCAGTTTTGGTTTGAAATTTACTTTGTCTGCAAATAAGATTACGACCCCTGCTTTTTTCTGGGCTCCTGTCACATGGAGAATTCTTTTCCATCCTTTCACTTTCCATTATGGGCTTCTTTTTGCACTAGGTGTGTTTCTTGTATGCAAATATTGTTGGATTTTGCTTCTTAATCCATTCTGCCAGTCTATTTCTCTTGATTGGTGAGTTGAGGTCATTGACATTGATGGTTATAACTGATATGTACTGACTTCTTATTTTCATGTTATTGTCCTTTTGTTGACTCTTTTTAATTTTTTGCCCTCTTCTTTTAGTTTCTTGCCTTGACTATTTGATTTGGTCTGTTGGGCCTCATGGTGCTGTGATCTTCATTCCCTTTTTCTAGGATATTGTTTAGAATTCCTTGTAGTGCTGTTTTGGTGTTCATGGAGTTTCTCAGGTGTTCTTTGTCATGGAAGCATCATATTTCCCCATCCATTTTGAAAGAGAGTTTTGCAGGATACATCAGTCTAGGTTGGGGGTTGTTTTCCTTTAGGACTTGAAACACCTCACTCCAGGCTCTCCTTAACATGAGGATTTGTGTTGAAAATAAGCTGTGATTCTGATAGGCTTTCCTTTGCATGTGATTTGTGTCCTTTCTCTTACTGTTTGTAGTATTTTGTTCTTCTGTTGGGTTTCTGGGATCTTGACTATTATATGTCTAGGTGTAGATTTTTTATTATCGTGGCTAGTTGGAGTCCTATATGCCTCACTTATCTTTATGTCAAATACTTCTTTGTTTGGGAAGTTTTCTGTCACTAATTCTGTGCACAGCTTTTTTAAGTCATTTTCATTTTCTCCTGCCACTTCATGGATTCCTATCAGTCTTATATTATTCTTATTTGCATTACCTAGCAGTAGTTGGACGGATTTCTCATGATTCCTTACTGATTTTAAGAGACCTCTCATTTCATGGGCACTGACTGCAATACTATCTTCTGTATGTGAGATTCTGTCTTCACATTCTTTTATTCTGCTGATTTCAATCCCCAGTACAACATACACACACCCAAAATAATAAACAAACAATAAGACAATATATAAAAACTTTCTTCAAAATTCCAGGCCACTGAAACCAGGCTGCTTCAGAAGCCACTTCTACCAATTAGTCATTAGGAATTATATGCCAACTTCTGTAATGTTAGTCAATGCATACCAAAAATGGAAAATTATTTTACTCATTTGCCACAGCCAGCTCTCCTTGATTCAAAAGTCCTCAGAGCATCTGCCATTATAAAGAACTCTTGAACCAAGCTTACTCACATAGCAGCAAGTAATTCAATTAAGCCAGCACCATATTCAACAATGCCATGGATTAAATGATCAAATGGCCTGTGACCATGAAATGAAAATATAGTTTGATATTAGAAAATGTTTTCTACTATAATTTCTTTCATTATCAAATTAGAAGAGAAAAGATGAGAGACTATTTCAATGGGTATAGAAGCCTTTTCAAACAATTTCAATATGCATTCACGGTACCAACTTTTAGAAGACTTTGAAGGGTTCTTTCTTTCCCAAAATGTATTGCAAATAGAGTTAAATGTGAAATGTTTTAAGCATTAAAGTCAGGAAAAATATACACACCATTACCTCTAAAGTTCAAAACTATGCCGAACGCAAAGCTAGATCTATGGCTGTCAGAAAATAATATTTAGGATTAATGAACATAAAGAATTTTTATTTGATGAAAGGATTATCATCTGACTTGAAGATTAAAGGATTCAGCACGTGGACTATTAAAATGAATAAGAGACTTCAGAAATATAGTGATATGGAATCACTATATGCAAATCAAGAGCCTTGACATGCAAAGCAATAATAAATTAGAAAATATTACAGAAAACATTGCACTCATAATAAATTGACTTATCCTGTTGATGAATTGACATTCATAATAGCAAAACATCCCAAGTTTTCCTAAAAAAAGTTTCATACAAGTGTATGTGATTTTTATGAAAGCAACTATAAAGTGTTTACTGGTCAATTCATGTAAAAGATGTCTCAAATAAACAGAAAAGGGTAGCATACATTGATGTGGAACAAAGTACTGTAAAGATGTCAGTTTTCCTTAAATGAGTTACACTATTATCTTACTTGTACCTGCCAAGAGGATGATCAAGGCCTTTTTTTCCACTCCCTGAATCAATCCTGGGAAATTAGAGAAAGGGGAATGAGAAACAGAACGGGAGTCCCTTGTCAGGCTGGCACTCCTTTTTTCTGGCCTGGGAAAGCCAGCCACTACCGCATTATAAAGACACCAAAATTACATTATCTGGGGTGCCATCTGGGTAACTTCTATATAGAAGTTTTGTGTTGCACGCTGCTGAAGAAGACTAACCTTCTCCCAGATTAGAAAATATGTCTTTTGTGAGTGAAAGTTTATCGAGTGTTATTTACAGAGCAGAAGTATGTGTCCAGTGTTTAAGAGCACTACATATTCTCTGAGATGTCTGGGTCATAAAACAAATTTCCAAAAGAGAGAGTGTTGAGTCATGGGGCCTAAAAATATGCCATTTGTTATAAGCTCAGCTGATAGAGAGAACAAGGCATCCAGGTGTAGCCAGTTAAAGTCCGCCAAATCTCACAATAAAATCTAAATCCTTACTTCAGTGGAGTAAGCAAGAGGTGAAAATCGGAGACAGTGTTTGGTCTCACTATTCCACTTCCTCCTAAAGAATAGCACACAGGTTGTGGGTCATGTGGATTAGCAAAGTTATATATGGCAATTGCCTCATGGGTGAGCGGTTCCCGAGAGAAAGACTCTGGCAGTTTTACGGACAAGGAGGAAAGAGGAAGGACAAAGGGAAGGGCAAAATGTGGAGAAGTACATACATGAGAAAGTACATCCTCCCACCACTCAAGGAAGAAGTCCACAGAAAGGCCTTTTCCCAAACCCTCAGAGGAAGAGATGCAAGGCTGGGCTCTGGGGCTAGGAATGCAAATATGGGCAGCAACAGCCTGCAGAAGGAGCTTGGCTCCACTAGAGGGGTAACACACTGCTTGTACACCAAGTCTCTCATGAGGTGCACAGCTTTTTCCTCATGCTGCCCATTAAAGCCTGTGTAATTGCCTGTGGTCAGGCCTGGAAAACCATTTCAGGGTTTTCATCTAGGTGTCGGACTTTTCACCGTTCTCTAAGAATCAAGCACATGCCACACACCAAGCCAGGTACTTCACACATAGAGCACACATTTCTGCACCTGTACTTCATAGAACCTGAGACCCATGACATTTGGCGATTTGTCCCAAGATTACATGTCTGGTAAGTGACAAGGCTGAGCTAGATCTCCAGTCAGAACGCATGGAGACACCATGTTGTTCTCACATCTCCACCGCACAGCGCAACCTCTTGTTCCTTAAGTGTCCTAATTCATTTTACTTTTCAGCAGGATTGGATGTTTCTCATGCAACAGGAAGAGGAATCTTGTACCAAAGTAATAAAGCAGGTTTCAAGAAGGAAAATGACAATGAGCATGAAACACAACTTGTGGATTTCAATACTGAGGGTCTTACTGCCTGAGCTCATGCTTCCTTGAGAGCTGGCTCTGCCTGGGCTCTCACAGCATCACCGCTCCTTCCTCTGGTGTCCCTCCTGTCCAACTCTGAATGAAGACCCGCTGCTCTGCATGGCACTCCTGTCTGCTCTGGAGGCCATGCCCTATTGCCACTGGAACATTTCAGAATCATTTGTTCACCCCTGGGCATAGGGCATTCTTCTGCCATGAAAAAGTAGTCTGCATGTCCTGTGGCTCTCCCCGACACCTCCAATAGTATCAGCCCCTTTGACCTAAACTCTCATATTGAACAATGATATTGAGACATTTGGTTATTCCCCCTTCACCACTTCAATACTCTTTCTGTTTTCCAGTTTGTGAGTAGGGTCTGATTTTGCACACAAGGTACTAATTTGTGGACTATAATCCTCAACTTAGAGAAACAAGATTTAAATCACCCTGATAATTTCAATAAGATTTCAGCTGGGTGTTTAATTTGAGACTTGCTAGTGTATACACGTAACAGATGAATGAGCTTATGTGATTGAAAACCAAAGCCTCTTTTCCAAGTGGTGGATGAGTGAAGACATGGAAATCACTGTGTAAGCAAACAGCTACTGAGGCTGAATTCTTAAAAACCCTGGAATCCTCTGAGGAAGTAAAAATTAGTTCTTCAGTGCAAATACTAGATGTAATTTAAAAAGAAAAGAAATTAATCATCTTTTCACTTCATCTGGTCTGTAGAAATGACCCACAGAAATGTCCTGTTTTGCAGTTTGCCTAATGGTACTTGCACGGGTGTTTAAGAAAATTCATAAATGGGAAATGTTGCAGAGACACACTTCAAAATTTTGACCATCAAAAAAGGTAGGACAAATTCCTCAGCCTACTGAGATTATAGAGATTACTGCAAAGGGTGATGAAGGAAAGCATTATTGAGCTAAAAGAAGCGAATTTTCCTACTAGTATTTCTGGCATCTTTTGAAATTTAGATGAGATCCTGTGATCTAAAGCTTTTTAAGCCCTTTAAAAAGGTATTGCATTTCAAAACAAACCTGATATCTTCATGAACTCTTCCAAGAAATGAAGAGGGTTGTTACCATAACAAATTATGCAGTTTGCTTTTTATTGAATATCTATTATGTGATAGTTTATAAGAGAGACTACAAGGGGTCACCATTTCTCTTGTTTCTCACCTTCCTGAGTGAACCACTTTTAGTTAAGGAAAGGTTACGTACTCACATCTCTTGTTTCTTCTGTTTTACAGCAAACATGGTGACCCCATTTTGAAATGCAGAGCTGTAAGTTCAGAGCAGCCTGGCTATCTCTGGGTCAGCAGAGTCCAGAGACCCTGCCAAGGGACATCAGAATTTTTATGTAGAAAAACAAATTTCTGTTACCACCTCACTCTCAGGTTTGTCTCTAATGGCTAGCCATTGCTTTAAATGAATAGCACATAGCTGTTCTTTCCTTTGTGAGAAATATTTAAATCTTTTCATTGCAAATACAGTAATGTATGTATTCTTATTGCAAAATATTCTAAAAAGATGAATAAATTCATTATCCCATGTTGTGGCTTAGTAGTAAAATATCAGCCCATGGTCTCATGTGTTTGGAAGCTGATGGGACCTTGGGGGCACCACAGTGCTCTGTAGATTCATCCATTGATGAGTTCAGTAGCTGAAGGTGCTGTTTGGAGGTGGGCTTGGCTGGAGGTGGTCACTGGGAGTGTGGCCTGGGAAAGCATAAGTATTTTTGTACACAAGCTCCTCCCTTCACTGTCTTACTTCCTGGCCACCGAGGGTTGAGCATCTTTTCCTCTACCAATGCTATTTCTAGCTTAGGATCTGAAACTATAAGCCAAAGTCAGCCTCTCTTTCAAGGTAGGGGTGTTGGGTATTGTGTGACAGTGAGGGGAAAATGATTAAGCCATCCCCTGTAAGTGTCCTTTCAACATTAAGCATCTTCCTCATTGGTCACCTCAGGTTGCACCCTGGTGTATGTTGTTTTAAAGCTAACACTAGGCTTTTTCAGAAATGAATAAACAGTATCATTAAACATTGTTCATGTACTTGCATAACTGAACATATTGATCCAGCGCTTGCTTTTGCCATCTATTAAAATGGGTGCAGTGCCTTTTCATGACAACAAATACAGTTTTTCTCATTTTTGTAAGTACTCAGAGATCTGAAGTATGTTGTACCATAATTTATTAAGTTGTTCTCCTAATAGTCATGTAAGTTTATGCCATTTGCTGCTATGATTAGTAGAATTGAAATAAATATCTTTAAACATAAATCCTTGGGCAAATATTCATGTTTTCTAAGAAGAAGTACATATTAATGAGAAACATGGTAAAATTGGATATGATATAAATATTTTATATTTATAAACATACTACTGAAGTGTTCTTTCAAAAAATGCTGTACCAATTCATTTTCTCCAAAACTAATGTATATTCATATCTTATACTTTAACATTTTATTGATCTCTAAAATTTTGATTCAAATTATGGATGTAAAAATAGTCTCACTGACATTTATATGTTTTTTTCTCATTTTTAATCAAGAAGAAAACTTAATCGCTTACTTAATACAGCTGGCTTTTTGTAGTGATGCCCCTTCTAACACAATTATTCACGGCCTGATTTAGAATTTTAAATCCTTTCCCTTTACTTTGAGAAGCAAGGCTTTGGTGAGTTTGATCATAAAGTTCAGGGCAGGAGACCAGGCAGGACATCCTCAGCAAGTTAGGAACATTGGAAGGTTCCAGAGATGAGCACTTATCAGAGTCATGAGAGAGACCACATGGGAAATCTATCCAGAGAGCCCAGGGCTCCCTGGCACTCAGAGTTCTGAATCTACAGCTCAGCACTGTGGGGAGAAAAGCAGTGGGATGGAAGGTGAGGAATCTTGATGTTGGTGAGTCTGGTTCAGGACGATTCACTTGAACCTGCCTGAGAAATTTGTAAATCATCTGGACCAGGTGGAAACAACAGGGGGCTTTGAATAAATAGTTGTGACTGAATGAACAAGTTACTTTCTTTTTCAAATTAATTTTGTTAGTATATTTTAGATACACGTAATGATCACATCCATCCTAGGGAATTTGTACCTGTGCAGAATGTCTGGATTCTTCCTTTTTTCCCCGCAATCTCTTCCTCTTTCTTCAACCCATTTTCACTTCCTTATTTCCAAGAGCTTTGTTTCCATTTTTTAATTCTGTCTTCTGTTTTCTTTTTCCTTCCTTCTGTTCACCCTCCCCCTTCCATTGTTCTCCTTCCCATGTGAATATTTGCTCATAATCATGTAACATGCGTTATGTGTCAATTCAAACTTTTAAAAACGTATTTAAAAAGATATAAAATGGCCAACTTAACTGAGATACAAGTTAAGGATCTGGATATCTGTGGGAAATTTGTTCATTCTCTGAGAATAAGCAGCATTTTTTATTGACAGACTTATATTTGTGGTTGTGAGTGTGAGCTGGTGTCGCACATAGGATAAAAATTAAAGCGAGGAAAAACAAATATGAATTTAATTTGTTCTAGGATTCTGGGGAAGATGGTGGTGGTCACATTTGTCACCTGATGAGGAGTTTGCGGATGGAAGCAGAATTCTCCCTAAAGCTTCTATTTGCAAACCATATTGTTGGTAAACAGAAGCAAGGCCATACTCCTCTGCAATATACAGGACTGAAGTACCGTCACTGCCCCATGGTCTGGTTGCCTTGACTTTTTTTTTGGGGGGGTACCAGGGATTGAATTCAGGACCTTGCTCTTGCAGCCACCAGTGAGCTAAACGCCCAGTCCTGTTTTAGCTCTTAACACATGGACTTTCAAGTGATAGTTTTCCAAACCATAGCCATCAACGAGCTTTTTGGTTTAATTGTTCATTCACACAATGATGACATGAGGCTAACCAAACACGGTCTGGTATAACCTCTTGGGTAATTATCAAGAAATCACTCTTCTGGGCTGGGGATTTAGCTCAGTGGTGACACTGCCTGGCTCATAAGCCCTAGGACAGGAGTTCTAACCCTGGTACAAAAAAAATCATTCTTCTCTCTTCCTGTTCATAACCACTATTTACTGTTTATGTTCCTCACGGTAAGGCTCCCCTCTGTCTAAAAAATACGCCCCCATTCCATGGTGAAGAATAAAGAAGGGGAAATGAGAACAGTGTTTTCTTCAGACCTAATTTTCCCAGAAATCCTCATCTTAATAACAAAATTCATTTTGGATTGATTACATATGCCCATCCCTAGCTTTAAGAGAACATGAAGAAGTGATTTATTTTTATTTCTGACAAGGCAGATATTGGTTAAACAGTGTATTTTATCCCAAAGCAAAAACTAAAAAACTTTTTTAAAAGGTATACACAACTAGTACACAAAAAGAGCATGGGATAAAAATGTTCAGTTAACTCAGTTGCAGGAATAAAAGAAGAGAAATACAGATAGAAGAAACAGCTAAGTATAACTTCTAATCTGACTGGGTCAATAATGATTTAAATGTGGATATTGTAAATACAACAGTCAAAAATTAAAGACTGCCATATTTGACTACAGACCAAGGTGTAACTATCTGCTGTCTTCAAGAAATTCACATTATATAATATGATACAAAAATCTTCCTAGTAAATAGCTTAAAAAATATACAGTGCATTCACCAATAAATAAAACAAGAACAAGTTGCACTGATTTTCTTAGATAAATTAAAATTCGAACAAGGAATAGTGATGGACAGAGCAACAGTATACTATATATAATAAAGTTACCAAATATACAAGGAAATAAGACCACCTTTAAATACTTTTCATGATTATTGTTTCAGTAATAAGCAGTGGAATAAAAGAAATGTAAGCCAAAGCCATTTTGCAAAATATTTTCCAAACATACTGAGAATTTTTCTTGGAATAGCAACTCGGTTTCATTATGTTATGTGCTAACTCCTGGGATAATGTCACTCCTCATCAAAACTACTCTTTGTACATTTTAGTGCCTTTATGGATTCACTGAGTTAGTAGATTTTAGTGAAAATGTCTTAATGTTTCTTGTAAATATTATTTCATATTAACTTTGCATTATATACATTATACATTATTTCTATTAAAGATTCTGTTAACATTAATCTTAGCTATGTGTGTCCCTAACAACAGGAATTCCAATTTCATGAGTCAAAAAGAGAATTGAGATGAAAAATAATGGAAACATCTGTAGTTACAGTTGGAGATTTCAGCAAGCATTTCTCAGCAATCAATAGAGTAAGTCTGTATAAAATCCACAAGGCGATCGAGGAACTCAAATACATAATCACTCCACTCTATATAATTAACTTTTCTGGAAAAGTCTATAGAAGAAGAGCAGAAAGTACATTTTTCCTCAAAGGCATAATAATTGTTGACCACATTAGATCATGTTTGGAATCATAAATGAAATTTAATATATTTAAAAATAAAAATCATGCAAATTCAGTTTGGCTCACAAAATTTAAAATAATAGAAAAATGTCTAAAAAATTTCTCAAATATTGTGAAACTAAAGAACATATATCTAAATTTCATGAGAAAATAAAAATTCTTAAAATAAATTAAAATTACACAAAAATAAAAATTTGTGGGATATATTCATGCAAAATTTAGAGAATTTTGCAATATCCAATGTTCATATTTAATGATGTTGATTATATTTAATTACACACAATAAAGTATTAAAATATATATGTAAATTAATAAACTAACCTTCAAATTTATGAAAAGATGAAAAATAATAAACAAAACTAGAAAGGAAAGGAAGAAGAAACAGATATTTAAGTTGAATTAAGTGAAATTGAAAAACCGCTAGCAAAAATTAGGCAAATCAAAAGTTGGTCCTCTGAGACAATGAAAATATCACTGAAACTATAACCATTTTGAACAAGTAAGAAGAAAACAAGTTAGCACAATCTAGATTGGAATGTAACATGCCTTATTAATAGAATCAAGGATAAGAATCACATGCTGAACTGAAAACATATAGAAGAAACCTCTGAGAAATCCACTGTTCCTTCATAATAATAGCCTTGAAAAAGCTAGGTATAGAAGGATCCACTGTCCGTATTAAAAAGGCAGCACATGACTAACCCACGGCCAACATCATAATGGGAGAATTTTGAAACAATTTATTCTACCACCTGCCTCGCAAGCACAAAGGTCCCACGTTCAATCCCCAGTACCCCCCCAAAAAAACAAAAAAAAACCACCAAACAAAAACAAAAACAAAACAAACAAATAAAACAAAATAAAGAATTTCTTCTAAATTCAGAAACAAGACATAGATGTCTACTCTCACCATTCTTCTGCAACAGAGGAGTTGACATTTTAGCTAGAGCAATAAGAAAAGAGAAAGAAAGGAAAAAAAGGAGACAAATAGGAAAAGAGAAAGTAAGATTATTCATATTTGCAGGCTATAAAATTTTGTATTTATACTAGCCTAAAGACTGTACAACAAGACTCAGAAATAATAAATTCAGCAAATCACAGAATACAAAATCTGTAAACAAAACTGAAGTAGTTTTTGTACACTAATTATGAA
The DNA here is from genome assembly GCF_012274545.1 of Fukomys damarensis. Lineage (NCBI taxonomy): Eukaryota > Metazoa > Chordata > Mammalia > Rodentia > Bathyergidae > Fukomys > Fukomys damarensis. The sequence continues at coordinate 119,919,329 of NW_022900951.1, read as the reverse complement.
AAATAAATAAGGAAAATAATTCTATTGTCAGTAGCAGCAAAACAACTAAGTGAATACATAAATTACCTAGGAGAAAAGACCTAACCAAGGAAGTAAGAGATCTCAGTAAGGAGATGCTGAATAAAGAAATTGAAGGCAACACTATAAGATGAAAGAGTTTCCATGTTCATGGATCAGCATAACCAGTATTATTAAAATTTAAAATGGCCATATTACTAAAAGTGAGCTCTACACTTAATGTTATTCCCATGAACATACCAAAGATAATCTTTAAAGTTAGAGAAATCAATCTTAAAATTCATATGGGGAGAACAAAAGATTCTCAATAGAAGGAGCCATCCTGAGCAAACAAAGTAATGAATGAAAAATCAAAACATCCAAAGTCAAAATTACTACAAAAACATAATAGCAAGGGTTGGGGATTTAGCTCACCAGTACACAGCAAGTGACTTGAAAGCTCAAGGTACTGAATTTGACCCGCAGTACTGAGAAAAAAATAATAACAAAAGCAGCATGATACTAGCATAAAAACAGACAAGACCAAAGAAATAAAACAGATAATGAGGACGCAAACCAACAGAGCTACAGCCATATGATCCTCATCGAAAGTGCCAAAAACATACATTTGAGAAAAGAAGCCCTCTTTAAAAAATGGTGCTAGGTAAACTGTATATCCATGTGTAGAGATTGCAACTAGGTCCTATCTCTTGCCCTATACAAAAAAATCAACTCAAAATAGATCAAAGTCTTATATGTAACACCTGAAACTTTGAAACCAATGGAAGAAAATGTGAGAGAAACACCTCAGGATGCAGGCACAGGCGATGACTTTTTGAGTAGGACTTCAACAGGTCAGAAAATCATAGCAAGATTGACATGACAAATGGGATCATATCAAATTAGAAAATTTTTGCATACCACAGCCAAGGAAAGAGTCAACAGAGTAAAAAAACCTACACAATAGAATATTTTGCTAGCTACTCATCTGATAGAAGATTAATATTCAGAATAAATACATAAATAAAAAGATTAATGACAAAAGGACAAGTACTCCTATCAGTACATGAGCAAATGAACTGCAGAAGTCTTAACTTGCAAAAAGAATGAAATAATGTCATTTGTAGGAAAATGAATAGAACTAGAGATGACTATGTTATGTGAAATATGCTAAACTCAAAATAGAAGTGAGAATATTAGAAAAGATGAAGAGGATCAAGTGTGGAGTAGGATTGGGAAATAGAAGGGCTATATATGATCAAAATATGTATGCATACATGAAAATTTCACAAGTCCAGTTCTATAATGTTTAGTAAGCCATTCTATAAATGAATGCTTTATAGGTTAACAACCTAATTAAGTAAAAAAAGCATCATCAGTGGCAGGAAAAAGAAAAGGGGGGATTCATTTTTTTCTGTTGCGGGCGAGGATAATTGAATCTTCTCCTTTTTCATTTCTTCTACCCCCTCCCTATGCCCCTGCTCAGTCATTCTACCCAAAGAAAACAAATTGTAAAAGAATGGAACAGGAGGAAGCACTATTAACTATCTTACTGCAGACACATTAAATGACTAGTAAGGGAATAACACAAGCACCTCCATGTCCATAAATTTAAATTAAATGGATGGATCCTTTCAAAGATACTGATTGTCAAATCTCATTCTAACATAATTTGAGTATGCTTACATCTGAAATATAAACTCATGCCTGTGCTCTAATCATATTTGTTTTTTACAGGAGTATTGGTTAGCAAATGAAAAATCATTGTACATGTATACAAACTTTTGAAAATAATTAAATACATGGTAGTCATGAGAGCTATGTCGGTCACTATCAAACATTTAAAGAAAAAAATACTAATTCAACACAGTCTCAGCCAGAAGTACAAGAGTATAAATGCATGTTTTCCTATATAATGATTTCAGCATTGCCCCACTATCAAAAAGAGACGGAAACATTATAAAAAAAGAAAACTATAGAGCAATATTCCTCACAATTTAAATGAGTAAACTCAACAAAATATTAGTACATTCAATTTATATATAAATAATGAGGATAACACACTACATAAAAAATGAGTGAATTTCACACAGAATTAAAAGGTAGTACATATGGAGATACCTCAAAGAGCTGGGACTAGAAGTTCCATTGGACCCAGCCATCTCTCTGCTGGGTATCTTTCCAAAAGAATTAAAAGAATCATTTCACAGTGACATATGCGCACCTATGTTTATAGGGCACAGTTTGTAATAGCTAAAACTTGGAAACAGCTCATTTGCTCATCAGTTTGGAAACTGGTTTTTGGACATGGTTTTTCTATATAATGGAATATTACTCAGCCACAAAGAATGAGATATTAGATTCATTCATAGGAAAATGAATACATATTGAGGATATACTCCTAAGTGAAATAAATAAGTCACACATATGTAAATACCAAATACTTTCTCTGGTGTGAATAAACTACAATAGTACATAAGATCCTAACAACATAATGGACAATGTGAAATAGGAAGAAAGGGGCTAACGGTGTAGGGAAAGTGGGAAGGGAACGGAAAGCTAATAAGAGAAAATAAAAAAATGAGAAAATGAAAAAATGGAAATGAAGTGTTTGTAGATGGGGAGGGAAGGAGGGGTCAAGGGAGGGCAGGGATAAGGGGAAAAAATGAGAACCAAGACCTGTCACGTCAAGGTACAAGATCCCAATGATGAATATAACTGTACTGTTTACTAAAATGTACCAATAAACTCAATGAGGAAAAAATAAATAAGTAAAATACAAGGTAGTACATTTCAAAGCAGTCAATATATTTTAAGTACAAATTTAACATACATTCATAAGCATAAAAGTGGATTTTGCCACAGACCTCACAACTTATACTAAAATCTAGTAAAACTAATTACTGCAATCAAATTAGTTAACACACTTCATCAACAATAATTACTGTGTACATAACTTTGTACACCTTAAATTTAAATAGTTATTACTTGACTGTTAAAATAACAATTTAGCTAAAATAGGTCATATTTCCATGTTAAAAGCAAAACTTTAAAGCATATTAAAATTGAGAGTTTCAGGATCATAGGTTTGGCGAAGGACTTTTAGCTAAAATATCAGAAGTATGACTCATCAAATGATGAATTGTTAAATTAGACTTTATGAAAATTTAAACTTCTTCTCTACAAAATTCACTACTGATGGAATAAAAAGATAAGACACAATCTGGAACAAAATTTTGCAAATCACATATCAGATCTTGTGATTGTACATTATCTGTATTCAGAATATATAATGAGCCTTCAAAATGCAACCAAAATATTAATAAGTAGGTAGAAGATTTGCACAGACATTGGGCCAAAGAGACGTGATTACACATAGGAATTTAGAAAAGTAAGTCAATCATTAAGGAACTTAAAATTAATAGGATTATATATTTTTACACATTACAAAATGACTGTAAAAATGTGTACTAAGGAAGATACAGAGTATCAGTAACTCTCGTCTACTGTTGGTGGGACAAATTGTGCTTTTTTTTTCCTCAGAAGAAGAAACAACTTTCATGCAACCCAACAATCCCATTTCTAGTGAATTGACACATTCACACAACAACTTGCTCATGAATGTTTTATAGCAGCTTTATCCATGATAGCCAAAAATTGGAAACAGACCAGCTATCTCTCAATAGGGACTTGGATAAATGATCTATGGTATGCTGATAACATATATGAATACTCAGTTATAAAAGGCAATGCATTATTGATGTATATGCAACAACAGGGATGATTTCAAACTTTTTATTTTCTAAGAGAATTAAACCACACAGGAATGACTGCAAATTCAATATATTGCATTATTCCACTTATATGACATTTTAGAAGAAGCAAAATTATGGATATCAAAAACACATCAGTGGCTGCCAAAGTTTGGAGAAAGAAGTCGGCTACAATAGGCCAACAGAAACCAATTTTTGCAGTGTTGGATCTGCTCTTTATGGTAATGTGCTGATGGAAACACGAGTAGACATTTGTCATATCTCTGGAAATGTATACCATAGAGATTTAATTTGAGTGAAAAACATTAAAATACAGAACATTCAGGAACTCAAGATAGAATGCAGACAATGACAAATGTTTCTAACTGTATTGTATGTGGAACCAAGCACACTGAAGGACACAGGGAAGAGAGGGTCTAACAAGTCATTCCAAAAAGATTGTTTATACTAGATAAAGTAAGGCTAAAACCCAAAAGAGTTGTAGAAAATACTTGTGTCCTAATTGTTATAGTTGTTTTTCACAGGAGGACTGGTTAGCAAATGTAAACTCATAGTACATATATACAGCTTTTAGAAAATAATTAAATGCATAGTAATCATGAAAGCCAAGTCACTCACTGTCAAAAATGAAGTTACAATTAAGCAAAGATGAGTGCTGTAGATTAGAGCTGCAATTTCCATTATTAACTTGTGGGTGTTTTACTAGGTATATAGCTGTATATGTGAATTAAATAGCTCTTTCTCCACATATAATTTGCAAAGATTTGATTCATAGTTTTCTTTCCCTAGATAGACAAGAACCAATAACATCTCAGCTCTAACACACTTTGATTCCCAATTTTGGTGTTTAAATGCCCTTCAACATTAAAAGGAGCCAGAGAAAGAAAATTTATTTTTTATTAAAACCCAATGAATATAATTTATATTCTTGAGGCCACACTGAAGTGATCAATAGTAAGAATGAGAAATAACTTATGAAAGGACAGCTCTTTCTTATAAAAGAATTGCAATTAATAAATGGAGAAAAATGGGGGAAATAGGAAAACTATAGATCACCTGAATAAGAATTGTGACCTGTAGGATTGACAATGAAAAGTACATTAGTTGGCAAATGTTTACAGTAATAAGATTTTTGGTACTTTTAACATATTATTCACACATTTATGACATTATTTTGGAGTTGTACATAAATTCTTATACTATTTAGCACAGACTGAATCTAATGAAATAACTATCAGGAGACAAAAAAATAGTAATTTTGTAGTGGGATAAATGAGGCAGATACCTGATTAAACAAGTAGTCATAGTTTGAATCATCATCAAGACTTCCTGATATTATGGAAAGTTCTTATTTGTTGCCATAGAAAGGACAAGTGACCTAGGTTGTATTTATTCTCAAATATTTAACCTTAGTTTAACTAAGAAAAAGTATCAAGTATAAACAAATTGAGGGACTTTATGTAAATGATTGACCAGTTATTTTCATGGTTATAAGAACTGTCACAGATTTTGTGAGGCTAAGAAACCATACAATCTAAATCAAATGTGAAAACTTTAATTGGATCACCAATCTGAAAAAAGGACATTAGTCTAAAAACTGGTAAAATCTGAATTCAGTCATCTGTTTAGCAAATCGAATTATGACAAAGTTAATTTCTTTGGGTTTTGTGTATTCTGTGTTACTGTGTATTGAACCCAGTACCTTATCACTCTGCTGCATCCCAGCCCTTTTTAAATTTTGTATTTAGAGAAAAGTACTCCGAAAGTCACTGAGTTGCCTAGGCTTGACCCACAAATTTTGATTCTCTTGTTTCAGCCTCCCAGAGTGCAGCAGCCATAGGTGTGTGCCTCCATGCCTGGCTATACCCCTACTTCTGATACTTGTACTGTGCTTTTTGACAATATTAACATAGTGAAAGCTGAGTAAAACACATGTATAGAACTCTTTGTAGTGTGTTTATAACTCCTTAATAACTATAAAATTATATTGAAATAAATTGTTAAAGAGACACAATAGAATGGGAGGGCATATTTAGAGGGAACATGCACAAAAAAGTGAATGCATGTGTTGAAAGAGAAATCCAAAGACAGCTGTATACAAGTGAGTAAGGAAGATAGGAAGGTCATCCACAGAAGAAACAAATGGTAAATATATAAAAAGCTATTTAGGTGAAAATTATATGGAAGTAGAGATAATATTAGCAGTCACACTTGTCCTAATATAGTTATGCATACCATCACTGGAGATATTCACTATATTATTGTGTTTGTATATGTGTATGTGCATGCATCAGCACTCACACATGTGTTCATAACATTGATACATATGTACATATTTTTAGGTATTTATGAACAAATGTATGCACAATATTTTAAATGTGTGCATTTAAGTATATTCTTCATGTACATAAATGATCAAAGTCTTTGAAAATGTTAAGTTCATTTTATAATATATATAAGATCTCTAAATTGATTATAATATTCCAGAAATAAGGAATGGGCTAAATTGTTTTGTGTAAGTACAAGTAGAGAATAGGGATTAGAAATGAGAGAAAGAGAAGTGTATTTGGCAGAAGTTTTAGAGTGATTTATTCAAAGATAGTAATTTCAAAATTTTCATTGTTGAATACATTCACAGATCCAGGCACAAACCGGTTTCCAGTGTGATTTAAATCAACTAGATGTTTGGAATTTTAAAAAATGAAGCAAATTGCAAAATATCTACATTAGTAACAGACATAATCTATTCTATATGATTAAAGAAAATGAAATTTATACTTGAAGCAACACTTCTTAGCAAAGTAAGTAAAAGGTATTATGAGCTTGCTTTAGAATGTAGGAAAAATTTCTATCCTATTTATAGCATTCCACAGACGTGATCTATAGGTAAATGTTAGTTGGTCATCCAAACTTTACTTTTGGGGCTGGGGATTTAGCTCAGTGGTGCTGCTGCCTGCCTTACAAATGCAAGGTCCTGAGTTCGATCCTGGGTACCAAAAACAAACAAACAAACAAACAAACCAAACTATACTTGTGGCCATTTCTCCACTTTATTGTACACTACTAAAAATTTCTTAAAAATTCTTTAGCATAAGTAATGTTGCAAGTGATAAAATAGAAATACGTATCTATAAACTTGATATTGAAAATATTTAGCATAGTTTGGTATATCAGATTTATGTCTTGAATATATGTTTCTTCCCTTTGATTGATTGATATATTTAATATATGCATGAATTCAACCATTTGGAAAGAAGTAGAAGTTATTAGGAAATGTCTTCAGAAAATACATGAATAATAAATATCCTTATAAAAGTACACTGGTGTTATTTGCCAGAACTCTATGTTACTCTTAACAACACTGAAAATTATATACCAAAGTTGAAGTTAGAAATGTGTATATAGACAAACACATACATATGCACATGTATAGTAATAATTGAGCATAGGCATATAAGCATATGTTTTATGAAATAAATCCTAAAGTGTTAGATATTAGTAATAGTTAATATTAGTTTTCAATTTTCTCTTTCAATGACAACTTGTGCTTTAACTTGAACTTCATTAATACTTAATTATGTAAAAATGTATATTCCATCAGTTTTATAGTGAGCTAATACATATTTAAAGATTTATTACCAAGAAAATAAAATGAAATGTTATTTTATGATAAATGCCCTATCTTTGGAAATAAGATATAGAAATTAATTCTAGATGTTAATAGGATAGTTATAATTTTATAGTATTATTCTAAATGGTAGTGTGCCAATATAAGAAGCATATATTCGAGACAAATAGAAAAGTATGAAATAAACAAAATTCTATTAATTTAACAAGAATCCTTAAATACAAACGAAGCAAAAACTTAAAGACTGGAAATATTTTCAATGTTTGTCAAATAAAATAACGGGGTTAAAACCAAACATTCAAAAAATTGTATCAAATGTAAGTGCATGAAATCCTCCTAATAAAAGTCAGAGATTTTTCTTCCTATTTCACAATATCTATGATGCATTGTGGTCCTTAATTACACTTTTGCTTCAAATGGACAGGGGAACTAGGGAGGAGTGAGGGGAAAAGGAAGGGAAGGAAAAGGAAAAAGAAAGAAAGAAATTGAAGCAAAGCCTTTGTAAACAAGGAGAGGAAGCAGGATTGAAAGGAAGGGTGGGGATGGGGAAAAAAGAAGAATCAAGATATATCATGTACAATTACAAATTCCCTATGATTAATGTGATCATTATGTACAACTAAAATATATCAATAAATTTAATTATGAATATAAATGAGTTATTAATTAAAAAATAAGTAAGTCAGAAATTTCAAAATGGATACAATTGACATGAAATATGTAATAATCTTTATGATGATCATAAGGAATATTTCTATAATATCATAATAAGAATAAAGACTGAAAAGTCTTACCAAAGCAAAATTGAATTTAAAATAAAAACATTGAAAGGAATAAACAATATATTTTAATCAATGAGAAATAATTTATGATTCCACCAAAATACAAGCCATGCAATTATAGGCATAAAGTTATGTATTACTTATTGAAAAGATGAGCTTAATTACAGTTTCAAAATATAAAAAACTTTGGCTGCTAGATGTAACACAAATCTGGAAAATGGCATAGTGTGACAAACATACCTCTGTCAGAATTAAAAATGACCAAGAATGAAATAAGACAAAAAATACATGAATAGAATTAGCTCTTTTGATGAAATTGAACTATGTGTGTAGAACACAGGATATATATATGCTATGCATGTATGTATTATACAATCCTGTGTACATAGGCACATATACCCTATTTAACATATGTGTATATATTTATTATATATATATACACATACATATGTATATATATGTGTATATATATATATATATAAATACATATGTATGTATTTTATCAAACATTGGCAGGATATATATAACTCAGTATACATTAAGCTACACGTTCCAAAAACTACAAATCATTTGGACATTTTTCGTAAATTTAGAATAAAATGTAAACAAAAGTTCTTATATTTAAATTAGGAAAAATTTGCAATATAAGATTCTGTAGTCCCAGCTACTCAAGAGGCTCAAATTGTAGAAACTCGATTTCAAGGTGAGCCTGAGCAACTTTGGAGAGCTGGAGCTGATGGCAGTGCAGACAGGGGAGGGCAAGGCTACCTGGTCCAGCTGACTTGGCCCAAGCAGGCTGGAGGAAGAAGAGATTTCAGAGTGGCTGTCTCAGGACTCACTTTTCTTCTGCTGGAGCTGATGGCAGTGCAGGCAGGGAAGGATGCACCTACCTGGTCCTGCCAACAGGTCAGAGGCAGGCCGAATAAAGAACAGATCTCAGAGTGGCCACCCCAGGTCTCACCTTCCTTGCGCTAAAGCTGATGGTGGCACAGGCAGGGGAAGGTACAGCTACCTGCTCACGCTGACTAGGCAGAAGCAGGCTGGAGGGAAAACAGATCTCAGAGCATCCATCCCAGGTCTCACCTTTCTTGAGCTGGAGCTGATGGCAGCGCAGGCAGTGGAGGCGTGGCTACCCGTCCTGCAGACTGGGCCCAAGCAGTCCAGAGGGAGAACAGATATCAGAGCACCCGACCCAGGTCTCACGTTCCTTGTGGTACAGCTGATGGCAGTGCAGGCAGGGGAGGGCATGACTCTCCGGAACCACCCACTGGACACAAGACGGTTGGAAGGAGAACAGATCTCAGAGTGGCTGTCCCAGGTCTCACCTTCCTTGCGCTGGAGCTGATGGTGGCACAGGCAGGGGAGGGTGCGACTAACCAGTCACGCAGACTGGGCCACAGCAGGACAGAGAGCAAAGAGATTTAAGAGTGGCCATCCCAGGACTCACCTTCCTTGACCTGGAGCTGATGGAGGCACAGGCAGGGGAGGGAGTGGCTACCCAGTCCCTCCAACTGGCCCCAAGCAGTCCAGAGGGAGAACAGATCTTAGAGTGGCTGTCTCAGGTCTCACCTTCCTTGTGCTGGAGATGATGGTAGTGCAAAGACAGGAGGGCACAGCTACCCTGTCCCACAGACTGAGCCCAACCAGGATGGAGGGAGAACAGATCTCAGAGTGGCAATCCCAGGTCTCACCTTCCTTGCCTCTGTATTTGATGGCGAAGGCAGGGGAGGGAGTGACTACCTGGTTCCTCCGACTGGTCCAAAGAGGGCAGAGGGAGAAGAGATCTCAGAGAGGCCATCACATTTGTCACCTTTCTTTTGCTGGAGCTTATGGCAGCACAGGCATTGGAGGGCATGGCTACCCATCCCACAGACTTAGCCCAAGCAGGCCAATCACAGAGTGGCTGTCTCAGGTCTCACCTTCCTTGCGCTGGAGCTGATGGTGGCGCAGGCTGGGGAGTTTGTAGCTACCCAGGCCAGTGACTGGGCCCAAGAAGGCAAGAAGAACAGATCTCAGAGTGGCAGTCCCACTGTCACATTCCTTACGCTGCAGCTGATTCAAGCACAGGCAGGGGAGGGCATGGCTTCCTGTTCTTGATGACTGGGCCCAACCAGGCCAGAGGGAGAACAGATCTCAGAGCAGCCCTCCCAGGTCTCACGTTTTTTGACTGGAGGTGATGGAAGCGCAGGCAACGGGGTCGCAGCTACCCGTCCAGAGACTGGGCCCAAGCAGGCTGGTTGGAGAACAGATCATAGAATAGACGTCCCAGTTCTCACCTTCCTTGCACTGGAGCTTAAGGCGGTGCAGGCAGGGAAGGGTGCAGCTACCCAGTCCCGCCGAATCCCTAGCAGGCTGGAGGGAGAACAGTCCTGAGAGCAGTCATCCGAGGTCTCACCTTCCTTGCGCTGGAGTTGATTGTGGCGTAGGCAGGGGAGTCCGCAGCTACCTGATCCCGCCGACTGGGCCCAAGCATGCTGCAGAACACTTCTCCCAGATCCAGCAATTTCATTCCTAGGTACATACACAAAGGTAATTAAATGAAGATGATAAAGAGTTATCTGTGCTCCTATATCCACTGTAGAATTATTTGCAATAACCAGGCTAGACAATCAACCTGAGCATCCATTCATGGATGAATGGATAATGGCACCATGTTAAAGGCAGGCACAATGGCATAAATCTATAATTTCCATTCTCTTGGAAATTTAGACAAGAGGATTGCAAATTCAATCTATACCTGTACAACTTAGTAGGAACCTGACTCAAAAATAAGTAAAATAAATAAATAAATGTATTAATTAATTAATAAAATGGCTGGTAGTACAGTTCAATGCAAATGCCATGGATTCAATTTTACTACGATGGTCAATCATTCAATCAGTCAGTCAATCAGTGGATACCTTGGAAGTATTATTCAGACCTAAGGGGTGGGGGAATGAGAGACTGACATTTGCTACAACATAAAACCAGAGAACATTATTCTCAGTAAAATAAGGCAGACACAGAATGAAAAATATTGCATGACATTATTTAAGCAATCTAAAAAAATGCAAAAATGCAGAGTTAGAGAAAAAAGCAGTAGCTACCAGCGAACAGAAATGGGAGAAAATGGAAAAATATGTAGCAAAGGATACAAAGCAGCAGCTACCTAGGATGAACAGGTATAGAGATCTGACATACAATATGAGGACTATGGGTAACAAAATTGTATATGAGATTTGTGATAAAATGATTGGATTTTGCTTGTTCTTGGCAGAAAAATAGAAAATATGAGTAAGTGTATCCAACAATGGGCATGCTTATTAGCTTCACTGTAGTAACATTTTACTATTTCTATGTATCTTGTATCATTGCTTTGTATAGTTTAAATGTGTACAATAAAATTTATTTCTAAGAATGAGGTATAATTGACAGTATTTCTATTTTAAATCTATGAGGACACTTATTTTAATAAGAGTTGGAATACATTCTAAATTTTTAATGATATTTGGAATATATTCTAACTTTTGTGGATGTTTTCCCAGACACCTGTTTGCTCTTATAATCTATGAAAGTTATATAAGACTCTATCTGTGGTTTAATATGCTAACTCAATGTTAAATCACCTTTACAATAACCATCACAAATTGGAACATAGCTTCTGATTCTAAGTTTCCAAATTATAAACTAAACAATTCTTATTCATAATAAATTTAAAACTTTCTCTTTGTAACTTTTAGGCAGGGGTTCTTAATAATAGTTGAGAAGCCATAAAATATAAATTAATCATTACAGTGCTCCTTTAAAAGCTTATTGTTTTCTGTGGGTTGTCAGGCAAAAAATTTCTTCAAATCACAGAATCACATTTTTAAAATGTTTTGTTTTGAAATAATTACAGATTCCTATGTAGTTGTAAGAAATGATTCAGAGATGCTCTATGAATTTAACCCAATCTAACACTGAGTAGAAGTCTAGAACAGTATCACGACCACAAATCCATTGATAAAAGCCATCAGACTTACTTAGATTTCACAAATAGTATATGTGCTTAGATGCTCATTTGTGTGTGTGTGTTTCTACAGTGTATCTACCTTGCTTAGTGAAATCTTAATATGTGGTGGTGTTGAGGAGTTAATGTAACATCTCAGTTCTCATATGTTTGTAGTTTGAATGAATCATTTAAGAAAAACAGATTAACAGGAGAAAATCAAGATTACTGTATCTTTGCATGAATGGAATATCAAGTGGGAAAACCTTAATGAAAGATAACTCAAGGCAATAGTTTAGGATTTTGGATTGTCTAACCTTTGCAGCAAAGAACAATACATTTTTAGAGAAATGACAGTAAAAAGGAAAGAAACTTTGGGCACCAAAGCTCAAACTTTGGAAATAAAAAACAAATAGGAAGAATTCAGTGGAGTAAAATAGTTTGCAGACTCCTCTGGTGCCATTTCTGGACTGATAAGAGTTGTCTTCAGTAATAAATTTGAATCCTGTCTTTAAGCAAAAAATTTGGAGGACAGGAAGAGCATTTCTGCCATTTTGTGCTTTTAATAGCTTTAGTTCAAAAACAGATGTCATGTCAAAGATGTGCATATCCAGATAATATGTTCTGGCCTCCTTCACTAGACTTATGTGATCACTACAACAGTTCCACAAGAATCCATATCTTCCACATATGACTCATAATCTCAACCATCTCTTACCTTGTTACATGTCTGGGAAATACTCATACGTATGTTCTCCAAGTGTATAATTTTTTTTCAATAATGCTATATAAGCAGTCATACAATGTGTGTCCTCTTGTCTTTTTCATCTTGCTTAATAACACAGATATTCATTAAAGTTGTGTGTATGAAGAGCTACTACTTTTTATTACCACAGTTTGTTTAGCTTTTCATATATTAAGGGACATTTTATTGTTTATTGGTTTTGGCTTTACAATTAGACTTGCTACAAATATTTATGTACAATATTTTGGAACAAGTACTTATTTCTCTATGATAGTGTTTCAAAGTTGCAACTTATGGTCTGTATAGCTAGTAAAATTAATATTAATTTAAATAAGTATAACTTTAACTGATAAAAACAAAAATTCTACATATTATTGGGTATTTTGTAATATTTCAATCATGTTTACATTGTATAATAAGTTAAACAAATGTAATAAATTAAATGACCCATAGCACAGGAAGTAACAACACAGATCAATCAGGCTCTAGAATAATTCAAAAGAGAAATAATTTCCCAGATAACCATAGAGATGGTGAGCAAAATGGAAGTCATGATTTGAAACTCTAGAACAGAAACTGACAAAAAAATAGATGAGCTCAGAACCATGTTAGAAGCCATGAAGGCCCAGCATAAGAAAGAAATTGAAAAAATGAATTCCTGACAGAGAAAAGAAATGGAATCCATTAAACAGATTCAAACAGATATACAGGAGATTAAAAACTCAATTGAAAGTGGACTAAACAAAATAAAAGAATGTGAAGATAGAATAGCAGATATAAGAGATAGGATTGCAGTCAGTGACTGTGAAATAGAGGTCTCTTAAAAACAGTAAGGGATCATGAGAAATCCATCCAAAAACTCCTAGATGATGCAAAGAAGAATAACATAAGACTGATAGGAATCCATGAAGTAGCAGGAGAAAAAGCAAATGACTTCAAAAAGCTGTTCACAGAATTAATGACAGAGAACGTCCCAAACAGAGGGGAAGAATTTGACATTCAGGTAAGTGAGGCACATAGGATTCCAACTACCTAGATCAAAAAACAACAACAACAAAAATCTACACATAGACATATAATAATCAAGATCCCAGAAACCCAACAGAAGAACAAAATACTACAAACAGTAAGAGAAAGGAAACAAATCACATGCAAAGGAAAGCGCATCAGAATCACAGGAGACTTTTCAACACAAACCCTCAGGTCAAGGAGAGCCTGGAGTGAGGTATTCCAAGTTCTAAAAGAAAACAACCTCCAACCTAGAGTGCTGTATCCTGCAAAACTCTCTTTCAAAATGGATGGGAAAATAAGATACTTCCATGACAAAGAACACCTGAGAAACTTCATGAACACCAAACCAGCACTACAAGGAATTCTAAACAATATCCTAGAAAAAAGGCAATGAAGCGCACAACACCATGAGGCCCAACATAGCAAATCAAATAAGAAAGGCAAGAAACTAAAACGAGAGGGAGGAAAAGTAAAAAGAGTCAACAAAAGGACAATAACATGACAATAAGAAGTCAGTACACATCAGTTATAACCATCAATATCAATGACTTCAACTCACCAATCAAGAGAAATAGACTGGCAGAATGGATTAAGAAGCAAAATCCAACAATATGTTGTATACAAGAAGCACACCTAGTGCAAAAAGAAGCCCATAATGGAAACTGAAAGGACGGAAAACAATTCTCAACATGACAGGAGCCTTGAACAAAGCAGGGGTAGAAATCTTATTTGCAGACAAAGTAAATTTCAAACCAAAACTGATTAAGAGAGACAAAGAAGGCCACTACATCCTTGTAAAGGGAACAATTCAAGAGGAAGAGATGACAATCATAAACATATATGCACCAAATATTAATTGCCCCAACTATATAAAACAAATATTAAGTAACATGAAAAACCAAATAAGGACTAATACAATTGTAGTTAGGGATCTAAATACGCCGTTATCACAAATAGACAGATCACCTAGGCAGAAAATCAACAACAAAATACTAGAACTCAATGAAGCTTTTGAATGAATGGAATTAATAGACGTCTATAGAGTGTTACACCCCACAAAATCAGAATATACATTCTTTTCAGATGCACATGGGTCATTCTCCAAGTCAGACAACATACTAGCTCACAGAAGAGATCTGAATAAATGCAAAAGAACTAAAGTTGTCCCCTGTATATTATCAGAATATAGTGCAATCAAGCTGGAGATCAATAGCATAAGAAACCATAGGAACTTCACAAACACATGGAAATTAAACAACACTCTCCTGACTAATCAATGGATCACAGAGGAAATTGAAGAAGAAATTAGACAGTTTTTACAAATAAATGAAAATCCAATACAACATACAGGAATTCATGGGATACAATGAAAGCAGTTCTATGTGGAAAATTCATAGCACTGAATGCCCACACTAGGAAAACAGTGTAAGCTCAAATATATTATCTAATGATGAATATTAGACTACTAGAAAAACAAGAGCAAGAAAAACCCAAAGCTTGAACAGGACAGGACATTATTAAGTTTAGAGCAGAAATCAATGCAATGGAAACTAAGAAAACCATACAAAAAATAAATGAATCAAAGAATTGGTTTATTGAAAAAATAAATAAAATTGATAAACCGTTAGCTAACCTTATCAAAAAAAGGAAAGAAATGGCTCTGATCTATGTAATCAGGAATGAAAAAGGTGAAGTCACAACAGATCCAACAGAAATCCAGAGGATTATTAATACCTGCTTTGATAATCTGTACTCTAATCAACTGGAAAATACAGAAGAAATGGACAGATTTTTAGACACTTATGAATTACCAAACTTTAAGAAAGAAGATAAAAACATTTTAAACAACCCAATTACAATCAGTGAAATTGAAAATGTAATTAAAAATTTACCAATGAAGAAATGCCCATCTCCTGATGGATTCACTGCTGAATTTTACAAGACATTTAGAGAATAACTACTGCCTTTACTCTTCAAATTTTTCAATGTAATTGAAACGGAAGAAATACTTCCAAATTCATTCCTGGAAGCAAGTATCACTTTGATTCTAAAACCAGGGAAAGATGCAACTATAAAAGAGAACTACATGGCAATCTCCTTAATGAATACAGATGCAAAAATCTTTAATAAGATACTAACAGAATACAGAGGGTCATCAAAAAGATCACACATCCTGACCAAGTCGGATTTATTCCAGGGATGCAAGGATGTTTCAACATATATAAGTCAATAAATGTAATACACTATATTAACAAGTGATGGACAAAACCAAATGATCCTCTAGATAGATGCAGAAATATCATTTGACAAAATTCAACACCCATTCATGATAAAAACACTGCAAAAATTGGAATAGATGGTCTATATTTCAACTTAATAAAGGCTATCTGTGAAAAACCAACAGCAAACATCCTATTAAATGGTCAAAACCTGAAAACTTTCATGTTAAAATCAGGAACAAGACAAGGATATCACCACTCCTCTTCTATATAGTTCTGGAAACTTAGCTACAGCAATTAGGCAAAAGAAAGAAATTAAAGCAATAAAGATAGGAAAGGAAGAAGTTAAACTGTCATTATTTGGTGATGATATGATACTCTACAGTGAAGACCCAAAAAACTCCACTGAAAGACTTCTAGACTCAATTGACAGATTCAGTAGACTACAAGGTGAACACCCAAAATCAATAGCCTTCTTGTAAACACATAAAAGACTCACTGAGAGAGAAATTAGGGAAACGATTCCTCACAATAGCATCCAAAAAAATGAAGTATCTAGGAATCAATCTAACAGAAGAAGCAAAAGACCTCTACACTGAAAGCTTCAGCACTCTGAAAAAGAGATTGTAGGGGATATAAGAAAATGGAAAGATATCCCCTGCTCCTGGGTATGAAGAATCGACATAGTGAAAATTGCCATACTATCAAAAATACTATACAAATTCAATGTGAAGCCATTTCCATTCCAACACTATATTTCACAGAACTAGAAAAAGGAATCCAAATTCATTTGGAACTGTAAGAGACCTAGAATAGCAAAAGCCATCCTAGGCAACAGAGACATGGTAGCAGGTATAACAATTACCAATTTGAAACTATACTACAAAACCACTGTAATAACAGCAGCTTGGTACTGGCAAAGAAACAGATCTGAGGATCCGCGGAACTGATTGGAAGACACAAAAACAAATCCAGATGTATTCAGCTGCATCATCTTTGACAAAGGAGCTGACCATCCCCACTGGAGGAAAGATAACCTCTTTAATAAATGGTATTGCAAAAACTGGATCTCAACCTGCAAAAGATTAAAACTGGGCTCTTATCTTTCACCATGCACCAAATTAAAGTCCAAGTGGATTAAAGATCTAAATATTAAAACAGAATCACTAAACTTGCTGGAAGATTAGTTAGGCAGAACTCTTGAAGACATTGGCATAGCAAAAGTTTTTATGAACATATCCTCAGTAGCATGGGAACTAGCAGAAATAATCAACAACTGGGATCTCATCTTATTAAAAAGCTTCTGCACTGCAAAAGAAACCATCAACAGAACTAAGACACAACCTACAATATGGGAACAATTTTTTACCAGCTGATCTTAGACAAAGGACTATTATCTAGAATATATAAAGAACTCAAAACAGCCAGCCCCCCCAACAAATATAAAGACCCAATTAAAAAATGGGCATCTTAAATTAACAGACATTTATCAGACAAAGAAATAAAAAGAACAAGTAAATATATGAAAAAACATTCCACATCACTGGTCATTAGAGATGCAGATGAAAACAACACTGAGATTCCACCTCACCCCACAAAGAATGGCTGCTATCAAGAAATCACACAATAGCAAATGTTGGCAGGGTTGTGTGGAGAAAGGTACCCTTCTCTATTGTTGGTGGGAGTGCAGACTGGTGCAACCACTATGGAAATCAACATGGAGATACCTCAAAGAGCTGCGACTAGAGGTTCAATTTCACCCAGCCATCCCTCTGCTGGTTATCTTTCCAAAATAATTAAAAGGATCATATCACAGTGGTATATGCGCACCTATGTTTATAGCAGCACAGTTTGTAATAGCTAAAACTTGGAAACAGCCCATTTGCTCATCAGTTGGAAACTTGATAAAGGTGTGGTTTTTTTGTAAAATGGAGTACTACTCAGCCATAAAGAATGAGAAATTAGATTCATTCATAGGAAAATGGATACATATTGAGGATATACTCCTAAGTGAACTAAGTCACACATGAGTAAATACCAAATAGTTTCTCTGATGTGAATAAACTGTAATAGTAGACAAGATCCTAATGAAATAATTGACCATGTGAAATAGGAAAAAAAGGGTTAAAGGTGTAGGGAAAATGGGAAGGTTAGAGGAAATCTAATAAGGGGAAACTATGAGAAAATGAAAAAATGGAAATGAAGTGTTTGTAAAGGGGGAGGGGAAGTGAAGTGAAGGGAGGACAGGGACAAGGGGAAAACATGAGAACCAAGACCTGTCATGTAGAGGTAGAAGAGCCCAGTAATGAACATAACTGTACTGTATACCTAAAATGGACCAATAAATTCAATGAGAAACAAATAAATTTATTTAACTGATTAGTGAATGTTCATATTATAATAACTTCCCCAGTTTTTCCTTTCCAAAAATGTTGTACTGTTGTGGGAAGAAAGGAATCCTTCTTTATTGATGCTGGGCGTGCAGACTAGTATGACCATTGTGAAACTCAAATGGATATATTTGAGTCAATTAGGATTAGAAATCCCATTTGACCCAGCTATTCCTCTACTGGGTATCTTCCCCAAAGAAAAGTATCATTCCACCGCAATATATGTGTAGCCATGTTTATAATGGTACAGCTTGTAATATCTAAAGCTTGGAAACAGCCTATTTGCCCATCAACTAGAGACTGGATAAAGAATATGCTTTTTTTTTCTTTTTATATTATGGAGTACTACTCAGCCATAAAGAATGAAAAACTAGAAATATGCGTAGGTAAATAGATTCACATTGAGGCCATCCTCTTAAGTGAAATAAATGGGACACACATGTAAATGCCAAATAGTATCTCTGGCGTGATAAACTAAGAGTAGAAATAAGAATAAAAACGTATAATTGATATTGTGTAATAGGAAAAAAAGGTGTAGGAGAAGTGGGAGGTGTAGGAGAAAGGTACGAAGGGAACAAAAAATAAGACAAAAGGAAAATAATGAAAACAAAGTCTTTGTAAATAGGGAAGGGTGTGGGCGTGAAGGGAGGTCAGGGGAATGGGGAAAAATAACCAAGATACATTGTGTAAAGCTACAAGATCCTAATGATGAATGTAACTGTAGTGTATACCTAAAAAGTACCATAAAGTAAAAACATGCTGTACCATTTCAAATTCCAAACAATCATCTATGAGGTGTGACCACAGAATTTGGGGCATGTTTAAATTTTAAAAAATTATTAAGTAAAAGACACATTGTCATTACCCACTTCATTTAAAATTTTCTTCGTTTTGAGCACACATTCCATCATTCTCAACTACTTTTGGAAGCAGTTCTGTCTTCCGCTGTTCTGTCGTTGCTGACTGGATGTCCCAAATCAATTCCACACTTTCATGGTCATTTTGATTTTGAGGAAGGGTCAAAAATGACACAGTGCCAGATTCTGTGAATAAGTGGATGAGGACACATGGTCATGCTTTAGAAGCCTACCTTCTGTTGGATGGCATTCAGGGGGAGCATTCACTGAAACTTTTATCATACATTGTAAAGACACTCAAGAAAAAGGACTTCCAGAACTGCTTCAGAAAGTGGCAAGTACGTGTGCCCATCCAAAGGGAAGGGAAGTCTTTTGAGGGGGATTAAGGGCAAATGTCTTTTACTATAATAACTGTTTTAAGTTTTAACAATCACTGTAATTTTGAATCACCCCTTGTATAAGTGGCGCAATTTTTCCATCATCTTGTCAGCATTTTTGTTTGCAGAATATTTTAATTTGAGCCACTACGTGATAGGCAACTGCAGTGATATTTCACTGTACTCTTAATTTATTTTTCCCTAATAAACTGTGATATCGGATATCTTTTCATACATTACTGATCATATCTTCCTTGTCGATATTTTTGCAGCTATTTTGCCTATTTTTGAAATTGAGAAAAAATATTTTAATATCATTGTAGAGAACATTATGGTAACTCAATAATGTATACAATGTGTAATAATCAAATCAGAAGGAATATATTAGTTTTACTATGTTGAATTTTGTCACTTACATATTCAGAACACAAGTCTTTTGTTCAATATATGTTTTACAAACATCCTTCTCAATCCACGTCTTCTCTTTTTATTCTTTTAAGAGTTTTTCACAGAAAACCTTTTAAAACATGTGATTAATTATATACCTAAGAGCTTAATTTCCTTAGTAAAAATTGTAAGTACTATTGTACATTTTTTCTTTGCTTTTCCAATATTCATTGCTAATGTATTGAAATGTAATAAATTTTTGCATGGTGGTCCTGTGCATTATAATACTGCTAAACAGATTCATTAGTCTTATGCAATCAGTTGTATATCATTTGCAATTTTCTATATATACAGTGATGTAAAATGTCAATAAAGAAAACTGTAATTCTTTGTTGCAATCTGCATGACTTTTCCTTTATATTTTGCTTCATTTTACTTGTGAGAATTTCTAGCAGTATGCTGCATGTCACGTTTTGGAATTCCAAAACAAGTTTCATCTGTTCATCTATAGGCTTAAAGGAGAGTGTTTAGAAGGTGTGTTAAATAATGGGCAGGTCTCCTCTGCATTCTTACTTTAGAGAAGAAAAAGATGCTCTTGGTCATACCCTAAAACCAAGGCCCCAGATGTATTGTTGGTACTATGTATTCAGTGATGTGCTTCCAATAGTTTGCATGAGTTGACTGCCTATAAATCAAAAATTTCAGTGCTATATTTTTCTACATTTAAACAACAAAAACTTTTGTCTCCCATTTCTGGAGGCCAGACATTTGCAATCAAAGCATTGGCAGAGCCATCACATTATAGTGCTAGGGAATGTTCTGCTCCACGCTTCCCTCCCAACTTCTGCTAATTTGCTGACAGCTGTGTGCATCTCTTGGCTTGTGACAAATTGTACTGGAGTAGGTCCTACTTTTCTCCAGTATGCCCTCATCTTAGTTACATCTGCAATGACCCTATTTCCCAGTGAGGCCACATTCTGATATCCTAGGGTGTCGAATTTAAACATAAGAATTGCTGGGAGTAGAATTCAAACCATAGCATGAGTGTTGATCGATTTATAATTCATACATGTCACCAACATAATTAAGATGTAAAACATCTCCATAAGCCCCTCCACATTCTCTGGAGCTTAGTCCCTGTTAATGACCCCCGTGAGGGTTCAAAAGTGAACTGTGCCATTTCCATATGTTTGTATGGTCTGCGTATTTCTCTTGCTACTGTTTTCTAGTTTCATTCCATTATGACCAATAAAATACAGAAAATTATTTCAATTTTTTTGTGTTTTTAAGTGCTTCCCTTAAGGCCTAAAACACCTATTTTGGAGAACGTTCGGTAAGCTGCTGAAAAGAATGCCTTTTCTGAGGTTGATACAATATTTTGTAGATATCTGTTAAGCCATTTGATCTATGGTAGTTTAATTTTGATATTTGTTTTGTCTTACTAGAGCATGCCTAATTATTGTTGAGAATGGAATGCAGAGTACTGGTGTATTGGCAATGCCTGTACCCTTATATCAAGTAATGTTTGTTTCATGAAAATGAGTGCAGTAAAATTTTGTACATGTATTTTTAAAATTATAAACCTTGATTCACATACTCTTTCCTTTACCAATGTACTGTGACTTTCTTGGTCTCTTCTGAGTAATTTTTGTATGAAATCTGTTTTGTTGCATGGATATAGCTACTCCTGCTTGCTCTTAGATCCTATTTTCTTGGAACTGTTTTTCATCCTGTTGCTTTCAAACTATGTATGTCTTGGTCACTGCGGTGTGTTTCTAGGTGTTCTTTTTTTAATGTAATCCACCATTTGAATGTGTCTTTTTATTGAGAAGTAAGACCATTTATTTATTTATTTTTTTTTTGGTATCGGGGATCGAACTCGAGTCCTTCCGCTTTCAAGGCAGGCCACCGAACCGCTGAGCTAAATCCCCAGCCCCTAGTAAGACCATTTATATTCAGGGTTATTACTAAAATAGATGGACTGATAACTGTCATTTTATTGTTTTTGTAATGTTTGATTCTTACTTATTTCTAGCTTGCTTTCTATTCCTTTCCTTCTCTGTGTAGGGTTCCTTTAAGTATCTTCTGCAGTTTTGGATTTCTAGATTCCTTCAGTTTGCACTTATGTTTGAAGGTCTTTATTTCTCCCTTGGTTCTGAAGTATCTTGTGCTGGACATTCCAAAATAAGTTGAAAGTTATTTTCTTTCAGGTCTTTCATAAGTTACATCATTCCATGCCTTTCTGTCCTTCAGAGTTTCTTCTGAGAAATCCACTGTTATTGTGGTGTATTTGCCTTTATCTGACTTGGCTTTTCTCACTTGCAGATTTCAATATTCTCTCTTCTTCACTTTTGCTAGTTTTTCTATATGTTTTGGAAAGATTCTTGTCTGGCCATGTCTACTTAGGTTTCTAAATGCTTCCATTACCTAGATGCCCATGCCATTTTCAAGATTTGGGAAATTTTATGTTATGATTTTACCAAATAGCTTTTCTATGCCTATACACTGTACTTCTTAACACATGCTAAAAATGTGCTTGCTTTTTTTCTACCTAGGAACAGATATTTTGATTTTCTTAGTATAACTTCTAATTTTTTTTTTCAGATATTTGTACATGGAAATTCATCCACCTTGTACTTGTGTTAATATTCTTTCTTCTGCCTGATCTAGTCTGTTGATGAGTCTTGAAATTGAGTTTTAAATTTAGTTTATTAGGATTGCATTTGTAAGATTTCTGATTTTTATTTCAAAATCTCTGTCTCTCTATGACAATGGTCTTTCAGGTTCTGCACTGATTTTCTTGATTCATTCAACTGTTTATTTGTATCTCATTTTAATTCAACCTTTCAAATTCTATCTCTAACATTTCATACACTTCAATATCTTTGGATTAATTTATTAAGGAGTTACAAATTTTGGAAGAATCATGTCACATTTTTATATATTTCTTGTGCTCCTATGCTGAAATTTGTGTATTTGTTGGGATGGATATCTTTTTGCATTTATGTGAGAAAGCAGCCCTCTCTTGACAATTTGCCTTGAGATATTGATTTGTTCTGTTTTTCTGAATTTAACTCCAAATGGAATTCAACTTGGATTTTCTTTGTGGGGTTTTAGTCTATGCTTGGTGATTTTTTGACCATGCACACTGTGTTAGAACGTCAGGGATCTTTTTTCTCTATAGTGCTTGCATGAGTGTGGTCCTTCTTTTAATTCAAGCAGGTGTGATGTAGAGTGTGGATTATCTGAACTACACGCTCTGTTGTGATTACTCCTTTAGATTGGTTATCACTGTATAATCGAAACAGGTTTAGGAGAGATCTATGCTCAGATCCACAGTAGTGCTATTTTTATCTGAGTATGCTAAAGGCATGAAGATCCAGTAGTGGATTTTCAGACTATATGTCTCTTCCTACTTGGGCCCACCTCAGGGCTTTTTTTTCCCTCCTCTATTCTTTTTGTTTGTTTGTTTGTTTGTTTGTTTGTTTTTGAAACAGGGTCTCACTATGTAGGTGAGCCTGTCCTGGAACTCACTATGTAGCCCAGGCTGGTCTCCAACTCAGAACGATCCTCATGCCTCAGGCTCTAGAGTACTGGGATTATAGCCGTGTGCAACCATGTCCGGCTTCTCCTCTATTCTTAGAATTGGAAGGGTTTACAAAAGTTTGAGCAGAACTCGATCTTGAACGTAGTACAGCGTAATTTCTCTCAACAAGTCTAGGGATATAGCTCAGTAGCAAAGTACCTATCCAACATGTTCAAAGTACTGGATCCAGTCACCAACACTGCTTTGAGATAAAAAGCAAGAACAGTTATTGATTGATTGATTGATTGATTGATACTGGGGATTGAATGTGTCCGTGTTGTCCGTGTGCTTGTGAAGCAGGCAGCGGCACCACTGAGCTAAATTCCCGGCCCAAGAACAGTAATTTAAAAGCAAATTAAATATATTCACACAATAGAGACCTACTAAAAACATTCACACTTATAGTATCACTAACTGTATAAGAGAAAAGGGCAGTAATCCAGTAGACTATTCTAAAAAGTTAGCATTGATATAAGTAAAATTAATTATAAAATAACATTTAAAAATAAAGATGAAGAAAGAAGTGAGTGAAAATGAGAAGTGAAAGAAGAGAGAGAAAAAAATCAGAGAACGAAAAAGCACATAAAATTAGAAGTATGAAAAGAAAGACATGAAATAATAAAAACACAAACACAGAATAAAATCAAAACAAAATGAAAGACTAAAGGGGTCATAGATTCCTCCTTGTGGTGCTATGTGAACTGGAGAGCAACTCTGGGGACCTATATTTCAGAGTCCACCAGGCGTGGGAGGGGGTCTCAGATTACAGCTGCAGTCCTTTGTAGAACTTCTCAACTCCAGCCAAACAGGGAAGGTTGAGGCTGCCCCTCCTTGCCCACAGCTTGAGCTAAAGCATTTCCCAAGCAGAGCTATACTCACGTCATAGGCCTGATACACCTGCTTTCTTTGATTGATTGATTGATACTGGGGATTGAACTTGTGTCCGTGTGCTTGTGAAGCAGGCAGCGGCAGCACTGAGCTAAATTCCCAGCCCAAGAACAGTAATTTAAAAGCAAATTAAATATATTCACACAATAAAGACCTACTAAAAACATTCACAATTATAGTATCACTAACTGTATAAGAGAAAAGGGCAGTAATCCAGTAGACTATTCTAAAAAGTTAGCATTGATATAAGTAAAATTAATTATAAAATAACATTTAAAAATAAAGATGAAGAAAGAAGTGAGTGAAAATGAGAAGTGAAAGAAGAGAGAGAAAAAAATCAGAGAACAAAAAAGCACATAAAATTAGAAGAATGAAAAGAAAGACATGAAATAATAAAAACACAAACACAGAATAAAATCAAAACAAAATAAAAGACTAAAGGGGTCATAGATTCCTCCTTGTGGTGCTATGTGAACTGGAGAGCAACTCTGGGGACCTATATTTCAGAGTCCACCAGGCGTGGGAGGGGGTCTCAGATTACAGCTGCAGTCCTTTGTAGAACTTCTCAACTCCAGCCAAACAGGGAAGGTTGAGGCTGCCCCTCCTTGCCCACAGCTTGGGCTAAGGCATTTCCCAAGCAGAGCTATACTCACGTCATAGGCCTGATACACCTGCTTTCCTCACCAGGGTGGAACAAGTCATGGTGATGGTGGGAAGAGCTCACCAGCTGCTGAGCCTGTGGTCAGGTTCAGCTTGTGCTCCTTGATCCCTGGACCGGTCCATGGAGCACTGGGGTGCATGGTAGATGCCCAAGGAGACACAGTGTATCCTGTGAGTGCCTCTCTGCAGGCAGGAAGCCACTCAGCCAGAGATCTGCTGTCAGGTGTGGAGTCCCAGGAACCAAGCTCTGCCCATCATAATCTTATCATGTGTGGAACTACTGCTGCAAGAGGAGACACATGGTCCAGCTCCTACTCACAGTGATGAACTGCCACTTTTTTGTGGGGTGTGCTGGGGATCGAACTCAGGTCCTTGAGCTTGTGAATCAATGGGCCAAATTCCCGGCCCCCTGCCACTTTTGAACCAAAGTGCCTTCCTCTTCTGTTTCACAGACACCTCACACTTTCTATATCTCCCAGTGGATCTGTTTGAGTCACTTTCCTGGGTCCAAAGTATCCCTAATGTAGACACCAACCAAACTACTGAAAAACCACTTGGAAGTTTGAGACAAGAAACTGCAAGGGCTTGTGATTTCCGAAGAAGCAAGCTCAGACAGCGGGAACATTCACAAGATGGTTCCCTGTGACCATTGTATGAGTTATGCTAGGAAGTGCTAAGAATTCCTTTCCCAGCAACAGCTGGCTGTACTAATCCCAGGTGTCCTGTTTGCTCAGTCTGTCTGACTGGTCACGGAGATTGTTGAAATCTTACTCTTTCACCCACGGTCCTTCAAAGGGGTTCTTGCCCTCCCCTGCCAAGCCACCAAGCATTCCTATTGGGCTGCTTGACTTCTCTAATCATGGTAAAAAACTTATATTAGGGGTATTTCACTGGTCTTTGACTATAATTGTGTTTAACTACACACCTTTTGATTTAGTTCGATCTTACTCAGTAGCAAGTGAGTGGAGTGGCTCTAATCTTCCAACTTTCTATTTCTGCTCAATGCTATATTTACTTCTTTACTTAAATAAAGTAAAAGTTCATACCCAAGTTCAATATAGCAGAATGAGTTGTTCTTTATCTATAGACAACATGATTTATGATATATCTATTGGGTAATTATAAATTTATTTTCTTCTAATGTTAGGATTGCAGCAATCATTATTAATAAGAATACAGATAAAATTAAATGCATAAATTACATGACTAATTCCATTTATGAGGGCAGAAGATACCATTAAATAATTCCCTCATTGTTACATATATTTAACTTTTCCTAAAAAGCTGTGCTCTGTGCTATGGTATTGAGT